>NC_062531.1:12346715-12684215 GCF_022655615.1 Tachysurus fulvidraco | reverse complement strand
GGTACAGCACATTTAGCACACTGACGGCTGTTAGGGAAAAACGCTGCATTGCCTGAGGTCTGAGTGGGGTTACCCTGACAGCAGCAGGCATTAAAACTCACTTAACAGCCTAGTAAATGCCCCTGATATGCATGCATTTGCAAAACGATAGCAGGTCAAGCTCTGCTCATACGACTTACTGGAGGCAGACACGGGTGCACAGGATCACCATAGAAACAAAGTTTACTGCCAATTCCATATAAAAGCTGAGCATTTTCTATCAGTTATAAATGTATAGCTTTTCTTTCGTATAACATGCAGCCTGTTGGTTCGTGTGAAAGACTTGGCAACACCCATAAAATAATATCACATATAATATATGAACACAACAGTAGCCAAAGCCTGTCTGTAACTTTTTTTTTTGCTGCCTGATTGTGCCCTCAGAGCTAATGACTGATAGAGTGTTTCCTTCCTGAGCAGACACTAGCAAATAAACAATGGTTGTAGCAGCAGCCATGGCTGCACATGTGATCATTACCCCAGTTTAAAAGCATCGATCGACATCAGGAGATTAACCGAGCTCGCCTATAAAGAGGCTCCTGCAATGCTGGCCCTGCAGGATCAATACACAGGCGCCGCTTGCCTGGGTCACGCTACTTTCTTACAAATCTTTTTTTTTTACTTCATGGATGAGGGTAGAGGCAGCAGTGAAAAATAGTTTTTTTGCCATTGGCCAGCCGATGAACTGGAGCATTTGTTCAAACAAGAAAAACCTCAACTCTGTGGCTATCAGCACCTTCTAGGGGGTTTCATTTCTAATGTTTCTTTAGTGTGTGGATTAATCTGATGATTTATAAGTAGAAAGTCGGCAATATTCAAGTTACACTGACTTTATTCTGGGATACAATTATTCTAGCCAATATTGTAATCTTCTCACAAGTACCATGCTCATCAATGTGATTGACACAGCCAACCAAAAAAGAAAAACAACTTGTTAAACTTCAAATCATGCTAGCGTAAGCAGTAATTTTGGTAGCTAACTATCTAATTAACAACTAAAATATCTTGCTCAAAAAAGGTTGTAAAAACACCAGACAGAACACTCCAGACAGAATCAAGGACAAAGCAAGGGAAAATGTCAGAAAGTATTCTTCAATAACTTGGTTAATGTGAGATGTTGTATTTCTGGTATACAAAGTAGTGTATACAACACAAACATTGATGACAAACAAGTCATTCTAGTAACTACTTTGTATACCAGAAATACAACGTCTCACATTAACCAAGTTATTGAAGAATACTTTCAGACATTTTCCCTTGCTGTGTCGTTGATTCTGTCTGGATCAGTTCCAAAATGTTATCAATTCAACGTATGGATATACTGATAATTCTATTCTATAATTCTAAAACACTCAACTACTTGTTCTTAAGATATCACAATAAGGAGAATCTGGAACAGACACTTGGGAGTACTGTATACACAAAGAAACCGAAGGCAAAAAATCTTAGAAAACAGAAGAAGTAAGAAAATGGGCTGTGAGTTCCTGAACACGAGTATGTAAGTATCGTCTCTGTGTGAGAAACAAGAAATAAGCTACTGAAGAAAAACTATTTCAGACATCTAACATTGCTATGACCCTTGGATCAATTGCAAAATGTAATCGGTTGATCTGCTGGTTACACTGATAGTTTCAATCCTACAAAAACATTCAACCAATTATTGCATAGACAACTTGAAACCATACTACAGTAGGTGTGGTGAAGTAAATCTCTGCTATCTTGTATTGTCATTTTAGGTCAGACCCTAATCTGCACTTTTGTAATGAAGCCATGATAGTTATAGTGCGTGTTGATATTTTGTTGCCTTGTCTTTTTAAAGGACACTCGTAGGCATGGAGCCACGCCTGGTATGTGGGAGTTCACAGTTCTGTAGCAGCCAAGAATGCCATCGATCTTTGCAGGTACAGATTCACTCAGGTGAGAGAACTAGGCTTGTTTCAACACACATGAACGACTGTGAGACCTGTTTCAAAAGGTTCAGAACTGGACTTCTTCCCTTTTTTGGTCTCAAATAATACGTATTCACACACCCTGCCTCTTTTTAATAAGGTTTGTTCTTGGTTCTGTTGGTCAAAGTGATGGTGAGCAACAGTGAAGAAAAAGAAGAAGGAGAGAGAGAGAGAATAAGCACAGAAGACTGGCATCCACTAACATTTAACTCACCGGCCATAAAGTGTCTGGGGGAAGGAAACACTAGAACAGTAGTGTTGCAGAAGCAAAACAACAACAGTGCGAACAGTGTGCTTTTCACCAGAGACTGTGAATCAGTCAGCCATTAAAAATGATTTTTAAAAGCTCTTACAACAGAAAGCTGTGTGTTGATTAAGGAAGCAAACTGGTCTTTCGAGTCAATAAATCTAGATTGTTTTCACACCTAGACTCAGTAACAGAGCTTGATTTTTTTGTGACTCTGTATCCTTTCAGTTGGCTTCATATTTCAACCTTTCTCAAATGTACTAAATAATATGCAAATGTAGATATTCCCTGAATGGTCTCCTTAAGGCTTATTTTACCTTTTACCTTGTTTTTGCATCAAACAAGGACATTTATTTTTTGGTAGTAAATCTACCAATTAGCAATGTTACCAGCTTGACAATATTAGCCATAGTATAAGAGGAATAAAACATTTCAAATGCTTTTTCTACATGTAAACATAGGGCTGTTAAAATGTGTTCAGGTGATCAGAATCTGCCAAAACTATAATATTTCCATGCCCATGAATTCTGGGATTATTATCAGATCCAAATAATGGTTGAGCTCATTCAATATAAATGAATAAACCAACAAATCTCAGTCTAAGGGATTAAAAGACAAGTTGAACCCAATGTCATATAACCAAGCTGGGGGAAAGAAACAACCTTGAGGGAATAAAAAATAGGTAATAGAGAAATAGGTATTTATCAAAACACACAATACATTGCAGTCTGCACTTCCACATGAATGGGTGAATTGCTTCTAGTCATCAGACTCTTTGAATGTGAGAGATTGAACATGATTTCCATCGATTTTCTCAAACATTTCTTTTCGAGAAAAAAGTTTATTTAGTGTTCTTCACATGTGCTGAAAAGTGTACAAACCACAGCATGAACACAATGTACATTGTATAGTATTGAATTGTATATTTGAGTTTTTTCATTTACTATATCCATCCATTTTCTGTACTGCTTGTCCTACACAGAGAACCTGGACTCTACCCAAGGGCACAAAGTGGGAGACACACTGGATGGGGTGCCAATTACACTCAAACACCCATTCACACACTACAGACAATTTAGAGATGCCAGTCATCTAGAATATCTAATTCATCTCAATAATTTACACAGAGTAAATCCATTCCATCTATTTCCTGTAATGCCTAGCCTCCACAGAGTCACATGAAATCTGGCGTCTACCCCAGGGTCCTTGTAGCATACACCCTCGACAGGGTGTCAAACCATTGCAGGGCACAATCACAAATTTTAAGATGCCTACAAGGCATGTTTTTGCACTGGAGTTCCCAGTACTTAGAAGAATAAACAAACTCCTTGCACACAGGGTAGAGATGGGAGTAGAACCCCCAGCCCCAGAGATGCAAGGTAAACATTCTAACCACTTAGTCACCATGCCCCCGTATTCATGACCTGTCTACAAACAAACAATCACCACACCACTCAAACAAGGCTCATTATCTGCAAGGGTCTCATTGCATGGCTGAGTGAACTGGCCTGGAGCAAACACATGCACGTGTGTGCCATATCCAATTATTTCCAAAAATCCCCAAGCATTTTTTAAATCCTGATAGATGGCTATAACACCTATTATGGGTATTATATCCTTTCTATAAACCATGTCACTGATGTTTTTTCAGTATATGTTTTCTTATAAGGAGTGCCTTTCCAAACGCAATTTTTATAATTATTTGTTTCGATGCTGTTTCAGGATGTGGTGCTGTTGCTGTGGTCTCTGGTCCTTTGTCATCTGGTTTTGGGCATACTATTTGGGCAGGTTCTTAGTGACAAATCTTGCCTTTAAACATTTTCCAAACGACTTTTTTTTTTTTCGCACTTGTCCAATGTCCATTCAAAAAAAAATCCAACAGTTCCAACTATCTTATTTGAGTTGTCAGCCATGCCACTATGTTGTCATAGCGACTAGTGAATAAAGTGTGGTTCATTAAAAAAATTGAGGCATTATGTCTGTGGAGACTAACAATCTAAATTCTTCATATCACCCATCACTGTTAGCACTATTAACAAAGGCAAACTTTATCATTTCATATAGCTGAAGGCGTTGGTTCTGATGGCTTTTATCGAAAGAAACTTAAAACTGATCTGAGTGCTTTTGGGACTGAACCACTGACCAGCAGCCAACAGAATAACTTAAAAAGCTAATATATTTATTTGATGTGTATACTTCAAAACTCTTCACTAGGAATTTTTTGTAGCTGAATCCCAAATAATATTGATTATACAGAATAGTGCATGTGGCAAGTACAGAGCCAATGTTGTGTAGAAAGCATGCAGTATGTAGTAAAAATGTTTGAGAGATAACATTTGCAACATGGCTTCAATGTTTTACTTCTTATGGATTTCTGAAGGGTACTTACAGGTACATAGCAAAAGGATTTCTAAAATGTTTAAGTTCATAATATAATAAAGAAACAACATGTTCTTTATTTTCCATGCTTAAGAGCTGACATTTATCATTATTCAACACATTCAAATGCTCAAATTTCCAAATCATGAGGAATGTGCCCTATTTTCCTATTCTCATATGAATCTATTGGTTAAATAATGGCCTTCTTTCTCCCAATTTCCTCCCCAGTTTGTTCATCTGTCAGTTCCCACCCACCAGCTAGCTGTCAAGCAATCACACAACATCTACCACCTGGGAAGGGGAAGGGCTAGTATGTGCTTCCCCCTAGACACAGCCAGCAACCTCATCTTACCAAACTGCTGCTTATGCTGTGTCACTGAAAAAAGTGCCATCTACATACATGAGATCAGAGACAGCCATGATTAGAAAGTGTGGCAGAGACTGACAGAGGAAAGCAAATGATGCCATCCCTTCCATATTTGAGTCACTCCATTTTTCCCTTGAACCGTAGCATTCACACTACAAATCCTGATATTAACGAGACAGAATCTTATAATACTAAAGTTATGAAATTTTATGTGGCATGCATCTTTAAGCAACTCCAAATGTGATTAAAACACAAAAGCATTTACATTTTTACCTCTATTCACACCTCTATGTATTTGGCATTTTGTCTGAATCATGAGGTGAGATCTACACTACAGTCCAATTATTGATGATTATTATTATTATTTTAGTTTTTGTAATTTAAAATAACTTAACACTTGAGTTACCAGAGATTTTTTTTATAAGCTTTAAGCTGTATTTCCACACTGTTATCCAATGGCTTCTTAAACAATTCCCATCTCTGCTAATGTGGCTGGAGCGCTGGCATATGAAAACAGTTAGCAAAAGCAGCCTGTGCCACATCCACGTTTCTTATAACTATGGCATATGCCTACATTGGGAGCATGCTGGAACATTGCTTCAAAAATCACTCGCTTATAAGCAGGCTTTAGACACAGACAGGAATGAGGTGAATTCAGTTGATTCAGAGTATGGTAGCAAAAGTCTAACTTCCACCATGGGTCCTTTTTCTTTTTTGCATACATACTGAAGGGAAGCCGAAAAAATAGAAGTCTGAACGTTGATCCCAAAAGTTAAAGCAGAGCTAGGGGCCAATTCAGACATGTTTCCTGCTAGAGCGGTGGAATTCTTGTGAAGATTTGTTCCTAAACACACACACACACACACACACACACACACACACACACACACACACACACACACACACACACACACACACACACACACACACACACACACACACACACACACACACACACACACACACACACACACACACACACACCTGTGATTACTACAGTATCATAATTATTCAGTTGGAAATTGTGTACATTAGGTCCTAAAATAAAAAAATCCACATTATTGCTTTATTTGATGAAACAACCCTGCACTTTTTGTTCATATCTTACAAACAAAAACAGCTCAACTCTCTCTCTACAAAGAAGAAATAAACATAAGCCTTACATAACATCACCAAGCACTATTTGATTAAATATTTATGCAATTCTTATAAATGGGGGGCACAATGGATTTATGGTTAGCACGATAGCCTCACACCTTCAGATTCATCTCCAAAGTAGGAGGTTTCATTTCCACCTCTGCCATGTATCTGTGGAGTTTGCATGCTCTCCCTGTGCCTTGCGGTTTCTAACAAATGCTCTAGTTTCCTTCCCCAACCCAAAGACACGCATTGGTTGATTGCATCTCGAATACAACCTCCACAAAAACATTACCCCAAGCTCAGGATGAATCCAGTGAGCCTAGAGCTGCTAAACTGCAACACAACCTGCTGTGCCGCTGTACCATGGTAGCATGATCTTTAATTATTCATCTATTTCATATAGGCTTACTACTCAGTGTCCCTAAAATAACCCCCTTATAAAACTCGTATAATCTATTTTTATCAAATAAAGGTACATTTATTAAGTACTTTTAGCTTTTAGCAAGTGTTCTACTAAGGGTGAAAAGGAGAGTAGATTAAGAAATATATAATGCAAAATAGTGTAGTACAGTATGGTGTACAGTGCCATGATCTGTGTTCTTTTCTTTAGCTGTCCAAAAGAACAGATGCCAAAACAGATTGGTTTTTGGAGATATCCATAAAATTGCTGAATAGATGTGGCCCCGTAGTATGATGCTGCCACCACCTTGCGTTCCCATGGTTATGCTGTTTTGTTTTTTCTAGCCAATATATATTTTAGAACTCATGCCCTTGGTCTTATCAGACCATATGCCTTTTTGCCAGAATACCTTTCTACAGTGAGATCAAGCGGATGCTTTGTAAGTTCTTTTTGCAGACCACGGCTTCAGCAGTTGAATGAACCAAAGAAGTGCTCAAAAAAATCCTATAGAATCATCTGATATTTATTTTAGATTAATCAGAATCAATTAATTCATGATAGGTTTATGATCATTATTTTTAAACTTGAAGTTGGCATGAATTTGTAGATTTTATATTACCTTTGTTATTATTATTCATACCTTTGTTTAGCTGTGTTTGATATGGAACTGTAGGCTTGTTTCCCCATTACCAGACACACACACAGAAGAGCTCATATCAGTAACCATGGCTGCCAGGTTTTAGCAAATTTTACAGACCAACTACCAACCCATGCCAATAAACACACAAAACTAGCCCCAAACAATTCAGCCACTGGATGAGACATATTTTTCTTCTTTTTCTCAGCCTGCGTGTGAGAAACAAAGTCACTCAAGAGCACCCCAATTGTGATGCACGGACATAAACCTTTTTCACTCTCTCCTGATCTTTGCAATAGAAAATGTTGTAAATCACAACACACTATCTACACTGACACTAGATTTAATTCTGATTATGTCCTATACAACATGAAGGCTACAGGTTATTTATAAACTATCCCTATTTTATCTCTGGTATATAAACCTGATCCTGGCAACGGTCAATTTCTATAAAGCAAGAATGGGACGGTGTGATTGGTGCCCTAATGGGTGTCTATTAATTAGTGCATACTGCAGTTCTTATTTTGACCACTAGGTTCAATAGTGAGTCATATAATAATAATAATAATAATAATAATAATAATAATAATAATAATAATAATAATAATAATAATAATAATGAAAAACTCTCTTATAGCAACATGTATTAAATTAATTCTACTGAATTTAAAATGTTAATTATCATTTACTGAGTGGCTTATATATTTGCTGTAGTTCTGCTATACTCGTCCTACTGTACATACAGTATGAGCCAGCACTGATTGTCAAAAATAGCTTACACTGACACTTAATATAACTGACATAAGGCTGTGCAGATAAACAGGCAATTTACCAACTAACAGGCCACTTTTAACACTGGTGCTAAAACAACACACAATATCCATAATGTGTATAATGTGCACTATAGCTTTAAATATAAATAATAATGGCTGTACTAATGATAAACCCTTGACATCTACCATAACTTAAAAATGTGCCTGTGTTTATGTCTGCATGTATATAAAACAGATTATCAGTAATGAGACGTCAGGTGGAGCACTAGGCAGATAGTTAGCGTGAGAGGGGTGACTTGTCAGACCTAAGGACCTGCAGCTCCTCTTCAGAGTTCTCCAATTCATCCTTCAGTCTTCTCCATCTCAGCAAAGCCTTCAGCTGCTTCTGCTCCTCATTCTCAGTGCTGCCTATTTGCGACTGTGTTTATGTATGTGTGAGAAAGTAATAAAAATAATGAGATTTTTGTCACACAGGCAAAACTGAAATTAATTTTAAAGCTACACTATTGCTTTAAAGTCACTCAATTGACACACACAGACATATATATATATATATATATATATATATATATATATATATATATATATATATATATATATATATATATATATAATATAAAATAGAAGCAGAAGCTATGAAAAGAGTATAAGGCAAGTCAATCTGCTACACATATTGTAAATCTGTGCAGTTGTCAGTAGCTACTTTGCTGAGTGTTCTATATAGAAATGTTCTATATATTTGATGGCATACGTTTATTTATTTTGAGCAAACAACTGTGTCAAAATTAACAGTAACTGTTTGGATCAAAAAGTGACATTTTTCAGCACGATCTCTAGGCTGAGTAATGAACAGTGTCTAGGAAGCAGAAAATCAGAGAGAAACTGCAATTAATCTTGACTGACTTGCAAACCCTGCTGTCTTTGTGTGCACTTCTGCTGCAACACATACTGAATATATCAGAACAGAACTGAAATTGTGAAGCTACCAGATAAGATGAAAGCCAATAAAAGCAGAGCAATGCAGAACATGCTGTTGATTCTGCAGTGGTTCACATACCTGCTGGATTTGGGCCCAGAACACGTCTTCTAGGTATGTAGCAAAACCTTCGCTGATCCACTCCTCTGTCCAGTCCCGTGCCCCGATGGCCAAACCAAACCAGGAGTGAGCAATCTCATGGCACAGCCTTGTCCCACACAGGATTCTGTTACCCGCTAACACACTCTGTGACAGGAAGATGATATGCGGGCTGAAAAATACATAGACACAGATAAACCGGATTAGCTTCAACAGTGATTTGTGGTCAAAAAGCTTTTATGGTTTGGGGCACCATCAGCAGTCAGGTATGATGTCATATGGAAAATTAATTCATGACAAAAACACAAAAGGTCTAGGACAGAAATTCAAGTGTAACAAAATGGCTTCACAGTTAAAGATGTTTATGCCAAGATAAGAGCTCTAGTATTTAATTAGGTAACATACAAAAACACTAGAATGATTTGATTTACTCCTAAAATCTACAGTGTCAAAAAGAGTCTATAAGATAGGTGATGGTGTTAGCATTTTAGCCTTGACCTGTGGTTTTTTTTGTTTTCCCCACTTGGGTATTTACCTGCTTGATAGCCAAGTTATAACCTGAAATTCGACTTGTACTTTTGTTCAATATACTATATTTATATATACTATACTATATATATATTATATTATAAAATTTGTATTTGTAATGAGTTCTCATGAGTTTTTCAGCTGACTGTCATAACTAGTAAAAACTAGATAGTACTGTTAACTAACTAGGATAGCTAGTTGCACAGGAGATTTCCATACATTTCTATGAATTCATCTAAAGTATAAGTGTTCAAACACTGGGGTAAAGGAATTGCAAGTTGGGGTGGAAAAACTACCAAAAATAACATTTTGCACAGGAGCTTCAAATTAACAGTGAAATGTAAATGTTCCTACAAATATCTAATCAAATGAGAAGTGAGGTTTATAGGTGAAAGTGTGAATATTTCTGATCAAAAGCATTACCCATACCTGCCCCTCTTTTCATTTTAAGCTTTGTCATCAACTGTTCAGGAAGCATGACATGATCATTTGATCACAGTAAAATTATAACTGCTTAGGCTCTTTCGCAAAGTCTGCTTTGTATTACTCTGAACAGACCGGAGTGAGATGGAGCTGAGTGAAGGGTCAAATGGGAGTGTCTATAAAAAGATGAACATGAGGCCCATGTAAACACAGACAAGCTTTCTGGCCCGGAGAGCAGTCTTCCAAAACGGGTTTTCTCAGCTACATAATACATTTGTGTTGATACCAAAGCTTAAACACTTTTATATCATGCTAATGTTTTCCATTTATACAACTGAGAAGGAAAAAAGTTACTATTGCATCTTTAAAGCTTTTACCCTGAATATTGGAAGTGATTTGTTGATCAAGTCCCAACATCAACTCAGATCTAGTTTTGGCAGGTTTACACACCACGGCCACCCCAAACCCACATCAAAGCGCTGGATTTTTTTCTCCCCGATCAGCGTATCATTAAGGAGGAGAAACAGAGTTCAAAAGATGCCTGTGGATTTTGGAAAAGCCTTCTGGACCGCACCCTCTTTCTTCTTCCTTCTGCATGTGCTAATGTAGTTAAATTAAAGGACGTACTTACTGAAACACTGCTGAGGCTGGTCAATAGTTTAACCTCAAATATGACTTGGTAAGAGACGGGCAAATAAAATGATGTCAAAAACTCAAAACAAATAGCTAGGCATGAAAACCTCCACAGCTGACCGATAAGGATCAGAAGTCTGGTATATCAGGTGTTTATATAAGCTTAAAGTCAGGTATCTGGTCATAAAAAATTAACATGCTTCTGTTTGCTATCTCTGCATATTACTACGGGTGACCTTTTTTCCGCAGGGCCTCTAGTGTGTGCACCATACAATCAAAACCCTGCTCCAAATGTCACTCTGGCGAACAAGAGAACCAACACCCGCTTCTTTTGTGTCCTCGGGTCTTGGCTTGCCCACATTATAGTTTTTAAATGTAACACACGGTCAGTGGATACAATAGTGCTTCTATTCAAAATCACCAGTGCTTTATTATTTAGACTGGTAAAAAACCCCAAGTGCTTTCCACACTCCCTCTTTTTAGTTTCAGAATATATTCATATAGCGTTGGACCCAAGGGATTTCATTCCGCTCCACTGCACACAAAGGCTTTGGCGAACTGTAAGATAGCTGCACAAAACACCGAGTTTGACTAACAGCAATATGTGGCACTCGTACCTTCCATTCATGCTGTTATGACTCTTTGTTTATGAGAACAGTTTAAACTTTCCTCAACTTCCTGTAGACTTCACAATTCCAGGACTATTTCAGTCCACTTCCCTTGATGGCCTTGAAGGAACTGCAAAAAAGCAGAAGCTAGCTAAAATCCAATAGAATGCTCTCACCTGGTTTAAGCCATGCAGCTGCTGTGATGACAGCACACAAAAATGTCAACGACTAAGAAAAAAAAAAGTACGGTCAGAATAAAAATTCTAATAACAGGTACTCATGTCTGTAAGAGAAATCCTCACTGATTCATAAACGCTCTGAAGTGGATCAGGCCTATAATTTAACGTAGCACCTCTAATCAAAAGCAAGACTGATATTTTTCTTCTACAGTGTACGCGACATGAGCCGGCTGCAGAAAACCTGTTCTGATTACACGTAAGGAACATTTCCAGTCTCAGGAACAGCAGGCATCATGCACTCTTTCTTCTTCAGAGGCAAATCAGTTTCAGATTTATGCTCCAATCAATAAAGCACATGTTTCCATCAACAAATAAATGGTTAGTGAATTTAAAATCTACACTGTGTGTCGTGCACACAGAACCTTGCGCATATTAAAATTTTCTTGTGAAGATAAACAATAAAGACAGTGATGTTTATTCTGTGCATGGTGGTTGTCCCTTGCACTGCGAACTGGATACAGTCAAAGTCAGGATTGCAAATGGGCTTCGAATGACTGGACAAGTTGTTAAACGTTTCTTTATATATAATGACAACCGTAGTGAAAAACATATTCGGGTAGACAACAGGGGAATGTTACAGCTTCGTTCATGATGCATAAATTATATCTGCAGAAAGAAGAGTCAGGGACTGAAAGTCGGTTTGTGTTGGTGTTGCTATTGCCTTTTTACATAAAGGTTAGAATCTGCTGATTATGGGAATAAAGCACAAGTCTAAAAATGCCCCCACACACACACACAAATTCATAAAATACATTTAGCTTGACAGGAAAAAGGAATAATCTTATTTGATCCAGATACAGAAAAACATCACTATTTTTAGTAGAAGATTGACCGCATGTAAAGCCAAATGCCTCCCATTTCAAATCTGAGAAACATCGACCTCATACTTACCTCAAACCAACAGAAAGCTGGTGCACAAACACAGGGCTGTCACGAATGGGTGGAAATCTGGAAAGAACAAATCATGTCTCGTCTAAAATTAAGACCAGAGGTTTTATTTGTGCCCTTTGTGCATTAAAAGTATTTCCCAACAGTTGAATAAGATGGCTTTTGTTGTCGGAGCCAACAAATTTTCCACACGAGAAGACGGCCATGCTAACTGACAGCATGCTAATATCCAAACAGCAGACAAACATCAGTTCATACGTATGTAATGACAAAAAAGCTGTGTATTAAGTAGCCTAAGGAACATGCTGTGTTGATGCCAAATTACATGTACTTAAGATTATTGCTATAAAAATGGATTATGGTCATGGCTCTCTGAGCTTTAAATATAAAGGGTTAATCATCACTACATGTGTGCACAAATATGGAAAATAAGTCAAGTACCTGTGAGATCTGGAAGAGGGGCTTATTGGCATAGAACTCATTCTTTATTAGTCTCAAGTTATCAACAAAAAAGGGCTTCAGGCAAATACAAGCTGTCAAATACAAGTTCTTTCAGAAATCAAATAGAGACACAGAACATGAATAACCTCACGCCAGCACATGCTTAAGAGCACACCTGCAGTGACACAGAGAAACATGCATGCACTCTAACACACTTTCCTTCCTGTCAGATGATCAACACATTAACAGAAAACAACAACATCCTAAGACATTCAAATATTTTAATGAAATGTTTGATCAGCACTGCTAGTTGTTGGTTATGATGTTCACGTTGCATGGGGAGACAACTAGCACAGTTAAAATGGAGAAAGATACTCAACGATCGTTACATACAATGAAGAATTATCAGACGCTTCTGTTAGCACCTAAACAGAGCAAGAGCTCCTTTATCAATCATTTTATTCCAAGGTGGATTAATATCATTAATTTAAAGTATGTAGACAAATTCTGAAATTAAAGTTTTTGGTAGATTCCAGAATACACTGCAGCTAAAATGCAGCAATCTACAAGCCAAAAAGTAGTGATGAGGTTTTAGCATAAAAGCTCAAGACAAAATGACAATTAATGATTATTTTTAAAGACGTTTTAACTAAACTCAGTTTCATGACAAAATAAAATGCTAGACATTCTCAGAATCTGATTTCATTTCCTATTAAAACCACCTTTATAATATTGAGCCCACCTATCTAATATAGTTCCTCTTGTGCCTCCAAAACAGTGCTGTCACAACTAGGCATTGACTCCACAAGACCTCTTAAGGTGTGCTGTTGCTACTGGCATAAGCAGATCCTTTAAGTCCTGTAAGTTGTGAGGTGGTGCCTTCACGTATCAGACTAGTTTTTGGAGGCGGAGTACACCTTGTGCTCTTCATCATGTTCCTCATACCATTTCTGAAAATTGTTTGCAGTGTGGCAAGGAGCATTATCCTGCTATAAGAGGCCACTTCCATTAGGATATACTGCTGCCATAAAAGGGTCAACTTGATGTGCAAATACAGGTGCATCTCAATAAATTAGAATGTCGTGGAAAAGTTCATTTATTTCAGTAATTCAACTCGAATAGTGAAACTCATGTATTATATAAACTCACTACACACAGACTGGAGTAGATTAAGTCTTTGGTTATTTTAATTCAATCACATTTAACAAAAACCCATTAATTCAATCTCAAAATTAGAATATTTCATAAGACCAATAAAAAAAAAAACATTTTTAGTAAATTGCTGTCCTTCTGGAAAGTATGTTCATTTACTGTACATGTACTCAATACTTGGTATTGGCTCCTTTTTCTTTAATTACTGCCTCAGATTCATGGTGTTTGTGGCCACTCAAGCACAATAACACTATGGTCATTTAACCAACTTTTGGTGCTTTTGGCAGTCTGGGCAGGTGCCAAATCCTGCAGAAAAATAAAATCAGCATCTTTAAAAAGCTGGTCAGCAGAAGGAAGCATGAAGTGCTCTGAAATTTCTTGGTAAACAGGTGCAGTGACTTTGGTTTTCAAAAAACACAGTGGACCAACACCAGCAGATGACATTGCACCCCAAATCATCGCAGACGGTGGAAACGTAACACTGGACTTCAAGCAACTTGGGCTATGATCTTCTCCACCCAACAGCCATCCAGACTCTGGGACCTTTTTTCCCAAATGAAATACAAAACTTGCTCTCATCTGAAAATAGGACTTTGGACCACTGAGAAACAGTCCAGTTCTTCTTCTCCTTAGCTCAGCTAAGATGCCTCTGATGATGTCGGTGGCTCAGGAGTGGCTTAACAAGAGGAATACAACAACTGTAGCTAAATTCCTTGACACGTCTGTGTGTGGTAGCTCTTGATGCCTTGAGCCTCAGTCCATTCCTTGTAAAGATCAACTCCCAAATTCTTGAATCGATTTTGCTTGAAAAGCTTCTCAAGTGCATCTTTTTCTTCCACACTTTTTCCTTATACTCAACTTTCTGTTAACATACTTGAATACAGCACTCTGTGAACAGCCAGCTTCTTCTGCAATGAATGTTTGTGGCTTACCCTCCTTGTGAAGGGTGTCAGTGATTGTCTTCTGGACAACTGTCAGATTAGCAGACTTCGCCATGATTGTGTAGCCTAGTGAACCAAATTGAGAGACCATTTTGATGGCTCAGGAAACCTTTGCAGGTGTTTTGGTTTGATTAGCTGACTGGCATGTTACCAAATTCAAATTGTTTGAGAATTGGTGGGTTTTTGTTCAATGTGAGCCAAAATCATCACAATTAAAAGAACCAACAACTTAAACTACTTTAGTCTGTGTGTACTGAATTTATATAATACATAAGTTTCACTATTACTGAAATAAATGAACTTTTCCACAAAATTTTTATTTATTGATATGCACATGTATATTGAGGTAGGTAAAACAATTCAAATAACATCCACATAAATCCCAGGAGCCAAAACATTTCCCAACAAAACATTACTTAGAGCATCACACTTCCTCTGCACTGTTGGTGAATACAATCCACTGCATACCGGGAACACCTCACAATGCTCTGAGATGCTCTGTCCCAGTTGTCTAACATCACAAGTTTTCCTTTATCAAAGTCACTCAGATCCTTAGACTTGGCCATTTTCCTTGTTTCCAAGGCATCAACTTGGAAAACTGACTGTTCACTTGATGCCTAATATATCCCATCCCTCGGCAACTGTAATGAAACAATCAATGTTATTCACTTCACCCGTCAGGAGTTTTAAGGTTGTAGCTGATTCATTTCTATAGAAAAGGTCCTGGAATTTCTGTGTGTGTGTGTCTGCTCTCCAAAGCACTCTGATCTACAGGATGTTCTGTTTACAACAAGCGTTCTTGGCCTTTTTGCACATTTAGCTGGCCACACACTTTAGGCTGCAGTTTGAAGGCTGCAGTTTAATCAGTACTCTGCAAAACAAATTTTTGAACACAAAAAACCCACCAAAAAAGGTTTATAGCATTGCATTTATAAGCTATTAGAGAAGTGATTTAAAAGAGTGGCAAGTAAACACTTGGTTGTCATTTAAACACCTACTTAAAAGTAAGCATTTTGCATTGAGATAAACTTTTGTTTAGTTTGGAACTAGATCCTTTTTTTTTTTTTAAATTAAATGTTCCAAATTTATAATAAGTGTGCGCCTGTGTTGCAGCTATCAGCATTAGCTCATGACTATAGACTTTAGGAGAAGGATAAAGTTGCCTCAAACAAAATTTTGTTAAGAGGCTACTATTCTTGATTTATGCTACTATATAATACTTTTCAACAACCTTGCAAGTAGCACTTGAGGGCCGATAACGTATTCATCCATAATGCTGTCAAGCAGCTTGTTTGGAGTGGTGTTAAATGTACATTTGTTCAACTGTGTTCAATACAGCAGGTGTGTTTGCCAGGTTTTAGTCCAACTACATCCAAAAACCACACAGAAGACCTGAAACTACAGTAGCACAAAATAATTCAGGCATTAGAAACGAGAGACACATTTTTCTTCTTTTTCTTTGCCTTTATGTGTTTCTATGAAGCACATATATTTCTGGGGCAAAAACTCCCATGCTTTTCCCCGATCTTTGCAATACATCTTATAATAAAATATTCTGTACATCCAAGTGTAAATTACACCGTTATCTGTGGAAATGTATTAGATTTAAATTCTTTTTTTTTTTTACTTGAAAACAAAGTCATGATGGATGGGCAACCTGTTTTTGCTCATCCTCTGAGGAAAATGATCATAGAGCTAGCATGGGGCAGCGTGATAACTTCACCAATGGACCTCCATTTGTTTCAGTTCCTGTTTTTGTGGTAAAAAAATCTATGGTGATACATGTTCCATGATTGTGTCCATCTTGAATGGCCAGCAAATCAAAAGGGCATTAGATTCCATTGGTCAAAAAGTAATTGTGATCCAATCACATAAGTTTAAGCTTGTTATGTGACACTATCCTACAGTAGGACTGTCCTAAGGCTATAACTTGTTCTGTTCAATAAACACATACAACATTATTTAACTCTCTACTGTACAACTATCTTTACACACATACACATACACACAATTACTTGCCTTGTTTCAGTAACTGACCTAACCGAACATATATTTGACTATAGTCATGACTTCACAAATCTATTTGCCCCCATTTTGTAACATGCCTGAAGGGACGTCTGAAGCGATCCCTTTAAGGCCCACCCCTTTTCTTTTGGCAAGGGTTCCCATGTGCAGGTATGCATGAGAATGCCTCCTGAAGACAAGTTTTCTTTCACTACTCGACTTGACTGTACACTTGCTACTCAGCAGTGTCTTTTACAAAAGCAGGTCTTTGAAAAAGAGTGTTTATATTGTGAGACCTCTCTCACACCTTCCCTTTGAACTTTTCATGGGCTACCTCGCATATTTCAAGGTTAACTATGAGGCATAAGAGTGAGACCATCACTCAGGAATGCCAAAGGACTGTATTCATAAAAAGTGGAAATGCCTTCCTCTGTCAGCTTTAATAATGTTTAGAAAAGGGGTTAGTCCTCCACAGCCCCACTTAACAAAAATCAAGTTAGACAGTTTTGTTAATCCATACAGTACATCACATTTAATTTGATATCAGTAATTATAATTGGACCCAAGTCGTGCAATTGGGTGGTAGATCATTTGCAGAGGCTACGCAATGGCTTTATACTCACACCTGGTACTGTGAAGTCTATGGCTTAAGTAATCTGCTACCATTCCCACTACCTTAAATCAGCCCCTCAGCCAAAATAAACTCAGCTTGATTCAGACCCTAGTAGTACATAAAGAACAACTTATAGTCCAATTTGGTGCTCCAGACAGAGATCCAGTCTGAAATATTGATGGCCATCATCTTAAACAGCACACAGTTTGAGGTCTGCAAAGCCAGGATTCCAGTGAAAGACTAATGATCTGCTAGTGAAATGCTGCCAATACAAAGTCTACAATGCAATTAACCTCGCAGCTGTCTGGCTACCCAGTCATTTCTCTGTTTGCAAACAATCTGAACACTTTTCCTTGTGAGATTGTGCGTCTCGTTTTTTTTTCTTTCAGGCTTTGATCCTGAAACCACAAGAAAAAATGGTCAGTCAAAATCCCTAGCAATAATATCCGCTATCTGTCTGCAGTGTGGATTTAAGGAATCTCTGAGCTTGAACTTCAGTTATGTGTCTCAGCGGAGGTCTAAGGAGGAAGGGCAGTTCTTTTGGCCTTGTGAAATCAGATTAAGTGGAACGACAGGCCTTCTCCGGGTGTCATGGAATGAAAGAGTGTAAACAGAAAGTGAATATGAGCACAAGCTTTGAATGGCCTCATCCATTTTGTATGTTTTTCGCAGTGGAATTTCCAGTGGCTTCTTACCTGTGCACATCCCCAGTATGTGAGAAATAACAGCTTGAGCAATTTGCTAGCATTTCCATTACCTCAATTCAGCTAAAGTAAACCCTCAGTACCAATCAGTTGGACGTTTTTCCTTTTATTGCATTCACAGTATCAAAAGAAGACCTCAGATTTATTTCAAAGTTATAAGAAAGAGTTAAAGGTCTGTAGATAGTTTCTCAGCTTTGATAAGTGGCTATATATGGCCTCAGTTCAGGCCAGACTCTTCAGGAGACAAGAGACACAGTGCCTGAATGTTGATGATAACAAGGCAAGAATGTACCCATTAATAACAGTGGGCATTGTACATTAAACCATGCTATCTTCATTAAAAGGAAGCTTCTGTACACAACAGTAAGCCCAAAAATGAGCTTGGAAAAAATTAAGAGTAGGAAAGAGAAATCACGACAGAGAGGGAAAGAAAAACAAGAAGCTGAATGTCCTGCCTTTGCCTTGCCTATGCCTATAAAACAGTCCTCTGAAACACACCAACTTTATACCAGGTGCAGGTCTGCTCAGCATTCTTTCATTTGCTGGGGTTTGTGAGTACACATGGTGGCTGGAATGTAAAGGGGGGAGCAAAAAATTCCCCCACTAAAGACTTTCAGAGAAAAACGCCTCATCCCTGACAATTTGATTAACAGCTGTCTTTCGTGCCAAAGTCCCTTTGCTATAAAAGACTCGGTTTCTGTCGCACACTTCTTAGGTTACTCAGCAATCATAGAGGAGTGGAGAATAGAAAGAAAGGAGCCTCAGAGAAAGTGTGTGTGTGTGTGTGTGTGTGAGAGAGAGAGAGACAGAGAGAGAGAAACAGAGAGAGGGAGAGAGAGAGAGAGAGAGAGAGAGAGAGAGAGAGAGAGATTGAAAGAAAGAATGAGAACACTATTTAAATGGTGTTATCTCAGCCTCCCTTTAGGCCTGGCTGGTCCAGCACATTCCAAAAGCTTCACGTCCATCGCCCAC
This sequence comes from Tachysurus fulvidraco, assembly GCF_022655615.1. Lineage (NCBI taxonomy): Eukaryota > Metazoa > Chordata > Actinopteri > Siluriformes > Bagridae > Tachysurus > Tachysurus fulvidraco. The sequence continues at coordinate 12,665,063 of NC_062531.1, read as the reverse complement.
ATTATACTCTGCACCCCTGGGACTCAACTCTCCTTCCCCCATATGGTCATTTTAAGAGTGCTTGATCAGCTCAAGTGAGCAAACATACGGGTCCAAAGCCTAGGGCTGAACTCATCCTAGAAATAATGCCAAGCTTCTTCAAAGAGATGCAGACAGGTCACGAACAAGGTATTACATGGAATTATAAGCTTCCATGTTTTCCAAAGTTCTGTGGGGATAATCAGCTGAAAAAAGAAGGCCTACAAAAGGTATAATCTAAGATAGCAGACACAAAGTTATCTAGTTCCAGCTGCCACTAGTAACATGGGTGGACTTACTAGAGATGTGACAGATGAAAAGTAAAGCCAACATATGGAGTCTTATTAAAGGGCTATAATGACTTGCCAATCCAACCTCAGTTTGCCTTTAGCAGATTCTACATGTAGCTGGAACTAAACTGGAGGAATAAACTCCATTCTTACGAAAGATATTTCTTCCGTGGGTGTCCTGATGATTGGTTGAGTGTGCTCACCAACCTATTGGTTCAAAATCACATAAAATTGTTCGTCTGGGTTTACATTTGCCAAACTTGAGGCCCATTACATAATATTTACATCATTCTCATGCTCAACATTCAGTGAGCCCTTGTATCTTGTACTTTGCCCATCAAAGTAGAATTGTTTCAGTAGAAATGTGGTCAGTTTTAATGTGGTATTTTTTATACTTTTGTAAACTACATGCTGCTAGATCAGCCAAACTATCATCCGTCCTTATCCTCCTTGACCTTTCAGCAGCATTTGATATGGTCAACCACAAGACTCCCTTGTGCACCCTCAGGAGTCTTGGGATTTGCGGATCAGCTTGGGAATGGTTCGCTTCCTACCTGGAAGGACGCTCATATCAGGTAACATGGAGGGGAGTGACATCTGCTCCACGCAGACTCTCCACTGGTGTCCCACAGGGCTCAGTACTTGGTCCTCTTCTTTTCTCCCTGTATACTCACTCTCTTGGTGAAGGTATTTCCTCACATGCGTTCTCTTACCACTGCTATGCTGATGATACACAACTTATCTTCTCTTTCCAACACTCAGATACCACAGCTTCTGATCAGATCTCAGCATTTCTGGCAGAAATTTCATCATGTATGACTGCTCTTCAGTTAAAGCTCAATCCTAGCAAAACTGAACTGCTGTTCATCCCAGGTGATTCATCCCCAGGTCATGATCTTGCTATATCCTTGCACAATGATCTGATCTCCCCCTCAGTCACAGCTCGTAACCTTCGGGTAACCATGGACAATCAACTGTCCTTTTCCTCTCATGTTATTAATGTGACTCGCTCATGTGGGTATGTTCTCTACAACATTAGAAGGATTCTGCCATTTTTGTCCACACAGGCTGCTCAGGTACTTGTTCAGTCTCTTGTCATTTCTAGACTGGATTACTGCAATGCACTGCTGGCAGGTCTACCTATGAACGCGATCCGTCCTCTGCAAATGATCCAAAATGCAGCTGCAAGGCTTCTTTTCAACCTGCTGCTGCGATCCCTCCACTGGCTTCCAGTAACTGCATGCATCAGATTCAAACACTGATGCTGGCTTACAAAGCCAAAAACGGACCAGTTCCCTTTTACCTCAAAGCCCTTGTCACTGCACCCCGCACTCTCCGATCTACCAGCACTGCTCGACTGGTTCCACCATCTCTCAGGGTAAGAGGCAAGTATACTACAAGACTCTTCTCTGTTCTGGCACCAAGGTGGTGGAATGAACTTCCCCTAGAGGTCCGGACAGCTGAGTCACTGGCTATTTTCAAGTGGCGGTTGAAGACATACTTATTCAGGAAACACTTCAACTAGCACTTCTTTCCTTATCTTTTGCATTTTAAAAATAAATAAACAAACAAATAAATATATAAAAACCCACACACAACCTTTGACACTTTCATTGTAACTTTGAACAAATGTTTTAAATTCATGGTATCTTAAGTATGTAACTTAGTGAACCAGCATTAATGTATTCAATGTTCAATATTTAAGCACTTATGTACGTCGCTCTGGATAAGGGCGTCTGCCAAATGCTGTAAATGTATTGATTTTTCCTTTAAGGGAACAATTGAACAAAATCAAATGCACCAAAGCATGATGTTTTTTTCCTTTACTATGTCACCTGTCTACATATATATTCCTTTTATATTTTATGAGGTAGAAAGGATTGCTATGGAAAAAATAAAGTGACTGAGCTCTTCACTGTCTAGGTGTAGATTATAAGTGATCTCAAATTAGCATATCCAATCAGACACAACATGAATTTTATAAACATTTAAAATGTATATAAGGGTCTGGTGTTAATTTGCCTAACATTGGCAGCTTCATGATAATTAAGCCTACACAAAGGGGTCTGTTTTAAGCAGTTATACAGCTTCAAATTAGTCGTTCCGATGTGTACAAAAACACAAGGGCAAATCATTTGCATTTGCACTCTGTATTTTATGTTTTAAATTGTTGTGCATTGTTTTTCAAATTAGGGTGTCATTCAGACGGATCTATGGTGCTTGACAGCAACTTCATCGTTAAACTAAATGATTGGTATCTATTAATCAAGTGGCACAATAGACAGGTCATTTATGTACCCAAAACTGTAACAGAACCAACAAATAACTTTTCTCCATAATTTGAAATAATCCATCTTTCTTCAACATGCTAGTAGCAATCCACAAAACATGGTGACTATAAAGTAGCACTGAACTAAGTTCATGAATGAAAAATCTATTCTAGTGGCACTGAAATGGAATCCCATCCAGGATTTAATCCTGTCTCGTGGTTCGTAGTGTTCGTAAGGTAGACTCTGGATCCACTACAACCCTGAACCAGGAAAAGTGAGTGAGGGAACAAGTGCAATATATCATCAGTGTGCCAATATATCATCAAAAAGGGTTTAAAGTATTTCCTTGTCTTATTGATAATATGTTTCTCGTTATATCACACAAGGCAACAGTTAGTCAACAGTTAGATAATAATATTTTAAACACTGATGTGCTGGTGCAAAACCCTGGTACAAGCCTACATAACATTTCAGCATTTCATTCTAATTGACTGACTGATTGATTGAATAAATGAATTAATCATTCACTGTAAATCCGGATCTTGTCCTGTACTGGCAGTGGATGGGACTCCGGTCTATCACAGAGCACTGTGCACACGCAAATTTAGAACCAGGGACAATTTAGTCTAGCAAATCTGATCTCAGGCTTGAATTAGGCACCTTGTAGTCTACCTGTTACAAATGGACATAAGCATCTCACTGAGGCATGTTTACCATGGCGGACAAGGATTCTTAATAGGGCTTTAGACATGTAAATACAGCATCCCTCCAAGAGTAAATTCCCTGTAAGCAGTTTCTTGCTAATTAAAATTCTCTTTTAAAGACACTCACTTACATTTAAGGTAACAATCCAGGGATGTCCAGCTTATATACTGTAGTGAAACATGAGACCGAAATACAGCAGGCATCTCACCTAGCCAAGACCTTTACATATATTCTGGGTTCATCTTCTTCCTCTCAGTCTTTCGATAGACAGGTATGACCACACCCTGCCTATAGAAAACAACTTTTTTTTTTTTTTTCTAGCTTCAGAAGACAAGTGAAACGGTAAAGACCTTCTGGTAATTTTTCATGAGGCCATTCAGCAGGTGGGAAACATAAAACACTTGGTGGGTGGCAGGTTTATGAGAGTCTGATCTTAAAGGATGGTTTTACGACTTGTTAATTCTCAGAATACTTCACCTCTTCTGCCATCGAACAAAAGACTTAAAAGGGTCTGAAAACACCAATGTTGAATACTTTTAAGTTCTGAAAGAACTACCATCTTATATAAGGTCAACAACTATAACAGAAACAAAGTAATTGCTTGGTAATTGCCCATGATATGCTATTTATGTTGGATAATGTTTAACAGAAGTGTTTGGTAAGGCTGTGAAAGTGGAAGCATGATATTAGAACATAGGTCAAAATTGTAAATGTGTTATTATAAAAAAGTTATCCTAATAATTATTTCAGCAAGTGTCCACTCAAAAAAGCTACCCAAGTAGCGTGCTAATATTAACTAAATTAATTAGATTAAAAGTAGTATCTTACTAATCATGTGTTCTAAACCGTCCCTTTAAGTGATACCTTTTCCCACAGCATATTACTAACTGATAATGATAATTCATTTTTCATTTTTCAAAAAAAAAAAAGGTATAGAGTTCTGTAGCACCAGACTCCTTTGACACTGTGTGTGAAAACAGGCCTTTTGTTTGTCCAGAATTGAGGAATCCCTATCCGAGAGCAACTGTTGCCCATATTTGCACATCTTAAGCTAAAAATATTCCAACTATGTCCTGCTACTGCATAAAAAAAATATTGTAAGGGACACAATTTAAGTAGATTCAAAAGACCAGGAAAAAGGACAGGCCCTTCCTGTGTGTCAACCAACGCCTGCGTCATGACGTGCTGGAGATGAGGAGATAAACATTCCTCTGAGTGTGTTATTACATCACTCAAGCAGTCTTCTAGAACTGCTCTACGTGACTTTTCAACAATACACACCAGAGCGATTGGCACATGCAACCCAGACGTATTTCCTATGACATCCTTAATCAACACAAGGATAATTCTGCAACAGGAAGAGGTTTGTGATAAGTTTTCTGTGGGCCCTTTTCATCATGATGCTGAGAGAACACAGGGGTTATGGGGGTACAGCATGAAAAAACAGAGTGCATGAAACACACACACTTTTTAATCTTTAGTTTCCTGCCCTCCCCTTTTTCTTATCTCACTAAGGACTATGCCCCCCTGTTTACTGTGTCCCAAATGCTGACTATAAATGAACTAACATGATATAAAAACAGCATCTGGCTTTGCCCCAAGGACTCAAGCCCACATACTTCCCAGTTTTTGGATTAAATAGCTCCTTTCTCTGAAGTAGTTCCAGGAGCTAATGGCTTTTGTTGCTGGAAATAATCTACACATCCTCTCCCACATCCTGGGGGAATGGCATCTCAATGCACCCCTCTCCCACCCCAGGCCGAATTTGTTGACCACTCGACTTCCTCAGATTTGGTTCAACCTGGCTTTTCAAAATAAGACCTGGAGGACTGTACCATTCCCAGAGGAGGTGACCCAACTACTGCTGTGTCTCACACAGTGCAAAAGGAAGGAAGGAGTGACAATCTGTTTCTCTCACTAACAACATTACTGCTGTCATCCAGTGTCTCTTAGTAAAATCCAGGTTATAATAAGCTGTGAGGTGACTAATATAAGATAAATTTCCTCCAGATGTCAACTCAAAGAACTGTGGAGTTTCATGTTTAATCTTGGGTCATGGCAAACTTTGGAAAAGAAAATCAGTGGCAGAATGACCACCCCATAGCTTATATGCCTACTACTAATTAGATTGGGACATTTTCTGCCTGGTAAATGACTGGAACCTGCCGAAGGCAGTGTGTAATGACTTTATTTCCTGTGGAACATGTAATCCTGGCCAGAGCGATGGTGGGAAGCACAAAAACACACCTACGGCCACCCAAGTGCATGTTTACTCGACGTGCAGCTAAACAACCTCCCTTCTAACATTTTTGCTTATTTTTCAGGATATGAGTCATTCCAAATTATAAGTTAAATTTTTAGCCCCATATTTAGATTTCGTTTACTTTATTAAAATATGCAAAGCTTGAGAAAGCATGGTTTCATAATATATTATAAAGGAGGAATACGTTACACTACTGCTCATTTTGTACAATTTGCTCTTTAGAGCAAAAATTATACTAACCATTTTTCACTTATTATAATAAAGCTCTTTAAAAAAAATCTACTAAAACTTTCAGACCACCTCAGATGCTGTGAGTGGTGTACAAAGGTGTTTAACATGCACAACATAGATATTTGTTTTTTGATTTGATGAATACTGAAGCGGATTGGATTTTCAACAACAACAAAAAACCTCCACCAGAAAGACTAAACAAAGTGTGTAAGTGTGTTTGTGAATCACCTAAAATAGTGTCTGGTACGACAAGTTGCATAGTTCACTGACTGCCAAAGGAACTGTGACACAATGCTAGGTGCATTAATGTTCCTTTCAGATCGACATCCCAGCTTACAGTGGAAAATACCAGAAACACAATGCAGAGTAAACATGGAAAGTATGTACAAAAGACAACAAGGATTACCGCTGACTGGGACTGATGTTAGTGATGCTTATCTTTTTAATGCTGTTTGGTTTCACAGGAAACACATGGACCTGGCAATTGCATTGCATTACACATGATGTAGAATGTATAATAAAGCCACCTAATAGACCTACCTGGCCATGCCCAGACTGGAGAACCCTGGAGGAACAATGAGCACATCCAGGCGTGAGAATGGGTGGATGCCTAATACAGAGTGAGCAGCAGCCAAACAGAAAGGCAAAAGAGGCAGTAGTGTGGATTCAGCCTTCTTCAGGTGACAGGATGGTGCAAAAACCCGGTGGGGTATGACCACCTGGGTGATTGAACCTCTGTGTGTGAAACGACATGGATAATCTAAATGGGCGCAAAACTCCTTCTCATCTTCCTCCTTGTAATGTGGGCTTTGATTATCTACTAAATTGGCCTGAGAACCAAAGTTTTTGCTGTAAAACACAAGTGTCAAAGGTTTCAGTACAACAGAAACAAATTCACATCATATGCTAAACAGAGAGGAATAACTCACGGGTCTGATTTTGCACAAGGCTCCTCACTTTTCACCTCTTCATGGTTGTGAGGCAATGATTTGGCTTCCTGCCACTTACCAACAGCTATAGTAAAAGTCGAGGCAGGCATTGGCATAGTAACGTAATAATCCCACTGGAAAAAACCTGATAAAATGAGAGGAAAACTATTATCCAGAAGACATTGGTTGGGGTAGTCGTTTAAGCTGAAACCAGAACTTATTAGAGCTTTTTATTTCACCTTTCTTGTCAGGTACAGGAACAGGCTGATTCTCACCACTCATCAGAACCATATATTCACACGGGGCTTTTACATGGGCTTGCCACGTTGACATTGCAACAGGTGGTTCTTGGCACGGGAAGAGAGCCCTGTTATTGATTGGTGAGCCCATGGTGTAAACACAACACCTAAACATGCGAGAAAGGAAGACAACAACACTATATATTAAAACTTAAAAAAAGATCAATTACATTTATTCGGATCTTACTCACTATTCGAGTGGTTTCCATAGTAACTAGGCAAAAAAAAATCATCATATTAGCACCACATTTTTCTGACTGCAGCTATACAGCTTGAACAACATTAATCACCACAGACTATATGTTTTTTAAGAACGTATGGAGAAAATGTGAACCTAATGTAGTTCTCCTGTTCAATGACAAAAACTCTCCCTATTTAAAACACAGTTTAGAATTATTTGTTATGCAAGCAATTCTTTTTATTAACATACAAGCCTGTACACTGCACACACCAGTCAAGTCAAGTCACAAGCCTTTAATCATGCAACAAATTTAAGCTCTGGCCTAAAACTGGAACCAGTTACAGAAGACTATTAGGTAATAAATTATCTAATGCATATTAATGAACACTGTGATTGTGCTTGATGAATATTAATAAAAGGTGAATAGTATTAGGAAAGAAACAGATCAAATCGCTTTGTCGATGCTACTCCACTGAGTTTTGCATTATATCCCTGTCTCCAGTTTTCCTTCCGACTCCCGCAAACATGGAAGTTGGTGGATTTTGCTAAATGGCTCTATAAAAGAATGAGTGTTGAAAGTGTGTGCTTGGGGTCCATATGATGTGCTGGTCTAAAGATACATGGTAGAGTGAACAGTGAAAATATTAACACACCTAGTAATCAGAACAAACAATGAATCAAACAATGTATTAATAACATAAAACCAATAAGATATACTCAATTCTTTGTACATTCAATTATTATTAAAATGTCTGTTCTTACCTGCCATCCTGGTCCTTGGTCCACCTTACAGAGCCCCCTGAGGGCTTTGTCTTGTACCAGATCCTGAGTGCACAAGGGAAGGCATGAGGGGATTGAACCCCCTTCTTCCTGATTTGAAGGCTCCACTTGTCAATGTGAAAAAGTAAAGGCTCAGCTGGATTGACAGCCTGGGCACAGCTACACTGGAGATACAGATCCTGCTGCTGTCTCCATCTGGCTGAAGGAATAGACATGAGTCTCTGCACTAAACCAAACGAGGAATCCTGAGTAGAGTCCAGAGCCACCTTATCAACTTCTAGAAGGTTCCAGAGTTCAGAAACAGTGCACACATCCACTTCTTCCACTTTGGACACAGACAGGTCACAACAATCTAAAATCAAGGTGAAGTCTTTACTCACATCATCCCATGACGTGTTCCTGGCATCATTTTGGCTTCCTTGTGATAAGATTTCAGGTTCAGGTGAAGGACTTCTAAAGCCTCTGGCATTTTCACCATAAATATATGGAGTGTTTAGATCACCTTTTTGGACTTGGGATACCAAATCTAACTCCACTGTCCTGCTGGGTCCTTTACAAGGCTCGAGGAACAGAACAATACTTCCTCCAATGACCTCTGTCTGAAAGTCAACACTGAGGTCCAGCACATAGTGTCTGACAAGTATATGGTTTGTGTTAGCTCTCAAAGGCAGGTCATCCTTATTGGGCTCCAAATCAACCTGCTGATTAGACTCCATCTTTCAACATACGTATAATTTTTTGTTCAGCATAACATCCCAGTATATGGTATGGTATGATGTAAATAATGTTCGGATACTTATTCCATGGTAACTGGCATTTATATGAATAATCCAGGCCTCAAGTATTGTCCCTCTGAAAATGAAAAATTAAGAGTCATAAACGCAGTAAATGGCCTAATGTATGTAAAGGTTTGCCACAAAGTTTAAAGCACACAATCTTCTGAGTTGACTTTGTATGCTGCAGCATTAAATAGTTTGTGACACTGAAACTAAATGCCCCAAACATGTTCCATCATGACAATGCCATTGCACACAAAGTGAGCCCCATAAAGACATGGCTTGTCAAGGTTAAAGTGGAAGAACACAAGTGGCCTGCACAGAGCCCTAACTTTTGGGATGAACTGGAATACCGACTGTGCACAAAGCGACCTCGCCCGACATCACTGCCCAATCTCACTAATGTACTTGAGACTTAAAGAACTAATTCCTAAAGCCACGCTCCAAAACCGAGTGGATTTCTTTTACAGAATATTATTGGAGATTAATACTAAAGCAACGGGGAACAAACTCAGTGTTAACTCCTATGGGTTTGGAATGGAAACATAGGAGTGTCAGGGTCAGGGGTCCACATACTTTTGGCTATACAGTGTAGTACCGTATTGCTTATGCTTCATGCATTCAAGAGCACTGTAAAGTTCACTGTTAAAAGGAAAAGAGCAAGGAGCAATCTGAATTATTCTCTAATATCTGCTCAGAAAAAAATACTTCTTTGCTTGTTCATCTGTCTGCTAGAATGTCTCAAACTCAATACAGCTTTCTAGCTCCTGTCGAGAGAGTAGGTCCAGTCAACACAGTACCAGTGTATAAACCCTGACAGAGTTGTGGGTCAAATCCCAACCTTCACATTGACTTATCACTCACTTATCACTCACTTATCACCATATTTAGGTGATTTTGCTGTTTATATCTCCTATAACATACGAGATAGCAGAACTATCTCGTGGATATTCCATAACGTTAAAGGCACCTGTAAGTGGTCAAATCATGACGTGTCCCTCATTGGTCGCAACAGGAGGCAAATATTTGGCAACGCTGTTCACAGCAGGCTACATAACAGTCAATGACGGTTCGGCTCCTTGAACGCACCCTGGGCTTTATTAAACTAGAGAACGTTTATATATTTCTAATAAACAGTGACATAATTTGTGCATACGCAAACAACGTAGTTAATTACAAACCCATAATGCTGTCAGTATTGCTTCATAAAAAGTCTAACAAACCACTTTAATTGTGTTTTCCGTCAGTCAGCTTGTAAACTCGTGTCTTTCACTCATTAAACAGTTTGGATATCAACAAAAGGTAAACGTCTGAAAGAGTTTGTTGTTTAGTGATCCATGTTGTTGCTTCCACAAACCTGTATCACTCAGTACCCGGTGTTTTTTTTTTTCCAAACCGCAATCCGGAAACATAACATCCCGCCTCCTGCACTAATATAAGTCCATGCTGCATCCTCTGCATCTAATTGGACAAAAACTTTAGCGTAAGATAAAGTTAGCCAATGAGGCTCCTCTTTACCCGTATTTCAGGAAAACGGGTAGAGAGAAAATAACAACGCCAGACCACTAACAGAAGAAAGCGGCATATGTTGTGTCGCATATTAAAATACGTCATGTTCCATAGCCGGAAAGAGAGTCTCATCTGCAGACCTCCTCAGTACTGTACATATTTAGCTCATTGTTTACATGTGTACAATACTGTCCTGGCTGGTTTTATTGCTTTGTTTTTTTTAGAACATAGTTGTTATTTCCTGTACTTTCCACAAACAGAACACACTGACACAAACACAATAGTCCAAACTGATATTATTATGGTCCAGTTAACTATTAGATTTGATACTGTCAGGTTGTGATTTCCCCCCACTTTAACACACACAAATAAATAAAATCCTGCTGGATATGATTCATGAACCCATGACCCACATATCTCAACATATATGCTGATCTGTAAGGATGTAGGAGCCATTTATTTTGGTCTCAAGGTTTAGCTCTAGCACCTTTGTCCTACAATGAAACGTTTCTATCCTGTTGAGAGTGGTCTCTTCCAGGAAAACAATGTTCATTAAATGATTCGTGTATCTAAATGATTTGCTATCATCTTCTCAGTCATTGGATTTCAATCATCAAAACACCAACTGAGCGACATTCATTCATAAGAATGCTGTTCCTGTCACCAGTAGTCGCAGAGATGTGTAAAATCTGCTCAGCGCTCTGAATCTGTTTGTGTTCCAAAATTATTAAGATGTTTAAGTATCTACAGCTGAAACAGACAACACAGCTTAAATAGTTTTTTTTTATTTATTTTTTTTATTGAGTGCATAGGAATATTATGATACAAAAAAAATATACAACCATATTGTGCTGGAGAAACACGCTAAAGGCCATAGAGTTCTCACAGTGTTAAGAGCAGCAACATGTGTAACAGATAGTACATGGACGTTCATAACAATACAGATTACTTGCCAAAAACAAAGAGTAAACTACAATCTGCGGTGTTGTGTATGACAAATGGGCTTGTTTTATTGGCACAGCAAAATAAAAAACTAAAATGCTCCTGAACAAATGGCACATCTAAGTTAATAAAAATCCAGAAAATATACAAAAAACATACAGTAATTCAATGCTCCATCCATATTTGTTTCACACACTCTGTGTTTTGTAATGTGACTTGTTTTGACTAATGTTGATTGATTTCATATAGGATATTGACAAATTTGAGTTAGGTAATGAGGACATGTAAATTGGAACACTACAGCAAGTGCTGCTCGTACCAGTGAGAATCCAAACTTCCTATAAATAAAACAAAACATATATACATCTATTTCATATAACTCTGCTAAAAATATATATATATCTATATATATTATTTAATTGCAGCAAAAGCCTGAAGAATAAAGAATCAGGTCTAATGTAACCAGGGCAGTTTGTAAATCTTGTATAGACATGATTTTAATGTGCAGTTCTTTTATTATAATTCTGCTAACAAAAGAGAGCTGAACCATTATTTTAGAATTTCAGTATATCTGGTTCAATCACTGACATTTTTTCGGAGATTTCCAACAAACGTTCTGTTTCTGTGCAGCGTCATGTACACAAGTATCCAGTCATTTCACTTCACTGGCTCAGCAGATGAGAAATTCCTCCCATCTGCTCCACGAGGCACTGAGTGTACAATAGAACACATGGGGCTCAAATGTTCACTATTTACTGCAGGTGGGCTTTACATAAGTCACAGGCTTTTCTTTCCTGGGGTTATGTAAGCTGTCTCTGTTCCCTTTACTCTACTTGAATGTAGACAGTCACTTTGCACCGTAACTTTTTATACTCGCTTGCTTTACTGCATTAGACAACTGATACCTGTATATCATGTAGAATTTTGTAGAGATGTTTATTGTTTGATGTATTTCACTCTAATCTATAAGTCTATGCATTCATTGGAAAAAGAAAGTGCACCCTTCTTCATATCTATCTTTTTATTTAACAGTGCCTAAATAATAATTAGGTGCTCAATACCAACATCAAGCAATCGTTAGGGGGCCAAGCACAGAAGCTGCATAGGTACCATATTATCTTTCTACCATTTCTTCTTCTCCTGGATAAGATGTCTACGGAAGTCTATATAATCTTTTCATACGAAATTTGAGACACTGATTCAGGAGGCTCTGATTCAGGAGGAACATGTTGACCACCATTATGTAAAATCTGAGCCTAATCTGGAAGTACATTTGTAGTCCTAATTTTTTAAAGACTGTCCAAAACTCTAAAGCCAGATATCCATGGATTCTCTGGTCAAGATGCGTTTTATTCACCCTGTGACATTAATTTCTGTCTAATTAGAAAGATGCCTCACAAAAGTTATAAAAAGAATTTTGGATACTCCAGAAGGTTTGTGCATAATGCCACCATTGATTCAAACAGTGGAGCTGCCAGACAAGCTGAAAATGCTCTCAACTAAGTGCCAGTTTTGCTACTCCAATCTTCACCAGGTGTGGCTCCATCATCTTGATACCCATCCAAACATATACCTAGAACTTTCTACTACTACTGATCCCTTTATCTAACATTATGGCTCTGCTTCCTGAGACAGTGCAACAATTGTAGCATGTCTGTGAATGTGCAGCTTTCTAAATTATTTCCTGTTGTTGTCGTACATTATTAATAAGTTATTTTGTAAAGATGTAGATGAGGCCCACACACTTCATATTTGGAGGCAGATAATAAAAACAGAAGAAGGGGGTACATTCTTCTTCCCATGACTGTAGGTCATTAAAAAGTCCCATTAGGCATGTGATAAAGTATTTTATCTACAGTGTTCTAGGTGCTGGAATATTTGACAGTAAATACAGATTATTTAGAAGCATGATAAACGGTTATATAACTTGATTTCATGAAAACAAAAGTGGTGTGGTGTTTCCTTAGTCACTCAAGATTAATATTTACAATTTCAATTAAATTATGAGCCAGTGAATTAAGTAAACGAATTAAACTCAAGTTTAATATTTAAACTTGAGTCCAAACTGGTATTTAAATCTCTGGATTTAATAATAAAAAAAAAAAACCAGTTCTAGAAGACAACCAGGTAAAAATGATACCCAAGAGGTTTTTAGTGGGACAACAGCAAGATGAAAGAAAAATTTAGGGGATAAAACATCCTACTGAAATATGTCAACATTACAATTTAAAACATTTAATACTATGCATGAAACTCAAGCTCAAGTGCTCAAGTCATCAGCGGAGCGTCTCTTCCAGTCCAAATGGTGAAACTCCCTCTTTTAGAGAACTTTCTCCTCTCATTCTCCTCCATTCTCACGACATCATGAACTGTCTTCTGGAATCCGTCGAAAGCTGTGTCGTTTGACTGAGTCCCTGTTCCAAAGAAGACAAAAAATGTGGGGTTCAAAAGGCAGCTAGAAGTCACATTATACAGTACATGTGACACAGAAAATAAAAGTGGCATCAAGATCAGGATTATACTTCTACATCTCCAGAACCTGAAGTTGTGAGAAAATTCATTAAGCTACAGCAGGGTGAAGGGAAAGTCCAGTGTTGGTGTGGATCAGATCTGGGATTCACACAGAACTCAAATACTTCATGCAGACAGAAGTGAGCATTTCCAGCAGTAATGGGGCAATAACACATGACCACTATGTGATGATAACATTCCTCAAATTCTTCTATTTGGTTTTTGTCTTCTAGCTTCTCGTAAACACTCAACTGACCTCAAGCACTTATGTAAAAATAAATAAATAAATAAAATAATTTCTGTAAATTCAAAGGTCAATTTTAAAAACTCTATAATGAAATTAAACCCAACTAGACATCCTGTGTTCTCATTAGTTTTTTTTTTTATTTCTTTCAGATGAATTTTCATTTGCATGTGATCTGACTGCTGCTGCTTTAGCTGTGAAAGCACAAAAATGCCCTTTTCAGGGGTCTCTTGTAGCACCAAAGCAAATCTAAAATGCTATGGCTGAAGCATGAAGTTCAATGCACTAAAAGTAAGCTAAAACTAAGCAGCAATAGCATAAGTATGGATCTGTCTATGGTTTGTACTACCATTTCAACAGAGGACTTTGCTTTCATGTTTTGCCCTATAGCACGTAAGAGAACATATGTAGTACCTGTTCTCTAAACGAGGTTTGACGATGGGCTTGTAGAGCTCAGGGATCTTCCTCTCCAGCATGGGCCTGAGGTTCTCTCTCAGCTTATTGTAGTTCTTCTTCAGCTCCTGCTGATACTCTCGTTGGTCTGGTGTAATCAGGTGCTTATTCTTCTCGACCGCTTCCCCACACCTGCACCACGTATACATTTACAATGAGCCACACATGGAGGATGGATGATTTAGGGATGGACTAATCACTAGCAGAGTTCCTTCCCGTTATTCAGTAGGTTTAGCAAGCAGAAATAGAAAGAAATCCTATTCATTACTGACTTTCACAAAACAAAAGTTTTCTTCCATCTATTTTCTATATAGCTTATCCTATATCGTGTGGAACCTGGATCAGGGGACTTGGGGCACAAGGCAGGGGACATAGTGGGTGGGGCACTAGCTAACATGGCACAATCCCACACACTCACATTCACACAACCAATCACACAATAGAGACAATTTAGAGATGCCAATCAGACAATAACGCATGTCATTAAACTCAGGGAGGAAACCAGAGAAACTCCAAGCAGAGAGGCAGGAACTGAATCTGTTATTCATTTCATTTACCCTGCATTAATGCACTGAACTATCTAACTAGGTCACCATAAGTTATATTTATAATAGCCACCACATATTAGCCAATTCAGTTAGGTTTCTGGGCAACGATTTTGATTTAAAGGTTTTAAATCAGTTTGGTATTTGTGGTCCTGGAGACCTTTTCAGAGCTGGAAGCTTAGAAGCTTAGCTGTAGCTATAAGATGAATAATGGCTTAAAAGAAAACCACAGAACCTTTAAAACAGTGGGGCAACTATAAGAAATGTACACGTAGTGCATTCAGATTAGGGAAAACATGCTGAATTAATGATAGCCTATTTAAAAAAAAAAAAGAACAACCACCACCAAACACACATTTTATACAAATTTAATAGCATACAGACCACCTGAGCACAAAGTAATCTTGTCCAGCCTCACAGTAAAGATCAGTTGTCTGCCGTAATCGAATGTGAAAAACGCTTGCTTTCATGTTGTGTTTAAAACTTAGGGTGAAATGTTGCATATTAAATCCCTCTGGCTGATTGCTTATCGAGAATCCCTTTAAATCGCCATGAATACAGCTAGTGTACTCTGAACACTACAGAAAGGAGCTGTTTCCTAATCTCTACTATCACTATCACTCTGTAATGACACACACACACACACACACACACACACACACACACACACACACACACACACACACACACCCCCTCCGGATAGTGCTGAAGCAAGCCATAGCATTCACTAGGAAATGTGCCTTATAATATGTCATGCCAGTTTATATTTATTATTGGGGAAAAAATAAACATTTAAAAAATTACAGTAATTATTTGCTAGAACTTTGGAAGAAATTTAAGCATGGCTTTTGACATCTGTCCACTTTTAGAAGACAAAGTAAAACATTGCCTCAGAAGCTCCACGTGTCCTAAAAAAATCATTTCATTCTGAGGTCCATTTATTTAGAGTTTCTATTTAAGCATGTTAAAGATGTAACAAATCAGGTTCAGCTGAGGGACATTAAACGCTGGCCTGCACCATTCTTTGCAAAAGAAAATACTCAGTAAATGAAAAAAAGAGGTCTCTGGTAAGCTTTTTAGAGAATGTCTATAAACACCAACAATGGTACTCTGTTGTTCAGGTGCTTAAGTGTTCAGTGGGAGCAAAGCAACAGTTCTGTACCGTTTTTACTCGGGAAAGTCATTGAAAAAAAACCTGCTCTTTCTTAAGAGATCTTAAATGCCACACTCACCGTAGGATGAACTCTTTGAAACACAAGCGTAGTTTGTTGTGATGACGGTAGAGTTTGGGGTCTGCTGGGATTTCATTCAAAAAAACCTGGGCTACCTCTAATGGTCCCTGAAGAGACAGAAAGGGAGGGAGGAAAAGAAAGAGGTTTCTCTCTTGAACTCAGCACTGACAGAGAAAATGAATGCTTTGCATATTGGAGGTCACGAGGTAAAGTCAACACATAAGGGAAAAGCATGAATAGGCCTTTGTCTGAGAGATGTGGCTGAGCAGCCCTGGAGTGGAGCGATTGCCATACGTTTCCTGTGTTGTCCCTCCAATTGGCATTTATCATATAACCACAGCCATCTCCTCAAGATTCTCAGAACAGTAAACGTATCATAATCGCTGCTGTAAACTGTTATTCTGTGGCTATGGGCAGGCTCAGGAAGGCAAAATCACTTTAAAACTATTTAGACTGACTTTCCCGAATGATATCACTACGATTTCCTGATTTACTGATTTCAAAATAAACGTGAATGAGGTGAGGAATATTTCAGGTGAGATTGTCAGACCTGGTTAACTGTAGCGGTTACAGAGCCCTGCAAAACCATCTGCAGCATCTTGGCATCTGGCTTCTCTTTGTGCGTAGCGATAGCCAGCTCGCGGGTTTTGTTCTGCATGTCTTCAATAGCCACCTCAATCGGTGTGAGATCAAACTGCAGGAAGAAAATGTTAAGTTTTACAAATGCACCTCATTTAGTTTTGCCTCAGAAATGTCTTTTCCCTGCAATGACATGACAAAAGATCTACAGCTGCTATAGTGTTCAAGCACATATACACAAAGATTAAAGGAAAACAACCTAAATCCATTAACTATATGGTTTATCTAGAAATATATCAGATGTGTTCAGTGATGCCAGTAATGATTTTTTAATTGGTGCTATATTTTCTTTATTCATGTGAGACGTCATTCATTGCGTGCCACAGGGGGACATTTCGAATGCAGTAACTATGTCGTTTAGTAGGGGAAAAAATATAGCTTTAAAATGTTGTAAGAAATCCTGTTATGAGAAATAACAAAGCTGAGCAAAAAAAAAAAAAAAAGGTCAAACACTTCTATTCTACTTCACCAACTTCTAATGTTGTTTAGTCGTATTGCGATGGGATCTACAGTAAACTTTGAGCGGACGAGCACGATAAGATAGATGGTTGTATTAGCATGAAAGAAACAGATGAGAAAATGAGTAAAGGATTAAAGCGCCGCTGCATCAGCCTCTTTGAGTATAGATCAATTCCCAGCGTCACCACCCACAGCAGCTAGTTGAATGACAGTGTGTTATGTAACACAATTACAAGTAACCAAATATAAGTTTATTAACCCTATTCCTGGACATTTTACTCTTGTCCATTTTTGTTCCATTAGCAGAATATTTTGTTTCTTTCTAGCAGTAAATGTTTGTAAATGCTTAAAATTCCAATGAGCTAAATTATCTGCCTGTAAGCAATAGATTTTCTTTAATAGAACAAGATGATTTCAGTCTTTGAATGAGTCAAAATGTCTACTACATTTTAATAATCTTTTATTTGGTTCGTTGTAATCTTGTAATGGGAAATAGATATATTTGTGTATATTCAGGATATTTTCACTTGCTGTCAGATTTCACAGTGAACAGAAGGAAATACTTTACACATTAAACCTTAACCATAACTAAAGGTCATAAAAAGATGAATATGCAAATGGATCAGTTTCGATTAAATTTTCCTTTAAGCTCTAGTGCAGTTAGAAACAGAGACTATTTGAGTGGACTCTGTTACCTCCTCCTTCTGAATGACATTGATTCGTGTCTTCACATAAGGAAAAGCGTGCTGTGTGGTGAGGATGGTTTTCCTTTTGTACTGCTCGTTCAGCTCTCCTCGAGGCCGTCCGCTCTTGGTGAACGGGGTGGTGTACATGAACCGGCGCAAGTTGAAGTTCTTCTCAAAGTTGGTCATACGGTCTTTCATCTCGTAGTCATCAAAGTATGGCTCCACAAACGTGATCTGAATATACGCCTAGTTCCATAATAAATAAATATAATAACAAGAATTAAGGTTAGAAAATTTGTATCCTAAAGCCAATTAGAGTGTGAAGTAAATACTGCAACTCTGAATAGCTCTTAATTGTCTTTTAATGAACTTTTAATTAGCATTACATCTGGTCTAAAATACCTTGTTGGGATTCAGTTTGTTTCTGTCTACAGGTGTGGAATCCTTGATCATTTCCAGCACACCGTCTCCCAGACACTGTTTGTAGAAGTTCTGTACAAATGACGAATATGCTTACATACAGCCAGGAGAATCTGAGATCTTAAATATAATACATTTATATCTAATTGTATAATTCACTCATCACTGATGTGTCATCATAAACTTTGTAGTAGAAAGAAGCTGAGACATTTCTTACTTCTAGTCTGTGGGAGATTTCAGGGAGATGTGTGATTCCTGGCTCTTTATAAATGAACTCTCGCTCATCAAGATCTCCAAACTTCGAGCCAAAAAATGCCACACGGAAATATGTCCCAAACATCCTCTTATTGCCCTGAAACAAAAAACACCCCCACACACACAACATACACGCTACATAAAAAGCTGAGTTTTTTACTCACCATTTAAGTCTATTTTACTAGAAACTGAATTTCAGTTTTCTATTATTTTTGTACTTTTGGATTTAGTGTGGATTACTAAAACAATCTTGATTTAAATGCTTCTGGAAATCTCTTGCAATATCAGAAGAAGCACAATCTGTACTAGGCTTTACCTTATGAACAACGTTCTCAAAAGCTCTTTTTAGATTGTCGTGAGTGGTGGCCAGTTTCCGGAAATCTCTATGGGCCTCCAGTATGGGAATGATGACCTTATACACCTCATTCACTGCTTCATATAATCCACCCTATACATCAAAGTGGCAAAACACACACACTATCAGAAATGAAGAACTAATTCAACAATCATAGTTTAACTATAGTTCACAAAACAACAAAGAAGCAGTACGGATCAACTGGACTTGATATTAGAACACAAGTGTTCTCTCCTTCACAAGTCACACATTTAGAAACCGGGTATGATTTAAAACCTATTTTCAGACATTATTTAAGTAAAATCACAAGCTGGATCTAGATTATTTAACATACATTGCTGAAGAGTTCTGCAGCCTGCTCAAGAAGCCCCACCAGACCGTTCTCTGTGAAGTATCGTCCTGAACATACGCCGTCCTCATCTGGGGACAGGATATCATCTGACACCGCTGACTCCTCCAGAACATTAGAGGAAATGTTCTGTCAAGATGAAACAACACTGATTATTTCAGTAGTTTGGAGTTTTGTATTGCATGTGAATATTATTTCTGCATTTCTAAAATCATACGTAACAATTATTGTAACCTTCCCCAGTACTGTGCCAATTTAGTCCGGATTAATTCAACTGAGGGATATTAATCTCTAAAGTGTTTTCACTCGTCCGGATGAATATTGCTAACTTAATGTTGCTACCCAAGCTTTACAATTTAAAGAAAAAAATTCATTTGCAATTTGGCAAGGTGCGGACCCCTTATTCAGAGTGACTAACAGTGACTTTTTCTGTTGTTTTCTCATTTATGTTCTGCAGTTAAGATCCCCGCTCAAGGGCCCCACAGTGACAGGGTGGCAAGACTGGGATTTAAACTCACAACTTAATTAACGTGTGATCTTCAAAGGTTTTCTTGTAATCAAATTCTAAGTTTATTTAATTTTTTTCCCCCCTTTGCTTAATGGTTTTCCACATTTGACTACCCCCGAGGTTGGCGGCTGCAGCAGCAATTTCAGTCCTTTAGTATATGCAGTTCTCTCATGTCCTCATCTGTATACTCTGTTCAAACAGATCAGGTTCTGAAGCTTTGAAATTTTTCTAAACACTGCCATCAACACCATCTTCTTCATCATCTTGCAGATCATTTACTAGCTGAGTCGAGTCTTTGCCATAACCCGGGGCAGATGTTTCGTAAGGCTGCACTGCAATCTGTAACTATGAGTTCATCTTTTGGTTTCTACATGACTTCTAGGTTGAATTTCTCATTAATGTGTCAATAAACAACAATTTAAAGTGACGAGTGAGAAAAGAAGCTTCTACTCATTTGATTTAGGAGTTCACAGTTAAACCTATCCCAGTTTTACTATATTACTATTCCCCACTAACAGAAAGATAGAGTATGCTATTTTTTTTCAGTAAATTCTGACTGGTACATTAAGTCAATGAATGAATCTCTGTGTGCTTGCCACTGTGTTCCAGTTATATAATAATTTATTCTGTAGTGTAAGGTATTTTTAGCTGTAACATCTGGGAAGGATGAAGGTCTGCATTCCAATTAGACTCATCACTTACTTGGAAGGTGACGCTGCCCACAGGCAGGTACTTGTGGTCCTCCAACATGCTGAGGTACTCAGCCACCAGAGCAGCGGCGTGCACCAGGCACATAGCTGATTCGGTGAAGCACTTCCTGCTGTTATGCTTCTCAGCCATATTCTGGAGCCAGGTCAGGCGCAAATCAGGTGATGTCTGGTAGCCCTTCGCAATCCTGCCACAGATGCAAACATGGATGTTGAGTCCCTATGATAAATCAATTAGGTTGCAAAATCCCAATTCTGACAGCCTGAAAATCAAGGACATGTGTGTGCTTTGAGCATTTGCATGCAGTCTGTGCACATGCTGGGCCGAAGCTCAAGGCAAAGACACGACCACATAGTTTCCATGGTAAGTTCATAAACAGTAGACAAACAAAAGAAGCCACAGGCATATGGGATGCAGAGTAAAAAGCCACAGTACAAGGAGGCAAGAGGCAGAGAAAGGCAAAACACACTCAACTAAGTCAGTGAATAAATGAGCAAGTAAGTGTCTGGTTCAGTAAGTGG
Organism: Tachysurus fulvidraco; assembly: GCF_022655615.1. NCBI lineage: Eukaryota > Metazoa > Chordata > Actinopteri > Siluriformes > Bagridae > Tachysurus > Tachysurus fulvidraco. The sequence continues at coordinate 12,643,985 of NC_062531.1, read as the reverse complement.
TGAACTATGTGAGCGATGAAATGAGCGATGAAATGAGCAATTAAGTGAGTGACGGAGTGAGCGAGTGACAGAGTGAGCCAGTGAGTGACAGAGTGAGCCAGTGAGTGACAGAGTGAGCCAGTGAGTGACAGAGTGAGCCAGTGAGTGACAGAGTGAGCCAGTGAGTGACAGAGTGAGCCAGTGAGTGACAGAGTGAGCCAGTGAGTGACAGAGTGAGCGACAGAGTGAGCGACAGAGTGAGTGAGCGACAGAGTGAGTGAGCGACAGAGTGAGTGAGCGACAGAGTGAGTGAGCGACAGAGTGAGTGAGCGACAGAGTGAGCGAGCGAGTGAGCGACAAAACGATTGAGTGAGTGAACGATTGAGTGAGTGAACGATTGAGTGAGTGACTGAGTATGTGAGCGAGCGAAGAACTGAGTGAATGAGCAAGTAAGTGAGTGATGGACAGTCTAAGTGAGTGAGTGAGTGAGTGAGTGAGTAACTGACTGACTGAATGATTTAGTAACCCAGTGAGCGAGTTTATGTTTTCATGTTTCTGAGTGCAGGTATGTTACCTATACATAAGGTCCATTAGCATTTCAGGATCTTCTTGAAACTCCTTCATTTTGACTGTATCTGAAAGGATGCTGTTTAGATTTCTCAGAAGTTCATCCACCTAAGAAAAAGATGAATTACTGGAAAATTCAATTGTTTAAACACCAGTTTTATTGTGATTCAAAATGGGTCCTGATTCTTGCTGCATGACTCAACACATTCCTTTTAGTAGCCAAGAAGTCCATATTAAGAAAAGACTCTAAGTTATTCCTATCATTTTTATCAAGAAGACCAGACCATAATTTGACCTGCAACATTCCCACTGCACTATTGATTGACTCAACAGTCTGTGAGGGTTTTATTTGATTTGAGACATATAAATAACACTGTATGCTACATACCACAGGCTGCTTTACTGGCTTAACTGTAGTATTTTACCTGTGAAGGAAGTTGTGTGGATTGCATCACGGAGTCTTCTTCTGCGTATGCAAGAATGGTGCGAAAAGAGCGTCGCAGGTACTCCTCGTGCACATCCGAAGACTTTCCTACTAGAGACGCCAATGACATGGTCACCTGCATCTTTACTCTGGAGAAATTCTGTTAAGAGAGCAAAGAACATGCGTTACAACCAGTACATAAAGTGTAACTGTACGACAGAGCATACTGCAACCAGGTCAGAACAGAAAATGCTGGATAACTGTTTATACCAAAGCACTGTTGATTACTTTATTATTTTTGGTCAGAAACTGTTGATTCATTTTCTATAGCAGCTGCTCTCAAAGTAATTCAAAATCACTGCACCTGTTTGTTTCTATAGCAACATCGTATTCAAATAAATGGAAAAAATATTATTAATAATTAAAAGTAGAAAAGTGTTGAGGTTTATGCAACACTGATGGAAGACGTTTACAGTAGAACAGCTAAAGGTTTTCCACTATGGGAGATTTCTCAGGACAGAATTCCTGTTGCTTTCCGGTTTCTCAGTGACATGAAATTATGCATTTTTATGTTTTATTACTTCAAATAATAGAATTTTTAGAATAATAGAATAATTTTTTTAGAAAATTACAATGCTGGTGGGGTGGGTACATCTACCCTTGCTATAATATTTATGTTACATTTACGGTAGTTGGCAGACGACCTTATCCAGAGCAACTTTTCTCATTTATACAGCTGAGTAATTGCGGGTTAAGAGCCTTGTTTATGGCTTCAGGAGTTGCAGCTTGGTTGCCCTGGGATTCCAACACCTTAGTGATAATAGGAACTATCTTGTTTCAGGGTTATTTTGCAAACCTAATAAGAAAACTGATCAATTGGCAAATAGGATTTGGAGTTTAAAATATCATTGACTATTTTCCTATAACAACAAAATATGTCGTGTTTTATTCCTTATGAAATTCTTACTGCATGCTCATTAACTTCTCTCAGGCGAACTCATCCTGTATCCTGATTAAGCATATTTGGAAAAATACCCTCTGTATCAGCATTGGTCTTTCCAAGGGTCTTTATCCAGAAGTAGCCTCTAAGGTTATATAAGCTAATTTTACCCCACTGCAGGTAAGAGGATGAGAATGAGGCATGGTGCAGTGTCAGTTACATTGAACATTGCTATCATAGTCTCAGCTCATTGATTCTGGGGTGGACCCAGCCAAGGGCAGCAAATGCACCATCCATCTTGCTCAGCATCAGGAAACTGCAAAATGATCCCATTAACTCGGACATAATTGCCAATAGATCATTTCAGTGGCACCATTATGCTGTTTTGAGCATATGTGCGAGACATCTCAAGACACGGTTATCTGTTTCGAGGCCAGTTTTCACAAAAAGAATTGTCATGATGTTGATATTAGACAGTTGATTAATTTCAGATTTGCCTTAAAAACCTATGCTTTTATGGAACTGGCCTGCTATCTTCTTGGAGTGAAGCGCGCCAAGCAAACATAAAACTGGGGTTAAGGAGGGAAAACAAGTGAGTCATTGTGGCTTAGAATCGACATGACTCATTCAGAGGTTATAATAATGACAATGGAGGTAACTGTCAGGGCAAACCAAACACTCAGGCAAACAGAGATGGGGAGACATTCATCGTTTCCCCATTAAAGATGAATGGGAAAGCAAACAACATGGCCATCTGTTCGGGGTGGGCTGCGTATGTGTGTGTTTGGTGAGGGGAGGTAAACGATGTGAACGGAGGAAATAGTCCATCCAACCAGTGCACACAGGAAAAAAGCAGACACACAGACCCATGACCAAACACACCACCATTAGTGGAATAGGTGATGTGTGACGATACTGAGCAAAAGAAATGTTACACAAATTCAAGCATGTTCAGGCAACGGCTTCTATCTATTAGAAGCCACTGCATCTAGATTCAATTAAGTATTATGAATACTTTCAAAGAGCAGCAACATACTGATTCATAAATCATTGTTAATTTATCTTTTTAGTATGTCTGAATTAGGATAGATTTCTACCAGAACAACAAGTGGACTGATTTCTTTGACTGACTGTAGTATTTGGCAAAACAGACTATAATAGAATATGTAAAATATTAATGGCTCTCTCTCTGTTTTGGAAATTCTAGAAGCTTTGTGTGTGTCTATCTGTGTGACTGTTATAGCTCTGTAAAGCTGCATCTCATCATGCATGCGTGTCTGGTGTGTTCTCCTTTCTCTCGGACTGAAACGGCAGAACGCTCTGTTTGTGTTTTGTGGGTTTGGTTATTGTAGAGATCATTGTATACACACACATTTGTCACACTACCCTTGTGAGGACCAACCTCAGTAAGCTCTTTTATTTGTGTGTGTGTGTGTGTGTGTGTACGTGTGTATGTGGTGTGCTCTTATGTTATCTCTCACACCAAAACAGAATACACAGCAGGTGTGTGTGTGTGTGTGTGTGTGTGTGTGTGTGTGTATATGTGTGTGTGTGAGTGAGTGGGAGAGAGAGAGAGACAGAAAGAGAGCAACAGAAAGTCTTACACTGGCAGAACTAAAGCTGTATCTCATGATGAGGTAGAGTGTAGCACAGGCCTGGTTCCTGTTGCTCTCCACACAGCTGCTGCAGTACTGAAGCACTTTCTGGCACAGATCTGCACACTGTTCCGCCTCCTCCTCGAACAACATGTCCCCAAACTACAAATCAACACATCAGCTAACATCACTGACAATAATGAATACAATTCCGTTGTTAATCATTTAAAAATGAAACGACGAATACTCTTGTGGCTTGTAAATAAATCAATGAAATAATAATCAAATAATGAAATAAATTAATCTCAAGCCACTGGAGCATGTGTTAATTATAACACAGACAATAATTATGATCAGTCGCAATGGCAATACTGTCAATAAAGATCTGTTATATATCATTTATAGATTTTAGAACACTTTCAGAAATGTTTTCATTCATCCTTGAAGATATGTGAAGACTTTGGGAAAAGAATTAGATTTTATTCCAACAATGTTATTCTAATGTTCTAAATAACCATGATAATACAAAACAGAAAAATGTAGCCAGATATACTTTTTATTGTATTGTTCCAGAAAATTGAGGAAACCTAGATGAAAAAGATTTGTTTCAGAGAAATGATCTGTGCTGAACCCATATATGTTTGTGCATGTATAGTACAGATATAATTTTTTAACAGATTTAGAATTAGTAAAGTAATTAATAAAAATACTTAAATCATTGTGCAAAATAACTGCAGTTGGTCAGTACCTTCACAATGAGAGCTCGGATGGTGCTGAAGCAGTGCGATAGGTACGTGGTGCTCTGGTTGCATGTTAGCGAGTGCAGCAGAACCCTCAGGACTCCACCGACTGCACTATCCTTGTAGTCTGCTAGTGGTACAGTCTGGGGAAGGAATGCATACACACACACACACACACACACACAAACACAGAATTCACTACATTTACAGCATTTGCTATTACTACAGTATAGATGATAGCATTCATTTTATTTATCATGACACCACATGATTACATCACATTACTTCAAAGTAACACTAAAAAAGCAGAAGCAAACTGGCAATGTGATGATGTGCTGCTCTCTCTTCTGGTACCTGCACAATGATCTCCAGCAGGTCTAAGACTATAAGGTTGGATTCAGTTGCCAGATTCCCACTGATTATTGCTTCCTGGTCCAACTCGGCTTTAGATCTGAAAACACACACAACAACAACGAATCATTGCACAGCATTTGGTAATAGTTTCAGCTAGTGGTCTGGCAAGTTATTGAAATTATTTTTCTAAAGGGAAGAGTTTTCCCAGACTTTCATATATATATATATATATATATATATATATATATATATATATATATATATATATATATATATATATATATATTATTTTTTTTTCAAATCCCACCACAATGTTGTGAAAAGTGGTAAGGTGACACGGCACTGTGAAACATCACAATTCCTTCAAACTGACTTATTTACAGCCAGAAATTTAACACTATTGGCATTAGTCACCATTCTGTCATGTTAGTTGCTTATCCAGACCTTTGTAATATTAGCCCTAAACCAAGGAATTTTACGCAGCTGGACATTCAAAAAGTTTTAATTCATATGCCTGGGCTAGATGATAAATGGACTGCTGAATTGTTTCATAAATGTGGAGAAATGATCTGCACACACTTGTCCTGTCTGTCATTGGTCTGGCGCCACTGTGTGAGGTCTTTCCTCCAGCGCAGGTTCTCTTTCTGGCCCAGAGTCCGGTCATTAGCTTCAGAGAGAGAGGAAGAAATGACAACTCAATATAAGGAAATCATCACTCCATCAAAAGGAAATAGGACTGACTTCTGGTAGACAATACATGACTTCCATATGTGAATGTCTTGCTAAGCAATCATCTTTATGGCTTATTCTGCACCAGTGGGCCTCTACATTATTCATTACACTGCCTGGAAGCAGAGTGCAAAAGCGATTTCTCTGTCTGCCCTTTGAGGCAGTGGAAGAGGAACGCTCACCTCCCACCCTCTTCATCATCTCTCCTCTCGCTCCCAGGCCTCCCAGTAGTGCTTCTTCCAGACGAGCTTTAGCCTGCTGAGACTTCTGTAGGGCCTGCACACTCACTTTATCTGAACTCTTCCCCTACACACACACACACACACACACACACACACACACACACACACACACACACACACACACACACACACACACACACACACCCGTACATCCAGAAATAGGAATGCAAGTTCTCAGACACATACCAATATCATCACATTTATAAGCATACCTTAAAAAACGATCACCACATCTACAGAGTTTTTAAACCCAAACTACTCCAAGTGTAACATGTAGGCAATTTCCAAGAAAAATTATTTTAACATCTCCCCAAACAGAAAAAAAGACCATAGAATCCTATTAACTAGCTAACTGGCATAAAACCTGTCGAATAATGTAACTCTCATTTTACCCAAGGTAACTGTAAAGGAATTTTTGCTCAGTGAAGTGTTTAAATGCAAGGTGAATGTGTGTTGTGATAGCATTTAGACCAGTAGAACAGTTTTATGCTAATTAATATATCTAATGAAAAGAGCTCCTGCCAAAAGCCAGGCCCACATCCTCAAGTGTACAGCAGCAGGTGGCGGGATTCAGAAAAGAGTAGCTCACAATACTGACCTACTTTATGAGAGGTATATGAACAAACTTGTGGTGTATTTAAACAACCTTCTAGGTTTTGTTTTTTTTGGGTTGTTGGAAAAATGAAGTACAAAAAATAAATAAATAAATAACATGACACACCACGTCTATGTTTTCTTCACAATAACATTTCAAACTTTTACAGCCTCATTTACAGAAATTGTTGGCTGATACTTTAAGCCATTCTACAATCTATGTTGTTAAATAAGTCTTAAATATTAACTATCCGGATACATGCCAATAGACTTCGAGTACGAACAGGTTTTGAGTGAACAGGTGTTCCGAACAATGTGTCAAAATCCTCATGTCTACGCTCATACTCTATAGTGGCAGTTCTCAGAGATTAGCTTGATAAAACACTGGAGTGTTCTCGTACAAAGCTAAATAAAGGCCTCACCCTGTAGTCAAAACAGGAGGTGCAGATGGTGAGGAGCTCGAGAAGGCGACTGAGCTGAGAGGGGGAGATGTCCAACACCCAGCGCTGGATCAGGCTCTGGTCTGCATTCTTCATGATCCACAGGAAACACACCAGCAGGTTACGGCTGGTCTCTACAGACAGCGTGCTACAGCTTCTACCTGACTGTGGAAAAAGGATGAAATGGGATGAAAAGCTGAACAGAGAGGGCTATGAAAAAGAATTCAATGAGTTCAATGAGTTAATGCAAAGGTTATAGTCTGGTTACAGAGATCCAGGTTCCAATTATCTGAGTGAAATTCCCAAAAATGTTTTTATCCATCAACAAATATTTGAGCCTAATAATGAATATAAATAGTATTTATTCACTTAATGTAATTTTTTTTTTTTATTTAAATGGCAAGAAGCATGCTCCTTGCTTACTGTCTTAAAGTGCTATTAGGCAAATATATATACATTTTAATTGTATTTACTTGAATATACTGCATGATTGAATTAAAATGTTGAGTCATTTAAACCATGAAAAAAAATCATGTCCTTCTCACCACAGAGGCCATGGACACCAGTGCATTTCTTGCCAAGGTGTTGAACGGGTTTCCTGCAATTGCCATTGCAACAGACTGGTTGATTGGAGCGACGTTATCAAAGTCGTCGTCTGGCCCGCTGGACTTGGACTTGTTACTACGTGACTCAGAAACTGCAAAAATGGTGTATATATTAAATATTCGCACATTCAAAAAAGTACATACATAGGTGATGTGAACATATTCTGATCTAAAGATCTTGTAAGTAAAACCTCAGGAGCACCTGTGAAGTCGAGGTAGTTGAGAGAGTCGATGATGATGCCCACCAGGGGGAGGTAGAGAGCAGCAATCTTACTCCTGACTTCTAGCCTTGCGCACCGGGGGTCCAGATCATGAGCACACAATAGGCTGCAAATTGCATTTATGGCCTTGCGCTGCACCTTGCTTCTACATAAATTTTTGAATAATCACAAACATATATTCCCAATTACAACTCTGTGGCAAGACCAAATAGTAAAGAACAGTATCTGGGGCTTATGTGTGAAAGAAGAGCAAAACATAGAACAGACATTACTGCTTATCAGTGAGAACTCTATTACTTCTAGCATTAATTGTATATAATAAAACACTTTTTAGCGCTTAAGGAATATACTTGGCACTACAAACAATATAAAGAGAGAAAAAGAAAAAGAAAAAAAGAGTATTCGATAATACTTTTGACTAGCAACTAGCAATGCTAACACTATTCCTTGTCTGTATTGTGTGTTGGACTGACCCTTCTGATTCCATATCGAGAGCCGCGCTGAGTTCAGTCAGCAGCAGCCCAGTCAGGTAGTGCTGCTGTTTAAATTCCTGAGTCAGATCAAACATGGCTGCAATCTTATGGTCCGGGAAACTACATGAACTTGAGGTCTACAATAGGCATGAAAACACACACACACACACACACACACACACACACACACACACACACACACATTAAAAGATGCTTATTTTTAATCTTTCATCTGTAAAAATCATATAGCCTAAAAACAACACAGAAAAATTGGTTAGCAACATGAAACCGATTCTGCTAGTTTCTTCATTTCAGATTTCAACTAATATCCTTGTGGCCCCAATGCAGTAAGCACCAGAAATGCTTTGTCCTCTGTATTTAAGAGCAACTCATAAGGTATATTTATGATGGGATGAGCAGAGGCCCTAAATATTACTAACTAATTCATTAATTAGACTTTAGATTTCTATTATTTGTTATTCTAAGAATGTTCCTGGGTGGCATCTAAATACACTAGTGAGCAGGTTTAGCTTAAAGATTAGTAGCAAACAACAAAGTAGGTTAAAAATTTTGATTCCAATCCTCTACTTCATAAAGACATGCATTAATAAGGTGTGTGAGAGCGTGTGCTTGTGTCTCATTGGGTCTTACTGACCTGTGATGTGACCGATGGAGAAGGGGATGTGGGAGCAGAGGCAGGGCTACTGAAGTACAGGCTCAGGTTCAGGTAGTGCTCATGACTGCAGAGCACTCGCAAAAACTCCAGCCTCATGGTGATCAAAGTGGACATGGACACACTCTTTGCTGACATCTGTAATATAAAAGCATATGGTGAGGGGCAGTTACATAACGAGATGTGCAATGCTTCCAAACAATGGATATGAATAAGAGGCACTCACCTGGTTACAATAGTTCCTAAGCAGGTTAAAGACAAATCCTCTGTCCATGAGAGACATCAGGTCATAAAGGAAAAACGCCAGACTAATGTTCACATTTTCAGCCTGCTCTTGTTCCTGTAAATTCATACTGTTAAACCTTCTCATGTTCACTGGCATTTTAACTTTTTACTGTGATTGCTTGCCCTCTTGGGGTCTGGATAAGTCTTTTAAATATCTGGAAATCAAAGACTTTAGAAGAGATGAAAGTTAAATGTCATCAGGTAAGTACAAATTGAAAGATACAGCTTAAAACCCTGACCTTCTGCTGTTTCACCAGTATAGTTCCAATTTCAGCAGTCACCACATTGACGATGGTGGTGATGTCATCCTTGAAGCGGTCAGAAAAGCGATTTTTGCGAGACACGCCTTGCTTGTCCATGTGAGAGACATGCTGGGCCATGCTTTTCACCTTGATTCCACACACAGTTTATTAAAAGATTATTATTCTGGATCCAAGGGAATGACCGGTTAAGTGAAATATAAAAACAGTCCAGGAAAGGAAATATCAATAATAACAATAATTAAAAAAAATAATAATAAATAAGTATGGTAATTTTATTTATGCACCAGAAAATTATAATTTACTCTATCCTTTTTACATTTTTATTCAAATGACCATGGTTTGAAATAAAATGTTATATTTATTCACATTTTATAAAATGATTGATATCAATCAATTGATATAAAATGATGAATCAAGAAATGTTACAAATGGTTTCATTTTATTGGAACATCTATAATCTAATCAAAAAGACAAGAATATAAATAATGATGTGAGCTTCAAGGAATTAAAGTGGTAAGAGTTTACTCTTTAAATAGACCTGGCTTTATAAAGCACTCATTAGAGTCGCATTAGGGCCGGACAACAAGCAGTCTATACATTTCCATAAAGGTAAATCATCCTCCCTTATTTCATTTCTATTCTGTACCGTTTTGTTTAGCTCTAGGCAATAATAGTGATTAAAATGTAATAAAAAAAGAAACGACAGATGATCCAAAAAAAAAAACAACAACAAAAAACACATAAGTGCAAATCAATAAACCCTTCAATCCAGCTAGTCATATTACACTCTTACCAGCAGCTCAAAGAAGAACCAGGCGTATTTATAAACGTTCTCTCTGCACACGCCGGTGCTCACCACCATTTGAAGAGCCAGCTCTTCATGAAATTGCTGAAAGAGATCCGTACACAGATGTCTGTTACACGCAGACATTTACGTAGCCAGATGAAATGTTAAATAGCTAAGTATGTACTGGATTAAGACATTTACCTTTCTGTTTGAGGGCCGTGTGCTACTAGGGGAATTTTGATAGCGGTTGGTAACATCAATAAAAGTGGACATCCTGCTGCCCGGGTGATTCAAACCCTGGAATAAATCATCAGATTAGCTTAGTATGCAATATGGATGTAGTATAATAAATGACATAATAAAATGCTTTGCTAAAAAGTTTGTAATTGTGCAAAGCAAAAGATCCCATACCCCCCCCAAAAAAAAACAAAAAACACAGGATATTGTACATTTTGACGCATCTACTAAAGATGAATTCAATATACAAGAAGAATATTTTTAAAAGTCAAGGCTCCACTGTTATGTTAATACCTTTTCAACCAGTATGCTGTTCACTTCAGCGTCCTCTGGGCTCTGTGGATTAGGAATATCAGGGTTGCTGCTGGAGCGGACACGAGAATGGAGCAGCATGCTGCCTACGCTTGTGGCTGTGGCTCGGCCCATAGTGCTGTACCTGCTCTCCTGTACCAGTACACCTGTGACAAAACAATCCAGGCAAACCACAGTCATGAAACACACTCGAATGCTATAAAGATTCTAAAAACCCAGGTCAGCTCCTGAATGCTGGAAAATATAAATTAGAAAGAGTATCTTCAGATTAATTATTAGTTATGTAAGGGACCTTACTCATGCTTTACTAAGCTTCATGATACGTGTGTGTGTATGTGTGTGTGTGTGTGTAAATAACAGGACAATATTTCCGAGCACTCCGATTCAAATTTCTATAATATAAAATAATATATAATTAGAATTAGACATGAATCAATGCAATAATCTTATATCAATTAATATCAAATTAAGAACTGAATATTTATACACATAAGTATATATATATTTACATATTTGTTATCATTTTAGCTCCTGGTTAATATCTTATCTAGCTCCTAAAGAACAGTACTAATATCTTTAAACAAAATCATGACAATAGACAATAACAATCATCCTGGTCTAAAGTTTGGTTCCTCCTGACTCCTAATGCATCATGCTGTCTTCTTGAACATCAATAAATGTTTGTATGTTTTGTCATAGTCGTGTACAAGTGCCTCGGTTGTCCTAAGTGTGAAAAGATGTATCATATCACGTCTGCTGGAAAAGGGTTAAATATGCAGAAAAGGTAGGAAAAGCAGAGAAAGTGTTGGGTTTCGCTTTACATCATATAAACATCTTAATTTAATAGCCATGCAAGGTAATTGGTCTGTAGTGAGGCTACTTGTAAAATTTTCCTCTAGATCATCATTATTCATTAACAGTAGACCTACCCCATGATTCTTTTTTTTATGTTTATTAAAAAAAATACCACAAAATTATCTAGAACACACAACATTGTAATAAATTTGTAATCTGATAAATAAAAATAATAATAAGAAGAATGACCTTTACGCTAGCGTATTGGATCACTACTAATCCTAGATGATGATGACTGTCCCACCTGTGTTAACGACCTCATGCAGAGTATCTGGCAACCGGAACACATAGTGGAGGTAGGTTGCTAGGAGACAGTTCCTGCCTTGGTGGTCCTTGGCCAGTTCCTGGCTGGTATGAAGGATGTTCACTACGGACACCACTGACTCAAACGCTATCTGTGCCAGATTGGCTACAAAAACACACAAAAGACACAGATGAAATGAATATCATTTTGCTCATTAATAAACAAAAGTAAACTCATAGTACGGTGAGTAATGAGACCCAGACAATCAATGTAATGTATGCATTTATCCACTGGCAATTTAAGATATTTGGGAAATCACTCAAGCTGTTCTAACACTTTGTACAGAAGGACATTCACAACACTGAGCATAATGATATAAACATGTAGCATTGTATTGCTTACCGGTCTGGCCAGCGATGACCATGGGCTGCATGATGAGGCGGAACAGCTTGTCCAGGACCAGGTGGAGGAAGAGTACAAGTGGCTCCAGCTTGGAGGAGGACAGAGAGATGATGCTGAGCTTTAGCTCATGCTCCAGCTTGTTTTCTGGCACTTTGTCATCCCCTACACGGATAGGGAATATAGCCTTCCCCTCCAGAGCATGGCACAAAGTGAAGAAGCGCTCCAGGTGACTCTCCTGGCATAGAACATAGTAACAGGTATTAACAGAGTTGCTGAAGCATGAAGATACAGGATTTTTTTTTCCTTAAATAAATGCTAAATGAAGCTGGATTCAAATGTCGGAATTAGAAATGTTTTACGTAACTGTCATACAAACAATGTCATACACTCTCAGAAAGGCAACAAATCATTCATCTGCAATGAAATTTTTAGACAAGAACAACCTGGCAACCCTCAAGATGTGTTCGCATCCTGAAAATATCAACATTTAACTTCCCCAGATAAATATTAACAAACCTTTAAAATGCTGACATATAATATAATATAGTATATATATTATAATCGTGAGTATGGATTAATGTGACATGCTAGACATATGAGAATAATTTAACACAAAAATGAGTGCTAAACAAATGTCATTACAATTACAAAGAGTAACAATTACAATCTGCATGTACTTGTTACCCACCTGTGTATGAACTGAAGACACAGCCTGAATTTCCAGGCTGAAAATTCCTTTATGACCATCAATCCACTTGACTGGTGGAACCTGGATTGGCAATTTCTGCAAAGAAAGCATCAGAGCTCATATTTATTTATGCAGAATCTCTAAGGCAGCCTGGGAGAACTCTAAACAGTGACTATTTGGACATTTTCTACTATACATGCTATATTTACACCATTTCTACAGGTTCTCTTGAAATGAAATGCATCTCAACTACAAGTAAGTAAATAAATATAATGTAAAGTTTGGTTACCCCAAAGGAGAAAAGGAAGGAGGCTGTATTTAAAGATTCAGTTCCTATTGCAGCTCAAGTGCATCATGTTACATATTGACTATTGTTAACTGATTACAAACTGAATTAATTAGACTTCTATCCTCTGTGATAATAGCACATAAGTAAATAAATAATAAAAATAATATTATTAAAATAATAATAAGTAAATTTTTTGCTACTAGACATTTTACATTTTTATATTTTATAAATAAATAAATAAATAAAAAACACCTAAAAATGACCTTATTTGCACACGTCTGGGCAAGAGGTTGTGTGTGTGTTACTGTATTACAGTCTTTTGTGGAACCTTATTTATTTCTATGTTGCTACTGAATGATTGAATCTGCCTGTCTGTCTGCCTCTTGATCAAAGCCTGACATTCATTTACTGTGTGATAAAGTCAGCAACATTTGTTTTTAACACCACAGTTATTAGACAAACTCATTAACTAATATGACCTTTTTAGGCAAATAGCTAAATTATATTAAATACATATTCCTTTTAGATAAATATATTTGTTTTCCTAAAACCAGGGTGTCAAAGTATGATATAAGCACAAAAAAAACCCAGATCTTTCAAATTGTTTTGTTTTTAAAAATTCAGCCACAGTGACATTACACATATAGTGACATAAGCATGAATAAACACAGACTATTCTGTTCTACTAAGCTGTGTATCGGGATCACAAACTTATTTTCAAGATGTACAGCAATACTGAAACAGGATCTATGGTATAAAAATCATGCCAGCAGTGATTCGGCTTACGGTACCTCAGGTGAATGTAACAAGTAGTTCACAGGAAGACGTTCAAGAACAATGGGCAGACAAAAAGCTCCCATCTGCAGCTTCTCGTTATTGAGAATTGGTAACCACTGTGGGCGAAACACAACACAGCCCTCGCTTAGCAGCAATTCTCTGCGATGTTCAAGTTATTGCTTAGTTAAACAAATGAGGACTTCAGTCTTCTACAAAAGGTGCGTTCTCCTATGAAAAGCTAATACAATTATGCAATATATTTTTCAAACATGATTACATTACTCAACAGTATTAATAACAACAACGCAGGCCAAATCACCAGCTTAGACTAATTAATTAATGACTTTTCAATGAGTGTCATCAGTAAAGCAGATATTCTAGAGTAAAAAAGTAAAAAAGGGCTGAAAGCCGCACCGAGTATCCGATGAGAGCCTCCATGTTCTGGTTCTGTTTCTGCTGGCAGCTGATGTGGAAGAAGGAGAAAAGCAGGTGGTGTCTCTCAGTCAGACGAGCCGGTAGCCGGATCTTCACCTCTTCATAAAAATCTGGAGATCTGCATATCCACATGAGTCTCATGACTGTGCACACTTTTGTAAGGCATTATATTAGAGATTGTATTAGACAATAGCTATAAAAACTCACTTGTTATGGTATGTAACCGGGGTGTAGATCTCTGATAGAAACTCTGGACCACTTGATTTCCCAAATATAACCTTGACAGAGAAATAGATAAAGGGGTATTTTATTAAAAAGTATTTGTAAATGGTTAATTAACATGCAGGTCGACTTACAGATGGATGCAAAATCTTGTGAACGCTTTTGCAGGAAAAATAAAGACACAGAAATGTACTTTATGGCAAGTCTTTCAGCTTGCATGGTTTCATTAATGTTTCATCAGCTACTTCTGCAAAGACAATAATACTGCAATAGTTTGAATTTTCCGCTAATGAATGTGACAAATATTCTCTGATAGCTCTTTTTTTTTCTCTTCTTCTTCTCAATACCTTCTTTTCAATTTTGCCTTATATTTTGAACTGCAATCTTCTTGCTGGACATAAATGCATTTAACTGTTTACATTTGTTAGAATTTGTTTTATTGATGAATAGAGAGATAGAAATACATTTACTGTCCTGTCCTCAAAAGTTTGTAATATATACAAAAACAAATAAAGACATATTTATTGGTGTACTTACATTCAGTGGCTCCTCTCCATTCATGAACTGGATCTTTACGGTAATGTTCCTGGCAGATGCCAAAGTTCGATTACCAAAATTGAGCCTCTGAGGATACACAAACAGCAGGTTTCTGAAATGACATATGGATAAAAAAAAATATTAGTAGATGAATAAGCTTAAGCAATTCTCTCACACTAAAGCTTTAATATTGGTTTGGCGGATCAACTGATAGGATTCTCGGCTGTTCTGAAGTCATTTCACCAGTGCAGCAGTATCGCAAGTTAACACTAGATGGCGATAATCACCCAATATTTATACAAACAAAGGCTTGTAAATCTTTTCTCTAGACTAATGAGTCAGGTCAAGCTGCTTTATTGTTATTTTAACCATAGATACAGGTACAATTGTCTTTGATAAACATTTTCTTAAATGTTCCACAGCTCTGGTGTAGAATCAAGTAAAAATATATTTATATTTAATAATATATTCTGTAAAAGTAAACAACATACAAGTTAGAAGAACAAAACGATTAGGTTAATACAGTATTCTGTTAGCTTCTTGTGTGTGTGTGTGTGTGTGTGTGTGTGTGTGTGTGTGTGTGTGTGTGTGTGTGTGTGTGTGTGTGTGTGTGTGTGTGTGTGTGTGTGTGTGTTTTGGGTGGGAAATTGTTACAGTCTGGTCCTGAGAGTTTGAAATATTTGGTATGAATTGCCAGCTAGCAGTAAAACCCCTAATGGTTTGCAAAGCATAACCAGGGGTCTGTAATTTTTTCTTTTTATTTACACACCAAACCTCCATCATTATCATTGTTTTTAAAACAACTGTCTTATTGTCCTGTTTTACTCATCACTTAAACTGATTGGTTAAAGGCAAACCTTAGCAACTGAAAAACAAGTCTGCTCATAAATAATGTACAACTTAATGAATAACTTGCACCTTTTATATAAGTGGAAAGTTCAGGAATAAAAAGCTCTAATAAATAGCCAGAATATCGTTATACACATTTAAATGATGAGCATAATATTTGAAAAGCTGGAGAAGTGAATGAAAGTTATTCTAGCGTTACACGTTAGTTGTACCTGGCTGTAAAAAGTTTGAGAGTTTGTGTCATTGAGAACATGAATTATTCTTCCGACCATTTGGTGGCAATCCAGAGAGATGTGCACTGACAAATTCACTTGGTGTATAATAGGAGGGTGAAAGCCAAAACAGAAACACAACAGTGACTGGTCTCAACATACCAGTTCCATGAATGTTATCTGTAATAGATGTCAGAGATGCAGTACAGACTCGAAAAGTCACAGCCAAAAGGTATAGATCGACCTGTATATGCAGTGAGGGACGTAGACGTCGTTGGGCGGAAACTCGAGCAATTCTTTGACAGGACGCACGGGTTTCTCGGATACAGGTTTAATAGGGATGAGCTCAGGAGACAGACACTGTATCACTGTATCTGGCACTGGAGTCACCTCTAGCTTTAGAAAGCCTGCCAGATCAAAGAAGCACAAAACCAATAAAAACACTCAAATGCATGAAAACTATTCTCATATGATTCATCTCAGTTTGACACAGTTTGAGTGCCTTGCAAATGGCATCCTAGAGCATCTGAAGACGGACATCACCTGGTATGATCTTGATCCGTCGCTGAATAGTGGATGTTCTCTTGATGTCAGCCAGGAACTTAAACAAGTCTTCATCGCTGAGACGCTCCCCTTCCTACAAACAGACACAAAGAGCTCTTCTCAATCATTCATTAGTACACAAGGGCAGAGAGTTAGTGAAGTAAAATGGCAACTTAATCCAAAAGTTACAGTATGTCAATATTTATGCAGGAATGTTATTCATGTAAGGTCCAATTCTGATTACACATTAAATACAGTTAAGTCGATTTTCTGGATGTGCGGCACGGATTTAGAAAAAAAACACCAGGAAGTACATGCCACAGGGATTTCTTTTTCTTTTGAAAAACTAAAAGAATGTATTCTTTTGTAAAAGCATCTCGTACAAGATTTTTTTTTAAAACACAACCACCTGCCTTTAAGCCTGAAAATAATCAAGGATAGAAAATTCAAGGTGAATAAG
The DNA here is from genome assembly GCF_022655615.1 of Tachysurus fulvidraco. Taxonomy (NCBI): domain Eukaryota; kingdom Metazoa; phylum Chordata; class Actinopteri; order Siluriformes; family Bagridae; genus Tachysurus; species Tachysurus fulvidraco. The sequence goes on along the minus strand of NC_062531.1, from coordinate 12,627,012 downwards.
GAAACAGCATTATTTCCCTTGCTGTCAAATATAATGCAATAACAAAAGGGTTTTGAACAAAAGGGGCTTGTTAAAAAGGTTGAAAAAATGTAATACAATGATGTATAAATAAGAAAATGGATATAATGGAATAATTGTGTAATATGTAGTATAGTATATATACTGAACTAAACGGAACTGTACTGAGCACAACACACACATGCACATAAACTGTATGGACTGCACAGGCCTATGCCAGTTACACACACTTCCATTATACAACCATCAGACTTGTTACATGCTGTTTTGCACTGTTTTTTACTCTTTGCACATGCTGTCTCACATTTCAGTTGATTGCTGTTTTTCAAAATACTTTAAAATATCTCATGCAAATGCTGCTATAACCCTGTGTTCATTACACTGAACATACACTATTTACACTGGTTGGCACTGTTTTTGTTTATTGTCTGGTGTATTGTCTTGTGTGAGGTCTTGAATTTTTTGTTTCCACTGTCTTTTGTCTTGCACTGTTTTGTCTGTCTTGTCTTTTTTCTTGCACTGTTTGTACCAGGTTGCACAGATGCACTTTATGTATCTATGACTAACTAAGTCCTTATATCTGTGTCTTTGTTTTATGTAGCACCGTGATCCTGGAGGAACGTTGTCTCATTTCACTTTGTACAGCTATATATAGTTGAAATGACAATAAAAGCTTCTTGACTTGACTTGAGTATACTGCCAGTATATTACTGTATGAACAGTCCTAGTACATCCTATTTCTTTGAAGAATTTTATGTTTCATATTGTGCCCCAATACTTATAATAAAGCTACAAGATTCTAAATTGAGGTCATGAAATTATCATGTGCCTAGCAAAAATTATTTTGTTACAGAAAACATGGACACAGTTTTAAGTACTTATCTGTGATGTTTATTGCTAACATTAAGTTCATTTTTAAGCATTTAAGATAATTTGTAAGTCAAAAATTGTCTGTTGATATTAGGCAATGTTTCTGATGTTTATTTACTTCATAATGTCATGTTGGTGTATTTAATATTAGCCATTAAAGTAAGTGTGTGTGTGTGTGTGTGTGTGTGTGTGTGTGTGTGTGTGTGTGTGTGTGTGTGTGTGTGTGTGTGACAGTGGTGCTGGATTAATACTGCTCCTAGCTCAAGCCAATATTACACATGAAAAAGAGGCTTAAGTTCACGGCGTAACTGAGACAAAGCTCTGTTTTGGACAAACTCCACCTCGCATGTGTAACTTCTAAGCAATGCCTAAATCTCTATTTACATGTGAGGCCTGAAAAACAATGTGAACAATTTTGGCACTCATTGTGTGCTCTTAATTCATCTGAATACAGACAAAACACTGTTTGTCACACACATTTCCATGCCCTTAAAAATTCTGGAATGCATCACTTTAAAGTGTGTAGCAAGGTTACTGAACTTTATCTTTTAAATGTGAAAAATGTGGCCCTGAGCTGCTTTGGGGTCAAGACAAACAGGACGATCAGCCATCAAAATATTTTTCCTAACAGAGATTTAGTAGGAAGCCTTAATATCTCGGACATAAAATGTGCTGCATGATTACAAATCAATCAGTGTCACGTCAGCCAGGAAGTGTAATCTTGGGGTAGTGGTGCCTCAAGCGGTTAAGGATCTAGGGTGCTGATTGAAGGATCAGGGTTCAAAGCCCAGCACTGAGAATCTGCCACTGTTTATCCCCTGAGCAATGCCTTTATCTCTCTCTGCTTTAGGTGTCTGTATCCTGGCTGACCTTGTGCTTTGACCCAAACCTCCAAAGTTGGGATATGTGTAAAAAGAATTTCACTGTTTCTGTAATGTATACGTGACAAAATAAATGCTTCTCTCTATCACTGTAAGCATCCAGCTGACCTGTTTGAAAAGGGTCTGAATGGTTATGACAGCAGGTTTGAAGCTGGACAGGTTGGACTGGTCCTCCAGGGTGGTGAACTTCTCAGAGTTGCGTCTGGGCAGGTAAGCCTTCTTATCCACATTGTTCTTGCCTGGCACAAGCAAATAAAATGAGTCACCAATCCAGTGTATAACAACTACAAGTCAGATTTCAATCCATTTAGGCAGACATTACTGTAAAGCAACTTTATATATAGATCCAGATTTAGATTTAGATAATAAGCAACCAGAGGCAACAGTGGCTCCCTACAACAGCATGAGGAAGGAACCTTGAGATGAACCGGTTCTGGGTTAAACCGGCTGGTGGGATTAGAAATCATTGCTCTTTTGAAGCTGTACTTATGTAGACAAACAGCCTTGTGTGGAAAGGATGTGCATGTTCTAAATGAGAAAAGATTCTAGTGAGATTAGCACAGAACAGGTTTTATGAATTCAGCAGAAGTTGATACTACAGTACCCACAAGAGATTATGCTACAGTACCCACACGAGATATTAAGAAATAAATCTTGGGCATAATCTGTTTTTAGGAAGTTATAATCTGCATGTAATATCAGAAGATAATTAGTTCCACAAATCAGACCTGATCTGTTTCCACATTTTGATAAGTTAGTTATATGAACCCTTGTCAGTCATTCACATCAGATTGATTTTTTTTTTTTTTTTACTGTTTTCGCTCTGTTCAACCTGCCATGGCCTTCACGCTATTACCGTTAATACTATCCGAGTCTGTCGTGTCTCGTTCCAGTGTGGCTGTGCTGATCACATTCATGATGTTGGCTGTACCAAAGGCGAAGGGCATCCTGTACTGACCCAACCTTTGACAGAAGTTCTCTGCCTGACTTCGAAGTTTCTCCAGCTTGTCTTTGTTCTAAAGGAGAGATGGGAAAGTTATAAGAGATGGTGCATTTAAGGGTTAAAGCTGTTTTTCACTTTATGTTTCTGGATCCATATGTTTATGAATCTGTTTGCTCAAGTCGTCACCTTAGCATTATCACTCATCCCTATGTAAGGTTCTGCACAGTCTCCAATCTCACCCTGCTGCAGAACTTTTTCCAGCTGAGATAAAGAGAGAGAGAGAGAGAGAGAGAGAGAGAGAGAGAGAGAGAGAGAGAGAGAGAGAGAGAGAGAAAATGAACATTTTCCTAAATCATTATCATTATATCCATACAGTACAGCTTTAATCTTCATGATCAGAGTCTCTGTGTAGAAAAACAAAACAAAACAAAAAAACCCACCATTTGGAGGTGTGGGTGAGTGGAGATGCAGCTGCATTACCTTAATGACCAGGTAGATGTCTGGAGAAGGGTAGGAGATGGAGAAAATGGCAGCCCTTGCCAATGTGGAGGTGTCAGTATGAGGGGTGTGGGGTCGCAGGAAGGCTTTCATTTGATCCGTGTTTAGATCAAAGTGGAAGTTCTCTGAAATCTAACAGTATTATCACATTAACCATTAATCTCCTCTACAAAATAATCCACAGATTTTTACAATGCAAGAAAACACTGCCTAAAGATACACGAGATTACTTCATGTTAAAACAAGAATAAATATTATGGTTACATAATTGCACATTTCTGAATTATTGAAGACACTGGTGTCATCCAGCTGAGGACGGGTTCCCTGTTGAGTCTGGTTCCTCTAAAGGTTTCTTCCTCATATCATCTCAGGGAGTGTTTCCTTGCTACAGTCATTTCTAGCTTGCCCATTAGTAATATGTTTATAAATCTATTAATAAAAAAAAAACATCCTAAATTTAAATATTTTTCCATAAGGCTGCTTTATGAAAATGTTTATTAAATGCTTTATGTTAATTTATGAAAACTATACAAATGAATCTCTGGGGATCAAACACAAAAAGTCAATAAAGTAACACATTATTAGAAGCCATTTTGTGATGGTCATGGTTTCGTGGCTGAGATTGAGTCACCATTTCCATGAAAACGTGCTAGTGTTTGTTTTGGTTTTTTATGTTCTAGTTATGTCTTTGCCCCATCTTGTCATTGCTTTGTCTCCTGATTATGCTGACCTGTTCTGATTGGTTTGTATATTTACACTCAGTTGTGTCAAAGTCGCCGGATAAAAGTCCAAACTCAGTTTCCCAAGTTCTGAATTCTATCTTCAATCACTCTTCCTGGTTTTAACCTTAGTTCCTAGTCCTTGATTCTGTTGTAAGGATTACCCCTAATATATTCTGTTTGTCTCAAGCATTTTAAACTTTAAATAAACATTAACTTTAACTCAAAAAAATAAATGAAATGACCCTAATGTTCATATTGAAGAACCCTTCTACACACTCCACGCTGCTTGACTCGATAGTATACAGCTGTGGATGAGTAATGACTCATAATGGCTCTATCCGGTGTCACCAAGAAGAGTACAGGGTCCTTTTGAGTCTGGTTCCTCTCAAGGTTTCTTTATCATATCATCTCAGAGTTTTTTCCTTGCCAGAGTCACCACTGGCTCTAAAGGATCTAAATCCATATCCATATGTGTAATTTTGTAAAACTGTCTTGTGATAATGTCCATTAAACAAAATGTTATATAGATAAAACTGAATTGAACTGACAAATCAACCAGAGATGCTTCCTGCTATCCCAAAATCTCTCCACCCTGAGCTGCTCTTTCTGTGCAGGATCAAGCATCCAGATACAAAATGTGTAGATGTAGCACTTTTGAAGAACAATTAATGATGACTCCTGTAAAACTAAGCTTTACACTTGTAAAGGATGATTAAAGCGGTACTTTGTGAAATTTACACTTATATTTAATTTCCAGGATTTTAGCAGTTCGAATTATATTTAATCTCATTTTATACGGCTGCGTGTTAAGGCTCTTGCTCAGGGGCACAAGAGGTGACCGCTTTGTGGACTTGGGATTCAAACTCAAAACCATCCGATCAGTAAAGCAATGCCTAAAGCTACTAGGCTACCACATCTCACAAGGCTGAAACTGATATCAAATATGACATCTGCTGTTTATTCATTTTATACAGAAAGAAATGCAGAATGAAATTCAGTGCAGGCTGCTTAAAAAAGCACACATTGCTCCTGGGTTATTGCAGAGGGCAAAACTGTTCAAAGCAAGTGTAATAAAAAACAGGAGTGATTGAGAGAATGTGGAACGGAGGCAAAGAGTGCTGAGAACATGGATCCCTAACCCACAGTCACTATTCTCCAATAGCCTTTAGTAGGAGAAAGACTCGCTCTACACCCATGGAGCTAAGCAAATACTAACCTTTTTCTTTTCTTTCAGGTCATACAGGGCCATGGTGGCAAACATGGGCTCGATCTCAATTTCAAACCTGCGAGAACAAAAGCACAAAAGCACAGGCTAATAAATAAACCATGTTCCCTCTGAGAGCAGCACAGCCTCATACCTCAATAATATAATCTCACTAAAACAAGACACTGTGCACTGCAAGCACAGTAACACATGGCTTTGGAAATCTGAAGAGAGTACTGATATCAGCAAAACTGTTTTATTACAGCTGCATCCACCAAACCTGGATGTCAAGCAATAGGTGTGACAAAGAGGCTTGATCGAAAAAAGCAGTAAAGCCTTTATTTAATGCCCTTTATTTAAGGTTAAAGATTATGTTATTTAAACTACTGAGTACTGGGAAACTCCAACTACAGCAAAGAGAAGGATTACTTGATGGTCTGGCATCGAACAAGAACCCTGAGGCCCATGTGTTCCTTTGGACAGTCAGGAATGGGCCGAATTTCCACTGCATCTTCCTGTAGAGGGAAACATAATCAGCTCTTTTAGCATTCAAATACAAATTCTTAAACTTTGGACAGTTTACACTTTTCCCTGCTCCATCCTTATTTCATTCATTTTATGAAATGAATTAGTGACTGTAATCCAATGTGGTGGACCCATCTTAGTTTAGATTATTGGTCTGCTCACTTGAATTGGAAAAGGTTTAATAAAAACGTCAAAATAAAATCCTGAACAAGACTCTAAGGTTTAGGGGTTAGAGTTCGGGGTTAGTCTCTCATTAAGCTTAAATCGGTCCTAATACTGTATATTGCGTGTATGGTAAATTCAGAAAATAAAAGCTATTCTTTTAACAACTTGTATCTGAAGAGTCTGCTTAGGTTCATCAACCTTTAAATTTGTGCTGATGGGGTCCATGAAATTTATTTACCCTTAAAGTAGTCCCTGGCTACAAACAGGATGAGAAAGTCTGAGTGTGAAAAACATTGACTTTTTCTTTGCGGTGATATAGAGGTTGAGATTGTTGCACATCCACTGGATTAATGTCTGTGGTTCAAGCAGGGTAATACTGAGTAATATTTGCCTAAAAAAGGCATCTCACCTCATCAGTAGGTGGATAGAGTGCAAAAAGTTCTGGTTGGCGGTTGTTCTGTCTGGCTTCGAGGTTAAAGCAGTCAAGGTCCTCAGAGTTACTGAACTGCAGGAGGGTGCTGAGACGAGGGTCTGGCTGAAGTGCCCGAAGGTCAAAATCCGAGGAAGTGATAGTGCTGCGTGTGCTGTCGTCATCACAAGACAATGCCAAAGACGGAGACTTCACCTGAGGATTGAAGAAGCAGCAAAAAAATAAAATAAAAACAATAACAAAGATTGTAACCATAATTCCTATTTTACAGTTTAACAAAATAAAACAAAAATTCGGAGCAGAAAAACAAAAAGGAATCGGCATCTTAACTTCAACACTTTAACTAAGAAGAAATGAACAACCACTGTGATTAACCCTGGGTTATCGTCGTTAAGCACAAGGTGCAGGAGAGTCACGATATACTGCCAAATGTATGTGGACAGCTATCCATTATGCCACCATAGGCATTAACATTGCTGTTATAACAGCAAAGACAGGACTAACTCAATCTTCTGGGAAAGCCTTCTACTAAATTTAGGTAAATGCTGGGAATTTTTGCTAGGAAACGTTAAGCACTGGTGTTGGGTGAGGAAGACTGAGATGCAGTCAATGTTAAATTTCAGGTCAGAACCCTGTGCAAGACACTAAAGCTCTTCCAATCCATCGTTGGAAAACCATGGGAGCTGGGCTACTGTGCTACTACATCAGACTGTTAAATAACCTTAGAGAGAATCCTGTAAGTCTGACACATGCTTTCAACAAGCATCTTAGATTTAGCTAATTAACATTTTGGCAAGACAGGGCTAGACCATGAGGAACTGGCTCAACCTGAATGAACATTCATGCTTCATTGTAACCCTGGCCTCAAATTAAAAGGTGGTACGGAGCCAAAGAGTTGTGGGAAAGTTCCCCGGGTCTGCCTCTCTCTTCCTTCAACTCTGTCTCTCATGTCTCTCTCATTCCCTGCCTCAAATAAGAATTCCCCTTCAATCCTTCTTTGGTTTACGAGTATTAAATGCAAAGGTGTGATCATATCCGATCCTATAAACCAAACAATGCAGAAATCATTGTATTTACCGGTTGCTCCTGTTTTTCTGGTTGCACATCAGACTCGAATGTTTGCTTCAGAAGTTGTTTGTGAAAGCCTGTCCTCTCCGAATACGCACTCCATCCATCCCCTTGGCATCTGTACAAAAGCCACACAGAGTACATACCATGCCATGTTTTTTTTTCTTTCTTTCTTCTCAAACATTGATTGGCTTCATTGCATCATAAGACTTGGGTAACAAGAATATAGCATTTATACACCAACATTAAATGTAAATAAACATTATTTAATCCTCACCTTCTGCTGACCACTAGCCAAGGCTGAGTATAACTTTGCACACAGTCCCTCACATGGGGATCCAGTTCCCACCTGCACACAAATACATCAACTCTTACACATGTCCCATACATTATTCATGCTCTTGCACAGATTCCTTAAAAAATCTGTTCTGATGTTTGGTGCTACAGACACGTATTACAGACAAATGTAAGAATCGTCATTCTGAACAATCATTTTTTTGAGCCACAGATAAATAAAGTCTGTTTTTCACACTTAGTCTATTTTTTCTTTTGTTTGTTTGGAGTCACATTACAATGTCCTACTACTATGAGAATAATTTTCACCCACTGTTAATGTGCAAATACAGAATACATATTACACCTCAGTTAAGACACAAATACAATTTAAAGTGCTTTATCCAAGCTTACTAGTCTAGAGTTGCTGCTCATTTAAAACACATCACTGCTTTTCTGTGGTGCTGGATCCTTTACCTCTTCTTTTAGCTTTCCCTTGCAAGCTTAACTCTAAAACATATAAAAGACCGCATTTTAGCTCATTGGATTTTGCTGTCTGGAAGAATTTACTGAGGTCAAAGATCAGCAGTAGGCCTCCCTCCATCAAAGGCTGGGACTCTTATCAGAGAGATCATTCCTCTGGAACTCCTGACCTGCATTATTCACTCTATGGTGATTTCAATCGTAACACATCACCTCGACTGTTTAAACGTCTCTACCTGTGACATTCTGCGAGTCGGTATGACATTGTGTTCCTAGAGGTGCATAGAGGACTCGGGTATTCTCTCGCCAGTTTCTATTAGTTTCAACTGATTCTATTAGTTTTCTATTCTATTGATCAACTGATCGTTTTGATCTGTGATGTGGTGCTCCGTGCTTGTCAGCTTATCTATATTTTTGCCTATGTACTCCCTTTTGTATGTCTATTACTTTTCTGTAATGTGTTGAAAGCTTGATAAAAAAAGTACAAATATTAATAACATTTTTGGAACACATACTCTAATAAGTATCTGCATTTACACAAATCTAAACATCAACTTGTTCACCATCTGGTCTTCACTTTCACTTTCATTCTGACAGGATTTTTTCTCTCCTGATTGATGTACTGACTCTGACTGCAGGCCTGGGGTCAAATGTCTCAGTTATCAGCTTGCAAACATGAATGTGTATCGGCACGGACAAGCTCTTGAATAACAATCAGCATCTACACTTGACCAGACAAAAATCCACCTTCTCAAGCAGCACTTCTTAAAGCCACTATGAGAGACGATAGTACTTATTGACTGTTGGATTATTTCCTGGTCTGCTGGTATTCATAATAATAACAACTATTCATACATCCTGCTGAACAAGCTGTCAGAGGCTTGCGTGAAGTGCGCTTAGTCCCTCAGAGAACAGTCTCTCGACAGGCTTCATACTTCTGAAGTATTTCACCGTGAATGTCAGGTAGAAGCATGAAAGATTAAACAAAATGCCAAATTAATTTATTATTGCTTGAAGCTTTAATTATCTCTTAAAATGTCCACTTTTCTTGAGTCAGACTAAAGGACCACTAACATGGTGTAACAGCCACAGTGAGCTCATCTTTACTTTACCCAATTACAACAAAGCTGTGTAATGACTATTAAGTGTTTAATGGTTTAAAAGAAAATAAGACAACAAATATGTTGCTTATAAAAGGTAATCTTTTATATTTGGGTTTTTATGGTGACTGATGAGGGCATCAAAAGTGTGCCAATGAGTAGTAACCTTGTGTACCGTATATACTGTAATAATTCACGATCTAAGGCACTAGGGAGCTGTTCGAGACACACCCTGAAGCTCGCTTTGGTTAACAAACTCTCTCATCGAGTCTCTGAAACACAACTATGTGAACACTAAGACAACTCTGTTGTGCACATCAGCATTACCAGCAACAGCATCTGAGCAAATTCAGACTGAGTCCCTCAGCTGTATCCTATACACACAGTGGCAGATAACCTACATACATTAATACAAAAAAAAAAGTCCTGTTAACATCTACTGATGGCATCAACTAGCCTTTCTTATTTTCATAGCTGCCACATCCACTTTATGTTCTTTCCTAACTTCGTTTTGAACTAGTTTTTAGCTTTTGTGTAGCATTAACCTCAACATTGGCCTTTAAATGCTGAAAACCTTTTTGCTGTTAGTCTGGATTATTTTTTCTAGTTCAGACGACAGAACTAATTAAAATGTAATTTAATAATCTTTGCTTAAACATCATATCGAATAGATGTGGTAGGCAAAGTAACTTTAGCATCAGGTAGAATTTATCACAGCTGCAGTTTCTCTGGTTCTATACAGAGGTCAGAAACCCCTTCCTCCAAAAAATCTGTTAAAATCCTATTTTTCCATAGTTGAAAATAGGTACACGTTTAAAACTTATATCAACTCTAGACATTACTCAAAGTATCAGGTTAACATACCAATTTTTCAAATACAATAGTACTGATGTATTTATATAGGATAGAGATGTTGTGCAGGAAGAAGAGGTTAATGTTTTTCAGTATTAACACAACAAAACTGCTGAACATTTGGTGTGTTTCACTGCAAATGTGTAAGCTAGATTCTGTAACCTGTCCTGTGGAAAACTGGTTAGTGTTCAAACAGTTTAGAATCCTAACCATCACCAAGAACCCTAAAGCTGAATCTGAATAAGACATTGCTTGATGGTAAGGGAAATCTGCTCATTTTTATTACTGAACTACTAAACGTGTGCTTTGTGTTGGGAATAAAAAAAAGAGAAAAGCAGCATTGGCACTATTCATTTAAAAACATTAGCAAACAAAGTCTATTTTCATAGTTATATAAAATGAATTCAACATATATATGAATTCAACATTTAATAACTTACCCCTCCTCAGGGACAGAGTGGTAGGCAGTTCGACATTCCCTGTCCACTAAATCCACCTCCAAATCATCGTCAGGAAATTCGCCCAGCTCCTGCATGAGCTCGGCATCTCCGCTGCGCAGCTGTGTCATCAGGAATTCCTCCACATCCAGCGGGTCCACTGCTTCATAAGACTGAGGCTGAACAAACACAAACACTGTAAATATGCAGCACAGATCTCAACTATTTAATGTATTCAGTGTGGAACAGTGATTGCTATTTAACGTTTTGGATTCATAGAGCATAAAATTGCAACTTATGTATTTCTGCAGCTCAGTGTATGCCTTGTGGACAAAGATTATGATTCCTGTTGTCTTCTATAGCAATAACACACATGTACACAAGTCATACAGAGTTAGGTCATTGTTAAAACTTGATGAAATGCCAGTTTTGCCACTGTTCATTTCTCAGAGATTTCCTTTTTCATAAAATTGATATGGACTTTGAGCACAAAGCAGAAGCCACAAAGAACTTGAGCCCAACTTCTCAGAGTTTATTTCCCTTCTCCGGTTCTGCAATCGCTCCTCCAACCACAATCGCTTAACTAAAGGCAAGGTCAGCACTTACAAAATACTGAGCATACAGAAAAACTATCAAGGTCCAGTCTTAGCTTTCAAACAGATGCTGTGCATCGCCAGACCTACAGAGAAACAGATTCATAATTCACAAAGACACACAAAGTGTTCACTCTTTAAACAATCATTGCAGCAGGAAATAATAAGCGTATTAAAAATTATAACATGCATTACTTTAGATAGACTACAACACATTCAGGGCTTAAACCCTGTTCTCAATTACAGCCATATTTCATATATGCTTTTATTAGTCAGACTGCATTTCTACTGCAACTCTGATGAAAAAAAGCTAAGGAATCTGAATTCATTTCTGATGCAGAAAAGCAATTAGCTGATTGTTTTTCACTGTAGAAATTAAGCGACAGAAGTTCATTGCACTGAAGGGTTTGATATTCAGCCGGTCATGTTGTCCTTGTAGCTCAAATGGAAAGCAATACGTGTATTTCATTTCATGTTGTGCCCGATGAGACTGCTTTTCTCTCTGGTATGGAATCTTTTTCCAGACAAAAATGTCACCTATAAGCTGTAATAGAGAATGGAGATGGCGTAGTGCCGACACAGTGGGACAGAGGCAGCAGCAGCCACGGCCTGAAGCCAGAGTCAGTGTCATTGCCTCTTTAGGAAGGACACTGGTGTTTAAATGATAATCCATGTCAACAGGCTGTAACGTGTTCTCTAATATTTGCTGTCCATCCCAAAACAATCCTTTATAATCTTAATCTTTAATAATACAAAGAATTCAAATAAGCATAGTAAACAAACTGCTGACCAGAAACTTAATAACCTTGCTAAATAAAAAAGGGCCGGAAGGATGAAGCACAGTGAATCATTTTTCAATGCTGATAGCTACTGCTGCAACCACACAGCTGAAACTATGCACCGCTTTCGGTAATATCCAACTATTACAGAGAACAATAACAGCTGGACATGTTCTGTCATGACCGTGCTCAGACATGTTAGCAGTGTGTCAGCGCCTCGAGTACTAATTCATCAATGCAGCAACCCATAGTGAGATACAAAAAGCTTTAGGAACAACAACGGTCTCTAAGTCACAAGTCATTAGTTTTCTAATTTGCTCATTATTTTTAGATAACGTATCTAAACTACAGGATATGAAAGCGTAACCTATTCAGAAGCATGATCTGAAAAGTTGGAATGGAATAAAATGGAATTAATGTCAAAAATTAAACTAGCGACTGTGACAGTGGTCATGCCTGAGGCCATAAAAAAAAAGCTCATGCCCACAGTTTCATGCATTTCCAGACAGGCAGACAGGATAACATGAGCACTAAATTTGTGGAAGGGCATAAAAGAACTACTTGGCAAAGGCAAAACAGTGCCTCTACAATGACATGTTAACATTTTCCTGCCATGTTTATGCACATAAAAGTGCTGCTAATTAATACAAAGTTGATCTGACTGATCAGTTTAAACCGTAACGAAACATTTCTATCCTAAAGGGTGTGCTCTCTTCCAGCAGGACATAGTGCACAAGCGATCGCTGAATCGTTTCATGACTATGGAAATTATGTAAATCTTTAGCTGTGGCCTTCGAGCAATCGAGCAGCAGCAGTGAGAGAGAGAGAGAGAGAGAGAGAGAGAGAGAGAGAGAGAGAGAGAGAGAGAGAGAGAGAGCTGTCTAACAACACAGCCAACTGAGGGAAATATCTACTGAGAGAAATGTTGTTCATCTCTCCAGTACAGTTCCAGAGATGTGCAGAGACACTACAAGGGTCCACAGAAGCTTTCAGAGGCACAAACAGCTATACTAAGACATTTTATCCTAGCTTGTGCTTTAATTTGTTGTCCATTTTCTAGTCCATTTTGTAAAAAAAGTATAAAATCTTTTAATGTATTCTTTTCTGAAAACGTACTGTAAATATCAAATTATTAAGTCAGTCTTTCGCCTTCTCTTACATGCTCTCAAATAGATTGGATTAAATTACAACACACCTTTCTAGGAAATATACAGTTGATACTTTTACATGTTTTATAGTGTTAGACTAAATCTCCAAAAGTGTAATATTAAAAAAATTAGACACCTGTAACATTTCTTCCTTCATGGTTTTTACTTCTTATCTTAACTTCTTAACTTTTCTTCTTTCAAAACAATACTTCATAATTTTTTTGTATCATCTAGCTATTTTTATTCACCTATTTTTTAGTTTTCACCTTTTTTGAAATATTATATTACTGACAGTTAGGGCAAACCTATATAGTGCTGGGCGTCATGTATCGAAATAAACGCCTTTGAGAATCACGATAGGACATTTTAGTCTCATCACCCAGCCCTAATTCTGCCTTGCTTTGGTTACTGTACAATAGCAGTCTTTAGGATCACAATACAACGTAAACTAATTTATATAAGCAAGACTGGACAACCTGCGTAATTCTGCCTAAGCATAAAGACTTTAATTCATGTTATTAAACTCGGCATCGACATGCAGCAATGGACCCGAACTCCTCAAAGCCAGGAGACACAGCAAACCTGTCAGCACAACTTCCTGTTCTTTACCATTTACATTACATTGATGTGTTCCCAAACCTCCGAATGACTGATTTGAGAGTGTTTAGTTTCTACCCATGCTAAGTCACAATACTTTACTGCTGACAGAACTGGTGCACCTCTGGAAACTTAAAAACAGAAAGTCTCACCCGGCGTCTTCACAGTCAGCAACAGGGCAAGCAACAAAATGGCGATGCCGGAAATAAAAACCTGGGTGCTTGTTTCTGCACAACTCTTCCTCTATAAGCTGCTAAGTAACACACCATACTGTTAGACATCTGATAAGAGGATGTTAAGTCATCACCACTTCCTTTACCAGTTCTGCTGAAAATGCAGAACACATATTTAAACAGAGACAGATTTCTCCAGTAGGTGTCATTAGGACTGTGACAACTGGCTAACAACTTATAACCATACACACATTTATGATAACTGGCTTTTCCCTTTTCATTAATTATCGCATTAAAAATGTTAGCATAAGTGTGTGTGTTTGTATGTGCTTAAACGAGATGGAGGGATGAAGGACAGTGAGGTTACAGGGGACTGGATGAGGAGTGCAGGAGTTGGGGGTCAAGTGCAGGTGGGGTGGAGTGGGTGTCGAAAAGTGTCAGGAGTGTTGTGTGTCAGAAGAGTGTCAGCAAGAATCAAAGGAAAGGTGTACAAGATAGTAGTGAGAGCAGCTCTGCTGTATGGGTTAGAGACTGTAGCAGTGAGGAAAAGACATGAGGCAGAGATGGAGGTAGCAGGGATGAGGATGTTGAGGTTCTCTTTAGGAGTAACAAGGATAGCCAGGATTAGGAACGAGCACATTAAAGGGACAGATCTGGTTGGCTGTTTTGGGGACAAGGTCAGAGAGGCAAGATTGAGAAGGTTTGGACATGTACAGAGGAGGGAGATGGTTATATTGGGTGAAGGATGTTGGAGATAGAGCTGCCAGGTAAGAGGTCAAGAGGAAGGCCAAAAAATGACCAAATAATAAATGAGGAATACAACAGTCATTTCATAAATGAATCAGCTAATTAATGTAATAATGTAAAAAGTAATGCAATCAATACTGTGTTTGTACTGAATTTTGAGAACAGATGTTGCGTTTACTGACTACATCCATTGATATAAAAATAGGTCATTGTGCAACATAATTCATCCCAATTAGCTCTAATAATTGCACTGTGCAGCTGAGGAAAGTCTAATACTGTTATTCTACAAAAAACATACAAATATAAACCTAGCCTACAAAACCTAAGCACTATCATTCACAAAAAAATAATAAACATCTTCCAAAATTGTAGACGATGACTAGTAGCATTCACACGGACTTATTATACAGGTGTAATAATTCTATAAAGTGGAGCAGAGCTGGCCTTGTTAATTATTAATAACACTATATTTTCATCATTATGCAACTGTTATAGGACCTTCAGTGACGCTTCCTGCATGCCTGGGTGATGGACTGGGATCAAGTTATTAAAACGCTTCCAGCATCGTAAAACCAATGAATCATATGAATGATTTATTTATTGGCGTGTGTGTGTGTGTGAGAGAGAGAGTGCGTGCGTGTGTGTCTTTAAGCTGCACTGTAATTGGAGGATAGAACAATCTGGTAGACCTGACCCATTTTCAGCAAAGAAGGATCAGAAGCAGGTTAGAGATTAACCACACACGGACACACAAGCATTTGCGCACATTTACACACACAAACATGCAAACACACACACACACACATGCAAACACACACACGTTTTTTAACCACTTCTACCTCTTCCCGTACACACACAGACATACACCCATTCACACATGTTTATTCACATCTGTCCCCCTTCCTTACATACACACACACACACACACACACACACACACACACACACAATCTTACACTGACATTCACCCATACAGGCTTTTATCAGTTTTATCTATTTGTCCTCCTTCCATCCTAACACAAGGACATGCACACACCCAAAATATATCATTATATACAGAGTCTCATGTTCTAGTCTCATATTCTTCAGAGACACACGCAGTAACTTCGTAACCATAAATCCAAACACATAACATGCACAATGATGGAAACATATAAAAGAAGACATCACTCACAACGTTGAAACAGACAGATCCAGAGACGATGGAGCTCTGGCGCTGGTGCTGGCCGCTCTGAGCAGTGCCATAGCTGAGCCCATTGAAGTGCCTGCGGATCTCAGCAGACGAGTGCCTGGGACATGCAGCACAGAGAGAGAAAGGCAGAAGAAAGTGAGATGCAGAGAAGAAAGAGGTGACACAGTTTTGTTGATATTCAGGGACACTGACTATACTAGGTGATTCAAGTTGCTATTTCATGGTAATCATCTAACAGTTAACTTCTGCTGTAATCATAAAGACCACTCTGTATTTATCCTAGGTGATCCATTCATAATACGCTGTAATCGTGTGTAATCCCACCATCCGGTGGCACCCTGAAGAGAACGGGTTCCTGTAAAGGTTTCTTCCTCATGTTGGCTCTTGGAGTTTTTCCATGCTACTGTTGACTCACATTACAGATGTAAATTTACATTCAAACATTTATTATGTTAGAAGTACTAAACAAACAAAACTGAATCCAGAATAAAGCTGGACTCAGCTGTGGTTCCATAATAGTCAAGTCTAGTAAAGTAGCTTTATTGTCATTTCAACCGTATATATAGCTAACGCAGTACATAGTGAAATGAAACAACGTTCCTCCAGGATCATGGTGCTACATAAAACAACACAGAGAAACAGAACAACACAGAGCTAAGGACTGAAATGAAGTTGTCCTAGCCACATAAAGTGCAACATTTGCAACCTAGAGCTAACAGTGCAAGACAAAAGAGTGGAGACAGACAATACGAAACACTACAAAACAAAAAACAAGATAGCACCGACCGGCGTGCGTTCTGAACAATAATAGTGGCTTAAACTGCAGGATTTAGAGTAGAGTGGTAGAAGAGTTGAACGGGCATAGAAGCCTTTATTATCACCACATGTACATTACAGCACAGTGGAATTCTTTTCTTCACATATCAACTGAGGAGGTTGGGGTCAAAGTGCAGGGGCAGCTATGATACAGTGCCCCTGGAGCAGGGACCCAGCAGTGGCAGCTTGGCAGTGCTGGGCCTTGAACCCCGATCCTCCGATCAACAACCCAGAGCCTTAATCAGTTGAGCCACCATTGCCCCAGATTTATGATCTGGATGTGAAAGTGAAAGACAGTGACGTGACATATGGCTAAGTACGGTGACCCACACTCAGAATTTGTTCTCTGCATTTAACCCATCCAAAGTGCACACACACACCGTGAACACACACCCTGAGCAGTGGGCAGCCCAGGGAGCAGTTAAGGGGGTTCGGTGCCTCGAACCCACAACCTTAGGGTTAAGAGTCAGACTCTCTAACCATTAGGCCACGGCTTGCTCGGACAACCTTCAAGAAACAACTAAAGATGCAAAGATTCCAAGTGAACACTGATGCAGAATCAGCTGTCTCCTTCTACATGTCTGTGTACTGTATCTAGTTAGATAAACTATTTTTGTCATGCTGCTTTGATTTGAGGTGAATGAAGAAAGAATTGGCTAAAGTAGTAGTAGCAGCTATATTATTATTATTATTATTATTATTGTTGTTGTTGTTAGGGCAGTAGGGTGGCACTGCAGTATTGCTGCCTCATAGCTCCATGGTCTCTGGTTTGGTCCTGAGTTTTATGGTCTGTGTGCATCTTTTCGCTATGTCTGCTTGGGTTTCCTCCAAGTTTCCTGGCTTCCTCCGACCTCCCAAAAACATTGGCTATTCCAGATTGCCACGCAGTATAAATGTGTGTGCACATGGTGTGATGCCATGTTAAGGCTGTATCTAAAGAATATTACTGCCTCTGGTTCTCAGGATTCACTCAGGCCGAGATCCACTGCAACCCTCAGTGAGAAAAAGCAGTTACGGAGGATGAATGAAGGACTGAATTACTATAGAACTTTTCTGGAAAATTGCAGTTTCTAGATTTTGTGTAATGTTACGTCACTTTCAGCACAACAAAACTCAATCTTGCAGCATTAGGGCTGTGTCCCTGAATTGTATTTTGTATTCTAAATGCAAATTTGGAGACATTGCTCTACAGAAACAATTGAATTCAGTCCATGTCATGGGTGGCATTAACAATCATTTGATGAGGTCATGCAAAAAATTGTTGGGTAGTGTGTGAAAACAGTTCCAGGACATTTGGGAAGGTCAGATGAGCAGGGCTTTAAGTGTGTGTGTGTGTGTGTGTGTGTTTGCACTTTTTAAATCACATACCAGACAGATTATGACCCACATTCTAATAATCTGATTATAAACCGTGTCCGATTCAATAAAAGAATTAAACAACCATAAAACTAGCACAAGCCACACAGTGCCATGTTGTCAGTGACATACAATAAATGTAAATGAGATCTAAATTCATCACCAGTACAGCAGACTAAAATGGGTCTTTCCCCACACCTAATCCTAATTTGTATTCCCAAAGCATCCGTGCAAATGTGCTTAACAATGCTGCCTGTTTTGCTCTTGGCTTTCCCACAGAGAGTAGCACTGTGTACACTGTGCAGGCAAAATGGCTCACTCCGATAAAGGGTTCCCCATTTCCATAAATCACAGCCACACCGTGTTGGGGTGAGAATTGAGGAGCCTCTAATCACATTCTGCACAATGCTCTTGCTGTTCTCTTTAACATGCTGTGTGAAATGCTCAAGCACATCGGACACTAAACACTCCACCATTCTGCCCCATCGTGGCAGCTTTATTTATGCAACCAGAAAAAAAATGACTACACATCTATAAGCGTTAGGACATTTCTTTGGGAGTTTCAACGGCATCAATACAGATCTTACATATTGTGGTGAATTCGCAGCAGCATGTAAGCCATGTTATGTTTGACCAATCAAGACCATCCAACCCCTTTATGATTACTCATACATTCCTGAAAAGCCATCTAAATTTAACAGAGGGCAAAGTCTTACAAGACGAAACCAATGCAAACACTGATAGTTTGTTGTGCTTCTCTCCTGGCTGGCAGACAGCCTACAGTGAACATTTCACTTCAGTCATCACCGGTAGCCAGTGCAGTGTAAAGGTCAGTGTATGTGAATGATTATTCGTACACACATCACACACCCTGTAAATCACACACACGCCACACTGTTACATAAAACATGATATAATGTAAATACATAGTATATAAAGAACAAAACAATAAGGAAATCTAACCTTGTAAATGTAACATATAAGTTCAAACTTAATGTATATCCCATTATTTAAGGAATCCCTAACAAAAAGTTAACAAAATGCTAGCTTTATTTTGCCAAACTATATAGCTGAATGAAAAACATATATCGCTAAATCATTCCAGTCATTCAAAAGAAAATGTTTTAAAGAAGTAATAAACACAAGCAACTGAGTGCAACTTCCTCTAACAGGATTGCAGAACTAATCCTCTTCCTAGGACTAATCCTTCTCTTCCTAATTCACAGTTGGGTCCCAAATACAGCTTCTAGTTAAAGCCAGTCAGGTTGTTAGTCTGAATATTTATATAATTAATGGTTGTGGAAACATAAGGATAATGAGACTAATAGATGATTATGAATAGATAGCAGGGTTGGCACTCTGTCCAGTGTGTATCCTGCCTTGATGCCCGATGACAGATAGGCACAGGCTCCCCGTGACCCGCGGTAGTTCGGATAAGCGGTAGAAAATGAATGAATGAATGAATGAATGAATGAATAGATAGCAGGCAAACAAACGGAAAATACTAACAACGCACAATTATGTTTTAATTTCTAACATAAATGCCTTTTCCTCGGAGTACTCCGTTTTCTTCCCCAAGCCTAAAATCTCATGCTGTAGTCTATCCCTGTGTGTTGATCAAGTGTGTGAGAATGGGTTGTGTGTGAGAGTGCACTGACACCATGTCCAGCATATCCACTGCCTCATGTCTCATGTCCCCTGGGCTTCACCCAACCCTGTGAAGGAAATGTGGTGCAAGCGCACTTGTACTTTAAATTGTTTTGAGGCAAATATTAAGCAAAAAAAGCTGAATTAAATGTTACACAGCCAACGCATGCATAACAAATCAAATCAGAAATTAACATGAAGTGACTAGGAACTGAAAATAACAGTACTTAATGTACATCTCAAACACCAAGGCTTATTTCTCCCTGCGTAAAAATAAAATACATTTTATATGTACTTTGATGTAAAGGTGTGATTTTATTTATTGGAGTGACAACATTGGTAGAGAGGTTGGGTCTCGCTTGCTGACTAGAACGTCACAGAAAGTATGCCTGCATTATATAATTATGATTCAAAGAATATAAAGTTAAAAGAACTAAAGCAAGACTTCCTCCTTTGTGCTACAGCCATACTCATATGATCATGTCGTACTCCCTAAATAATGACAAGTTCCTCATCTGTAGGTTTTGAAAGTCACATCTGTACAACTCGACGTCGGAGTCATTTTTCACAGATTGTTCTGAAACCACGGACTCTTTTTACTCTTTTGCTGTTATGTAATGTTCTACATACAGTTATTAAACGGAGCTCATTCTTAATATGATCTGTACTTGAGCTTCACCTTCTTTACGTTTTACATTCTTTACCTCTGCAGGTATGAACATATTGATGTACTTACACTATACTTACTTATGCATTTATTTGCTTTTAGACTTACTGTTTACATACATACTTAACTTATTCTCTATAATAATGTTGGTGTTATTTAAACTACACCTTTAAATACGTAATTCAAAAAAGACAACATATACAAACACTGAATAAAGACAAACATATAAAAGCACTGAAGTAAATATGTATAAGCAAAATGATTGATCTGATGTCCATCAGATCTCATTCTTGCAGTTCTCGCTGTTAAGGTTCAGAATTCTTAGGAACTCTTACTAAAATTCCTTGAATGTGTACGACGGTAAAAAAAAATCCATATCTTATATCTATTTAGACGTTCGAAAGTGTAGTCAGTAGAAAATAAACATTATTGTATTGAAACGGAGTAAGTATTAGGTGTAAGAAAATGACTGTACAAAAATATATAATAATAACAGAATAAAAAAAAAACAGATAAAAGATTGTTATTTTTTAGATTTTTTTTTTAAACATGTTTTCTGCTTCCCTCTAAGAGTCTGCCATTGTATCTTCTTACAATGACGGCAATCGAACCCTCTTCATTTTTGTGTGCTGCCTCAAGCACACTGTTGATTAGACAGTGATTACAGAGCAGCACACTGACTCCCAAACATGACGTATATGTAACGCCTCTCAGCACAACGCTTCTAATATTTTTTCTTGCAGCGGTAAACCCACACGAACCTACAGGAAGGGTAAATGTCTGCTATGGGTGCATTAAGTGTAGACAGGAAAGCGGTCGTTTCTCCTGTCAGTGGGCTACAGGGGGATAGAAGCAGCAATACTACATTACACATCACTGCCTTCAGCTTTCTTTTGGGAGACTTTTCTGTGTACACTATCATTCAGCAGGAACTTTTGTTCACAGTAGTGGTTTCATACAGTCCAGAGATTCCAACTTTCCAGCTTTCAGGTCAATACACTTGCATAAAAAAGGCAAGATGTACAACATAATGTCAAATTTCGGAGTTAAGCTGCATCCTAAATTGCAAAAGTGTAGTAGAAATAGTGTCAATAGTGTGTTCAAGCTGAAAATTCCAACAACAAGTACCTAGATGAAGTGACTATTCGACTGAAAATTTATCAGTAAAAGTGAGGAATGTTGGAGACTTCCTGCTTGCAACGGTCGCAGCTTTGCTTACGCAGAGGGGTGGGGTTACCAGGTGCTGACGCTAGATGAGGAAAAGTTTGAAGATAACAGACAACAATCTGGTGGCCAAGAATCTTACAAATGTCAATTTTTTTTTTTTACATTTTAAAAACACACCACATACTAATAAAGCTAGTAGCATCCTCTACGTGCGTTTGACGTCAGTTGCCATCGACAGGGAAACGACTTACTTTTCCGGATTGTAAATAAAAATTGAGATGACACTACTGTTCTAAAATGAATACACTAGAAGTTAGTAGATGTTAGTGCATAGTCTAAGAGCCTAGTGTGCAGTATGAGTAAAAGGTTAATTTTTTTTTCATGAGTAGATTAATTTTTTTTGTTAAATATTTATCCTTTTTGTTTTATTTTATTGTGTGAATTGGTGGTTCTGGAGGAAAATGGTGTTCTATTTAGCTCAGTTAAAGTACTGATATCTAGAAACAAAATCATATTGGCAGTGTATAATTTCACTTTTGCTCTATGTAAGAAAGTATTTTTGAATAAGGATTCTTCTGCTTTCTAAATGACTTCTACTTGGAACAATGCACTGTAATAAATATCATAAAAAAATGTTTATTTCCTAACTAGATCATATTGAACATATTACCCCATTGTGTTTCTTTCAAAATAAATAAATAAATAAATAAAAATTCATGCTTGGAATTTGCTAAATAATCTGAACATCAACAGACCATCTGAAATGAATGGAGAGCGATAGAGTATGTGTCGATCAGCTCCGTAGCTTAGCCGTCAGGACACTTTAAGGGCTGTCTTTATCGCAAAAACACTGCCTGTGCACTGCTATATTTGATCCTTCAATAATTCCGCAATGCACCGCAAAAACGCAATTCCGCAATGCACCTTCATGGAAATGATGTCATATTCTTTGCAGCATCTCAGGTTAAAAGAAAAACAATGGTGGCCAAACTCTCGGCCAACTATGTACAAATATAAGCAGCCTGTTATTGGTGTTGTAGCTCTCAAATGATGACCCAGATTAGTGACAACTTTAATGATTTACAATATCAACTAGCTACAAATGTTACAAGGATATGTAACAGAACAAACAAGGTATTATTCATGAAGCAATATTTTAAAGCACATAAAAAGTCATGTCAGAAAGATATCGGACATTCCTGGTGTTGATAAGTGTTTTGGATTCCTGGTGTTGATAAGGCCAAAGCCTTATTTGACGGTGTAACGGAGAGAACAAGCACAGCTTTTGCGATGTCCTAACAGCCAGGATTCCCACATAACACGTTCACTAAAGTCTGATTTGCAACCTAATGACTCCTTTGAGCCGATTCATTATAATGAATGGTTAAAGCAATCGGTCTGCCCGTCAGTGTCTGAATCAGTGAATAACAAATAATTACTTCTTAGAAGAACATACACATCTGAAATGAGAAAGTAAGTGTGCTTACCCCATTTAGCACGAGTGTTTAGTCAAATTTAGCCTTAATAATCCACAGTATGTATAGGCCTATGACAATGTGTAGTAAATCATTTAGTTTAAAGTTAGACTGGAGTGAGATGAAACTAGATCAAAGCACAAAGCAAGCTAGCTGCTAATTTTATTACATTTATATGGTAAAAAATTACACTATTATTTTTAAAATTACACAAAAATTACGCTGTGTGTGGATGACCATGTCGGTCAGCCACCACCGAAGACCATTTTTGACCCAGGAAAAAACCTGGTAGACTATAGAAGAGTAGTGTAGAGTAGAATAGACTATCGCAGAGTAGTGTAGACTATAGCAGAGTAGACTATAGCAGAGTAGTGTAGACTATAGCAGAGTAGACTATAGCAGAGTAGAGTAGACTATAGCAGAGTAGAGTAGACTATAGCAGAGTAGAGTAGACTATAGCAGAGTAGTGTAGACTATAGCAGAGTAGACTATAGCAGAGTAGAGTAGACTATAGCAGAGTAGACTATCGCAGAGTAGACTAGACTATCGCAGAGTAGACTAGACTATCGCAGAGTAGACTAGACTATCGCAGAGTAGACTATCGCAGAGTAGAGTAGACTATCGCAGAGTAGACTATAGCAGAGTAGACTATAGCAGAGTAGACTATAGCAGAGTAGACTATAGCAGAGTAGACTATAGCAGAGTAGACTATAGCAGAGTAGACTATAGCAGAGTAGACTATAGCAGAGTAGACTATAGCAGAGTAGACTATAGCAGAGTAGACTATAGCAGAGTAGACTATCGCAGAGTAGACTATCGCAGAGTAGATTATCGCAGAGTAGAGTAGACTATCGCAGAGTAGAGTAGACTATCGCAGAGTAGAGTAGACTATCGCAGAGTAGAGTAGACTATTGCAGAGTAGAGTAGACTATTGCAGAGTAGACTATCGCAGAGTAGACTATCGCAGAGTAGACTATCGCAGAGTAGACTATCGCAGAGTAGACTATCGCAGAGTAGACTAGACTATCGCAGAGTAGACTAGACTATCGCAGAGTAGACTAGACTATCGCAGAGTAGACTAGACTATCGCAGAGTAGACTAGACTATCGCAGAGTAGACTAGACTATCGCAGAGTAGACTATCTCAGAGAAGAGCAGAGTAGACTATAGCAGAGTAGAGTAGACTAGACTATCGCAGAGTAGACTATCGCAGACTAGACTATCGCAGACTAGACTATTGCAGAGTAGACTATCGCAGAGTAGACTATAGCAGAGTAGACTATCGCAGAGAAGAGCAGAGTAGACTATAGCAGAGTAGAGTAGACTAGACAAGACACATTTGGTTTGCTCATACTGAATCCTGACTGCAGATCAGCAAGCAAGACAGCATTAGAAATAGCCAGAGCATCACCGCTTCCTTTAATTCAGATTTCCTTGAAACGTCAGCATAACGTGACTGAAAGGAGGGAACTACTAACATCATGTGGCATGTATTTCCCTTTCAAACAGCCTTCCTGTTGTTGGGAGCAATCCCAGTATGCAAAACTGCTTTTTCTTTCACATGTTTACTTTGCACTACACCCTCAGCCCCAATGGCTTTTAAAGTCTTATTGCTGACAAGCTGGGCAACATACCCAGAGCTCCTCACTAAAAACATGCACCGAATGGAACAGAATTAGCCCAATGAGGGAAAATGCTTTGGGGGAAAATAGCAGACAGCATCTTATGTGGTTAAAGGCACAACCACAGCAACACCATACAGATTGTAAACTCCCGAGCATAAAAAGGTTGTATGTCACTGACCTCATCCATGCAAATAAAATCAGGTCCTCTGCAAAGGACACAGAGAAGAGAAGACAGGCAGAACCTGCCAGCAAACTCTGCAGCATTCATGTTTAATGCTGACTTGCTTACATTTTTAGCAAATGCAAGCAGGTGCAGCAACAACAAGATGCTCTCTGGTGAAATGAGGCAGCCAGAATGCTGTGCGTTCAGTGGACCTACATTAGGGATGTCTTTTTAGGAATAATAAAGCCCACACCTCTATTTTGAATCCTGGTCAATTTTTACTTCATCCTCACATGAACCACCACACAAAAGAATCTTGGCAAAAACCTTGATAGGTAATAAAACAACTGTCTTATTGCTTATATTGAGCTTCCATTATTTATACTTGGAAGCATAACCAAGGCAGGGGTGTAAAATCAAGCCGGACATCTACCTCTCTGTACTTTTTTGCCTTGTGCATTAGTGAGCAAGCTTCATTTCCTTTTGAGTCACACCAAAGAGGAAGTGAAATGGTGTGTATGAAATTAGAAAGAATACATCAGCAGCATTGTGACCCCACTTCAACTGCTTAATAAACAGACATATTTATAGTCCTTGAAAGTCTGATGTGGTATAGAGCTTTATAGGATCATCATCAATCTGAATCGTTAAAGTAGGATAAGAGTCCATCATTGTCAATGATAAATATAAGGCTGACTACAAATTCACCTAATGTCTTTCACACACAACGCCTGACATGAGAGATTTACTGAAGCTACAGAAATAAAGATGTGGCTTATTCTGCAGCTATAAACTCCACACAGATCTTTCACATCAGAAATTTTTACTTAGTATACATCATATATATATATATATATATATATATATATATATATATATATATATATATATATATATATATATATATATAAAAACACCCTGCTCCAAGCACAATGGGCTCGTGCACTTCCTCACCACCTGCTATGTAAAAAAGAAGGAACAATAATAACTTCCAGCTTCACCGGACTGTTGACTTTAATTAACCGAAAAGGGGGGAAAAGATCCGCACAGGAAAGGATCAACACATCAGGAAGACAACAGCACAGTGGAAATGACAGATTGCGCAAAGTCTCATTGTTCGTAAAAGGATGTGTGAGTAAAATAAATGATATTTCTCTCTGTCTTTCTTGTTAGTTCTTGACAAAACACAAAAAAGTGTCAATTTCAACTGATCTAACTGGACATACAGCTAATAAGAGCGCTTGAAAGAACAGCGCATGCGCAAAAGCCCTGACCTCTTACCGACTATATATACATACACATTATATATATGTATATATTTTTTGGATAGATGTTGAAATTCCTTTTTTTAGTTTGCCTGTAGCGGGTTGTAGTCATTAGTCTCTTTAACACGCAGGACGTGTAGCTGCCTGTTGTGGAATCTACAGTAGAAATGTGTGCCAGTAAAAAGTGCAGAAGTGAAGAAGAGCAACAGGAGAAAAAGTTCACGCTCAAAGTCCAGAGCAGATTCACGCTGTTCGCGTTCACCTGGTACTTTTACTGCACTACTGCACTTATATACAGTATATATCTGATATAATCTGATGTCGTGACGTCCACGGGATTTAAAGCCCAAACTCACACACCAGCAAACGTGTCAGTGGCCAAACCGCGTAAAACTGCCAGAGAACAGCTAGAGAACAGCTAGAGAACAGCTAAAGAACAGAGAACAACTAGAGAACAGGCAGAGAACAGCCAGCCTACCTGTTGATTTTGAGCGCAAACGCCCGGCGCTCCTGCAGCGAGGCCATCAGGGAGCGGGCAGAAGAAAACTCACGGGGTTTTAACCCACAGTGCAGAAGCGCGGGGTTGCGGCTGTCATCGTGAGCAGCATCCAATTGCTATCAGTGCATTTACTGGGCGGCAACTTCCGCATTTGGACAAACCCAAACACTCACAATGGGCACGCGGGGAGGGAGAGAGAGAGGGAGAGGGAGAGGAAGAGGGAGAGGAAGAGAGAGAGAGGGAGAGGAAGAGAGGGAGAGGAAGAGAGAGAGAGAGGGATAGGGAGAGCGATAGATAGATAGATAGATAGATAGATAGATAGATAGATAGATAGATAGATAGATAGATAGATAGATAGAGACAGAGTGTGTGTGTGAGAGAGGTGAGAGAGAGGGAGCCAGAATGGGGAAGAGCGAGGGGGGGAGTGTGTGAAGAGAAGAGAAGAGAAGAGAGAGAGAGAGAGAGAGAGAGTGTGTGTGTGTGCCTGAGAGAATAGAGAGCGAGAAGGACAGAGTGTGTGTGTGTGAGAGAGAGAAGTTCCTATATGAATCTGTGCGAGATTATTTGTTTGCTCCGTTCCTTCATTTCAGTTATCATTAAGATAAACACCTCCTGGTAACGACTATAAAGTTGCTCAGTTCTTTTCCGCCTTTAGCTCGTCACGCTGACTGGAAATGAGGAATCCTGGCTGTAATTAGTGTCATTAGCGAGCGCTTCAGGAGGAACCTTGGAGCACAGTGATGCACTATTCACGCAGAGTGCGCCATCTGTCGCTCAACT
Source organism: Tachysurus fulvidraco (assembly GCF_022655615.1). Lineage (NCBI taxonomy): Eukaryota > Metazoa > Chordata > Actinopteri > Siluriformes > Bagridae > Tachysurus > Tachysurus fulvidraco. The sequence continues at coordinate 12,599,855 of NC_062531.1, read as the reverse complement.
GAAGATATTGCAGGCAAAAAAAAAACTTTCAAATGCGGCGTATTAGTGAAGAATAATGAAAATTGGAGCTCTAGTGGTTAAGTAGGTGAATTACAACAATAGGACGATTTTCTTATGCAGTTATACGCTGTTGAGTATAAAAATATCCAATAGTACTATTCTATATTCAAATGAAATTGTCAAATGTTGTTTATTGTACATGTAAAGAATAACACAACACACTGCTACTAGAAGCAAATAATCCACTGTAAAGTATATTATTTTCATATAATACCAGTCTGCAGTGTATTATTTCACTTATACCACAGAGAGCCACTCGAAATATAGCCATTTTTATGTCAATATATAATATAACTAAAAAGTTTTGTTTCTCTCTTTTGTTATAAACATTTGCTGCACAGGAGCACAGATCCTAGATCATTTTCAAATGGAGACATTTGGCACAACCAAGACTTCCATCAGCCGGCCGCCTAGCCAAATTGAACAATCAAAGGAAAAGGGCCTTAGTAAAAGAGGTGACCAAGAACCCAATGGTCAATGTGGAGATGGATCAAGGTTTCAGAAGGACAACCATCACTGCAGCCCTCCACCTATCTGGGCTTTGCCAGAGTGGCCAAACAGAAGCCTCTCCTCAGTGCAAAACACTTGACAGCCTACTTGGAGTTTGCAAAAAAAAAAAAAGAACCAAAACTCTCTGACTGAGGAACAAGATAGTAAACCTACGGTTTGTCATTCAGCCAGCACTACACAGTGTGTGCTGTTCTTACAGAAAATAATAGCAGGATTTAACATAATCTAGCTACATTCAAACATCCTGTATTATGAGCCATTTTTCAATATCTTAGTTGTTCATTAGTATGAAATTTATACTGGAGATAAACTAATTTACAGGTTTTCCTGCAGTGGGGTGTATTAGAACAAGATAAATCTGTGACTAATAACCATGTAGAGTTTTCACCACAGATGCGCTGATGTTCTGCCCTATTACACGTGTCTCAATGCATCAATTCTCAATGCATCCAAACTTAACTACACACAAAAAACCTTAATGAAGAAGAAACCTTTCAGTGATGAGACAGCAGCTCTTGAGCAGAGATCATCGAGTGCTTTGCTCAGGGGCCCAACAGTGGCAGCTTAGTGGTGCTGGGGCTTGAAACCCAATCTTCCAATCAACAACCCAGATTCTTAACCACTTTAGCCACCCCACTTTAATGTCCTAGATTTCTCAGTATCTGTGTACTTATCTGAGGTGTTTAATTTATTCATAAATGTTGGTTTAAAAAAAAAACACAGAGATGTAAAACCTCTCACACAGATGTAAAACAGGGAATTTAATTGAGGTTTTAAGGAGGATGTAATGAAGCTATAGAATAATCCCAAATATCTGCAACTCTGCATGAACAAAAAAACACTGAATTATGTTCACTTTGAAATGAGCTTTGCTGCTGTTAGGCAAAAATGATGTTTGTAATTCTTATTTCATGCTAAATGAAATATATTGAGGATCTGTATACAAGTCTTCAGAAATGTGTATATAAAGTATTTAGATCACAAAGCTGTACAGGTCTTTTGAAATCTTATAATAATTTTGAAATAACCAAACTCGTTAACAAGACATTTACACATTTACATTTACAGCATTTAGCAGACACTCTTATCCAGAGTGACTTACATTTTTTTATTTCAGTTTATACACATGAGCAATTGAGGGTTAAGGGCCTTGCTCAGGGGCCCTGCAGTGGCAACTTGGTGGACCTGGGATTCGAACCAATGATCTTCCAATCACTAGTCGAACACCTTAAGCACTACCACATCCCCCAAGACACATTTAAGTATAAAACTTACAGAAAAGGGTAAAGATAGCAACACACATGAACGTTCTAAGAAACATACTAACCGTGAAGTACAATGCAAGGAACGTAAGTATGGTTAACCAGATTCTGCCTTTCAACAATTTGCATTTACGTATACTGAGAACTTCTCCACTGATAGCTTGCGGCCAAACGTAAAGTGACATTCATGTCACTCTCACATGCTCTTCCTTAACTTCTCGAGTGCAGCCTCTTTCTCTTGCAGAAGGTCTTTAAGCCGCTTGATTCTCTCTTGTCGTTTGATCTCCTCAGGTTCCAGCAGTACAGAGGAATACAGTTCGCTTGGTATTTTGTAGCTCGAATAAGATAAGTGTGGAACTGAAGAAGAAAATGTGTTAACCTCGTCCAGTTTGTTTGGTTTCCGAGTGCCTGTGTCTAACTGGCTGCCTGTTGATTTATAACTGGTCTTATCTTGGTTGCACCTGGAATGACTGCTGCATATTTCTGTTGCTGGTTGTGATTGGCTGCCATGTGTCGTTTTGTCTCCTGAATTTTGGAATGCACTGCTGCAGCTTGTTGAGCATGAAACCGAACCTGCCATTACTTCATCGACTGGAGTACCATCTCTGTTTGACTCACTTGAAGCACTATTAGATGAATTAATGCTAGAAGAAGGATTTGGCTTCTCTCGTGGTTTATATGCTGAATTTCCAGCCACTCCTCCTACCTTAGTTCCACAAGGACATGCGGTGCAGACTCTCCCACACCCTTTGCTTGAACGAGGCAGAGTTTTCCGTAAGCCTGAACAACAGTCTGGACTGTCGCTTTGACACTTGGCAGTATGAGTTTGTACAGGTTCAACCAAGGAAGTGGAACTGTGGAGATTGGTGGTGGCATCACTAGTGGATGCTGTTTCTTTCTCTGTAGCCGGACAGGTCTGAAACATTTTTGATGCACTTTGAAGCTCATAGTCACATTCTACTAAAACATTAGATAGAGCTGACAAATGTACGTCAATCGATGAAATGGTATCTGAGCCACTTTTTCCTCCATTCGTCTGCAGGCGTTTTCTTTTGCCAGTCTTCTCGGGTTTTGGCATCTGCAGACAAAGACATCACAACAAACGGCAAATAAATAAAACTGTTCATACTGTACTTATATTTCTTGTATCCACACAGAGGTGACTACACACCATGCAAAATCACCTAAATGTTAACTTAAAAGTTATATAACACAGGGGTATCCGCCTTTCCACACGTGTGCAAAACAAACAGCTATTTGACGTCAACATTAAGCTCATGACCCGTATGCATATATTACACATTGTGCTGTTGCCACATGTTGGTGGACTGGATAATTGTACCATTAAGCAGGTTTCCCTGTGGCCAGTGTGTGTATGACACTTTAACCCATGCTGAAAGCTTGTCTGCGGGTTTCTTATGAGACATTACTGATATGGCAGCAATTTGAGAAATGTATGCAACAAGCATTAAACACCTTCAACTACAAGGAACCATTTTACTGATGGTGAACAAAAATGACATACAGTTGTGCTCAAATGTTTGCATACCTTTTTTTTTTTTGCAAGATGTGTACCATTTCTTTAAAGTTATGTAAATATGTAAGGCGTATCAGAATGGCACAATCATCAAACAAAACAAGAAAACCCTGTTCAAGTTTCCCTGTCTTAATATTGTGTATTGCCCTCTTTAGCATCAATGATGTCATGCAGACTTTTGTAATAATTGTACATGAGGTCCTTAATTCTCGAAGATGGAATTGTTTCCCATTTTTCTTGTTCCTGTAAATGATTTGGTTGTCTTACACAAACTGCATGTTTTACATCTCCCCAAGGTGGCTCAATGATATTGAAACTGTGATGGTCACTTTAAAACCTTCTCCTTTTTCTGTTGTAGAAAATTGGAGGGTCAACCTTGTGCTTTGGATCATTGTTATGTTGGAACCTCCCAATGTACAGCTGTAGAAAGCAATCCCATGTGCTGTAGAATGCAAACTGTCTGCCAGGATTTTCTGATAACATGCTGCATTCATCTCACTATCAATTTTTACTAACTTCCCTGTACCACTGGAGCTCACCCAGCCCTTAAACAAAGAGATCCAGCACCATGCTTTACAATAAGGATAATGTACTTTTCACCGCAAGTCTTGTTGACTTTTCTCCAAACATAGTGTGTATAGTGACTATAAAGTTCAGTTTTGGTCTCATCACTCCAAATGACTCTGTTCCCGAATCTGTGAGGCTTGTCACTGTGCGGTCTTCATTATATGTTTTCCACCTCTATATCAGAGTTTTTACAGCACTGACTAGCATTTTTAAGTTCAACTATATACCTTATTATGCAGGTCCACTTGCAGTCTTTTGTTTTCCCCATGGCGCTGTATCCAGCCAAGTCACTGATTTACCTCATGAGCTGAGACACTCACTGACTATTTATGCACAGACATGAATTACAATTACAATAAGTCACAGGTGTGGAAACCCTTTAATAGCCGTTTAACCCTCTGCGTATCCACCTGTGCATTTATAACTAGGGTTGGGAGCCGAGAACCAATTCTGTTTTTTTTACAGGAACCGGAAACGCGTGGAATTTTTAAGTTTCGGTTCCAAACGCGGTTCCAATGCGATGACAGGCAAAGCGCTGGGAGCGGTCACTTTAAATAGCCATTTTTTACCTCATGAATATTAATTGCTTACACTGTTTACAGTCACGCAACCAAATTAACGCAGCTTACCACAGAAATCAGTCACTCGCACTGCTGTGCTGAGGTATGCTTTGTGTTAAACATGTCTAAAAAAGTCTAAAGTGTGGATTCATTTCCAAAGCTACAACAATGAAGCAAATCTACCCCCTCTGAGAGGGTTTTCTCCACAGCTGGAGATACGATAAGCCAGGAAAGGTCTCGTCTTCTCCCAGAGAAAGCAGACGTGAATTTTTCTTCAGAAAAAAAACTGTTTTGCTAAGTTGTAATTCATTTCTTATCCGAACTACCTCATGTCACAGGGAGCCTGTGCCTATCTCGGGCGATATCGGGCATCAAGGCAGGATACACACTGGACGGAGTGCCAACCCATCGCAGGGCACACGCACTCATTTACTCACACAGTACGGACAATTTTCCAGAGATGCTGTAATTCTGGATGTTAAATTTGATGTTGGATTTATTTAAATTTAAATTGATTTTTCACATTTCTTTCATCATGGAATCGGAATCAGAACCGGGAATCGTAAGGCAGAACTGGAACCGGAACCAGAAAATTTCTTTTGATACCAACCCTATTTATAACGTGGCCAAACATTCAAAAGATATGTAAACTTTTAATCAGGGATATTTAAGTGATTTCAGTTATCATTAGGTTTTAAAAAGGAGTCAAACAACTGTGTGATAATTATTGACTTCATGTGACTACTCTCCTTAAATAAGAAAAAAATTATTTTGCATTTTCAGTAATATTTTACAAATGAATGGCAGATAAAACGTTTTATTTGAGCACAACTGTAGCTTTATCTGATTAGGTCTTAAGTCCAAGAATAAATCTCACCTGTGTCTGAATCAGTTGTTTGATTTTTGTCTCGATCTTCGAGTCACGAATCAGTTTACGGATGCCATCTAGTGTGCGTTTGTTAATTAACCTTTTCTCGCTCTGTGGGTGTCCTTCCTGTTCCAATGACTCCTTAGACTCCTCTATCTTTTGTAAGGAAACACTCAAATCAGAAGTAATCCCAAAAGTCCGTCTGAGTTCAGAATCACTCTTAGGCTGATATATTTGGTCTGGGACATTTTCCTCAAAAGACTGCTGAAATATAAAAATAAAAGAAACAAAATTAAATATACAGGTACAGTAAGAACAGCACAGCACATGCTAACAGTTATCTGGTGACACTACTCTGCTATAAATTACAAAGAATATTCAATTATAATAAAATAAAGAATGCAATGTTTAGTATAAACACATTTAGAAACCATGGAAAAGGGAAAAATCAATAAATTTGCAGGGGATTATATTATAAATGCAAAAGCATTTAATAAATGAGATGAGATTGTACAGCTCTGTAAGTCTCTAATCACTGTAGTCAAAGATATTCCACAAATAATTTAGTTTATAAGGACAATATAGGTGCTGCACCTTTTCAGTAACATCAGTTTGCTGACCACAAACTGCTGCCAGTTTTTCTGACAACGCTTCTTTGCCTTCAAGAGCAGCTCCATTCACTTGCACAGCTTCACATTTACTCACATCCACTTCAGCAACACAACTACTGGTCACTTCGCTGCCACTCTCCATGCTCTCTGTGTCTAATTTTGTGTCGTCTGCATCTTTTACACAACTGGTCGGAGATGTTGTCTCTGTGACTTCCTTGCTGGTCTCCGTCTCTGATGACTTTGGTGGAATGTATGACACAAAAATCACATTAGAATCTTCATCATGCTCACTTACTGTATCACTTGGTTTAATTATCCTCCCAGATGAAGTTGAAGTCTCCTCCTCATCATCACACAAATCAATGATATTACTGAGCTTGTTGTCGTTTACCGGGCTTTGCTGGTCTTGCTTTTCACTCATGTTTGAAGTAGATGGACCTGATGCAGAAGTAGGGGACTGGGCAGATTTTCTGGGTTGCATCTTGCCTTCTGCATTAATAATCATATCTTTAGTGACTTCGGATTTTCTTTTAGACACCAAGTACACTTTACTGTTGCACATCACAAGAGCATTGTCATACTCTGGAGTAACTGCTTCTTTACTGATGTCAGAAGACACCTGTTCATTAGCAACTGGGTGTGAAATCCTAGATGATTCCATATGCTTGATTGCTTTTAAGATGTCTGAGGACATGCTAGGTGACATCACAGGTATGAGGTATGGAGCATTACTTCCTGCCCTCTGTTCAACCACCCATTTCATTAGAGTAGTTCCCCCTTGACTGTTCCTAGAAGATTCTTCTGGGCTTTTCACAACACTTGCAGTAGATGGGTGACCCAAAGTCTGGGGAAGCTCACTGGGGTTTGTGGCGCATGGCACTTTTTGGTCTAATTTCAGAGAGCTGACCGGAGACACATACAAAACCATTGGTAAACCCTGTACAGGGTTAGAGTCATTTGGGGAATGACATATTTGATTTTTGATAGAGGATGGGAGTGCAGAGGCAGGGATCGTTCGAACCGTGGCATTAGATGGGATCTGAAGGTAATGTCCATGCTGAAGTGCAGGCAGGTTCACAGTGTTTGGCAGCTGTGGACTTTTGGGAACAATTACAGCCTTGTTATTAAGTGGAACAGATGGTGGCATAGATGTGCTTTGTGCTATGCTCTGTGTACTTTCTTGGACATGTACTTGGTTGGTAGAAGATTGTAATAAGGCATTAGGTCCTTTTTGCTGACATTTTACTGAACTAACTGTATCCACATCTAGCAGGGTTTTTAAAAATAATCGTCCATCTGCTGTTGGCTGAAGTGTTGGGACTTTGTTCTGGGGTGAAGGCACAGGAGATGCGTGAGCAGGTAGAACAACATTTCTTGAAGGTGGAAAGTGTGTGCGAACAAAGTTCCCATTCACTTTCTTGACTGGAATCAACTTCATCACATTTTTCCCATCAGGTCCCACTGCAGGCATTGCCTGGTAGTAAACTCCTGTACCACTGTATGGAAAAAGATAAAATGGTTATTACCAAATCTAAAGGGTGCCTTTGAAACAAAACTTATATTATAATTTTTAATGAGTTTTTTTAAATTATAAAATTACAATTCCATCTAAGGCGTTACTATAATGGAATCTCTCTTCAACGCAGAGTCAAACTGATCATTAGCATTGTACATTAAATGTGATCATGTATTTATTGTCTTGTTTTTTTTTTTTCACAAAAATGTGTATGTTATGGTCTCTGAACCGTAAACACTGCAGACTCAATAAATACAAGCAATATATAGTGATATCCGAGTCTGAAATAGCAACGGCTAAGACTTGCTGTTAATGGGGTAAAGAAGAAGAAAATCTTCATCATCACAAGAAGTCACGAATACTTACATTAAACAATAAAAATCTGTGGAAATCTGTGAATCGTCAATTACTGAGTTAACAAAACTAGTCATTTATTTGACGTTGGTTGACAAGCTAGCAAACTGCATCCTTAGCCTGCTAACTTCCGGTCAGTGGGAGCAAAACAAAAATAGTCGCTTTTTTTATCTTATTTTATGCTAAGTAACGTCAGCAGAATTATATTAACATATTTCTTGAATAATAAAAAATAAATAAAATCACTGACACGTTTGTATGGACGCGGTATATATTATATTGGACTATTTCTGCGCGGTTTGTTATATCAGAAGCTACTGTTGTGACCTCTCTCGCCTGACTGGTCCTTGGATGGTGCTGGCGGCGGCCGCGGCTGCTGCTGGCGGCGGCGGCGTGCTGGTCGAAGCAGTTGAACCATCGGCTGTAGAAGCAGAAGAGCCACCATCTTCACCCTCTGTTCTAAACTGCTCGAACAGCACAGATGGATGTGTGGATTTAAGGTGCCTTCTTAAATTCGACGTGCTTCCTCCTTTAGTGGAAATAGTTTTTTTGCAGATGTTGCATTTTGCGTCACTGTTTGAAAATCCAACGAAATGAGTCCAAACATCACTCCTTTTCCTAATGCTCATTCTCCTGATGTGTTAAAATCCTCAAGTCTGTTCTCTGCTCCTCACTAGTTATGTGTCGTTCACGGAAGATTCGTTCATTTTGAACGAATCTTTCCCATGCCTCAAGAACATCGAGTCGTCTCGGAGAGTGATCCGTTCTTTTAGTGTTGACCGCGCATGCGCAACATCGCATAAGATCAGTAAACACAAAAGTTTAGTTCACCGTTCAAGTCCTCGGGTTCGTTCGTCACGTGACAGCACCGTTGGCTAAGCCAATGCAGTCTAAACCGGAAACAGGAAAGATTAGTTCACCTCTCGAGTCCTATTGGATGCAGAAATGAGTTTATTTTCAACCATTTTTTTTTTTACTCTTACTGTGATATAGTTTTTTATTTCCTACAGACTATAAATGTGTGAATATCTGTCATTATGGTTCTTTTCAATAAGCCTGAATGTTTTAATAAAGAGTTGGTTAATGCTTTCACAATCAGGGAATATTTATTTATTGATTGATTGATTGTATTATTAACAAATATAAACATCAGCTAACCCTGCAGTGTAGAAAAGAGAAATGTATAAATTCATGCATAAATCTGAGTGTTGTTTTTCAATCTATATGGAGTAATTTAATAATAGAGATTGGCCCTGTAACCTACACCTTTGTAACTGTTAGATTTTCCTTGAATTTGGCTGCACGGTCGTTTGGTGGCTTGCCAACGTACTAGAATGCTTCTAATATGTAAAAGAAAAGTAAGCCTGGCCAAGTTCAGGGAAAAAGTGTTTAAAGAAGATGTTCGTGTAGCATAGCAGTCTTCTGGAATATGGGGATGTGGTAGCTCAGTGGTTAAGGTGTTGGTCTACTGGTCATGGGTTCGAACCCCAGGTCCACCAAGCTGCCACTGCTGGGCCCCTGAGCAAGGCCCTTAATGATCAGTTGTAAGTGTCTCTGGATAAGGGTGTCTGCTAAATGCCATAAATGTAAATGTAAACTTAAGCTTAAGGTACTGTCTGTGTGACCAGACTTTATACCTGGTAACAAATGGCCTTCAAACAATAGAAAGATACAGTTAGGACCTTCTGTTGGAGAACTTACAATGGAAAGGACAGAAGGGCTATCCTGTGTATTGATCAGTTAATTGCTTTACAGACAGGCCATTATGTTAACTACAGGTGGGACACAGGCACAATGTAATCAGCCATTTTGTTCCCACATTACAGTTGTATGTAAATTACAGGTGGGGCACAGGATCGTCAGACGTTGATTACATATGAATAGTGCCTAGATGTTGATTATGCATAAAAGAAATAGGCACAAAATTCTTCAATCCCCTTTGATCATTTTTGATCACACACAAATAAAATAAAGAAAAATAAAACGTATATAAAACCAGCTGCATGTAAATGTTTTTGTTGTCCACAGCTTTAATTTTGGCACCTAAATCAATGTTGATTAATAAAATTGTTTGCATATGAGGAGTAATGACTTTCTTTTCTCTTGGAATATGGTCCTGTGCTAGTAGCCTACTGTTATTACTGTTCCTTTTTGTTTTTGGCAGAGTGTTTATCAGTGATGGTGAAATCTTCATCCTCAGGCCTAAAAACTTTAGTCCCCTTCATATCTGGACTCTGATAAACACTACTGCCACCTATCCCTCGTCTCTAGGTAGACTAGCTAATTTGCAATTTGCAATGGCTCACATGAATCCACTTGTCATTTCCATATACTTTAACTGCTGCATTAGTGACCAAAAGAACTTGAAATGAACTTTCCCACCTGGTCTCCAATGGCAATTGGAGACCAGTTAAGCCAGCTTTATGACAAAGTGACATGACATACAGGGCTAAAAAAAGGGCTTAAAACAGGGTACGGTGTGGAAAAACAGGGTACAGTACGGTGACCCATACTTAGTATTCGTTCTCTGCATTTAACTCATCCAAAGTGCACACACACACAGCAGTGAACACACACACCGTGAACACACACCCGGAGCAGTGGGCAGCCATTTATGCTGCGGCGCCCGGGGAGCAATTGGGGGTTCGGTGCCATGCTCAAGGGCACCTCAGTTGTGGCCGGCCTGAGATTTGATCCCACAACCTTCGGGTTAGAAGTCAGACTCTCTAACCGTTAGGCCACGACTGCCCCGAATCATTACGTATTGTCCCAGACAATACTGTGTGTCCCCCTCTGGGGGGTGGCTCCCATGCATCATGAACTTGCTTCACAGTATTGAACTTGCTTCACAGTATTGAACTTGCTTTCACAGTCTACTTTCCTTGTTGTTGGTTGCTCGATTGCAGGGTCTAAGGCCAGGACAATCCATACCTGGTGAAGTTTTGATAAGCGTTTTTTTATGATCCTGTATGTCCTGACACTTGTGGTCTGTAAGGGCAGTGTAATGACCATTGAATGTTTAACATTTTACATATCTCTTTACATTCTGCAGCTGTAAAGTGTGTTACAGTACTTGGTCTGAGTCTGTGTGTACTGGTAGACCCACCGTGGAATTATGTCCTTCACCAGTATTTTGGCTGTGTGTGTTGCTGTGCCATGTTTTTTTGTGAATGCTTCCACCCACCTTGAAAATTTGTCTATTATGACAAACACGTCCTGGAATCTCCCACACCTGGGCAATGTTATGTAGTCCAACTGAAGATGTCTGAATGGACCAGGTGGAGCTGGTGTACCGACAACTGGAGTTTTGATTCTGGCTCCTGGATTGTTCTTTTCAAATGTGGCACAGTTTTTAGTCACATACTGTGGAATTTGGGATTCCACCACACCTGATTGAACCTTTAGATCATTTTGTCATCACATATGTGGCGAAGTAAGTGAATCTGTGCAGCTAGATAGGGCAGAAGACATTCAGGAGTAACAGTTCATGTGCCATCGCGGCAGATGTTATCATCATGTACTTTTGCTCCATTTTCCATGCATAACCATAACCATTTTCCTCTGCATTTGTTTAATATCTGAAATGGTTTGTTTCTCTTTTTCCAGTGGTCTTAATGCTGATTTCTCTACACCCCTTTCTTTTGTAGCTTGTTTAGCAAGTCTTTGAGGGCATTGCCTTTGGCTTCAGCTGTTTTGTCTTTTGTGTTTGCTTTTATCTGCAGAACAGTGACTTCACTTGGTAAGTGAAGAGCTCCTAGAAGTTCTTTAACAAGCTGTCCATTCTTTATAGGTGTTCCAGCTGCCATCATGAATCCTCTCTGTCTCCACAGCTGTCCAAAATCATTGACAACTCCAAACCCAAATCAGTCTGTGTATGTTTGCTGTTTTATCTCAGGCTAATTTGCATGCTTCAATCAGAGCCTTACATTTGCCTGTTGGGCTGACGTAAAGGGAGGCAGCCCTTTCAACAAAACTTCTGTCTCTGATGTCACAGACCACCCAGCTGTTTTTTTCTCCCAGCTCACAGGTTGAAGATCCATCTGTGAAAAGGACCAGGTCAGGATTATGCAGTGGTGTTTCTTTGATATGCTGATCTGTTTCCAGAGTGTTAACAATCTCTTCACACTTGTGATTGTCTTCATCAGTCTCTGCAGGTGTCATTATGAGGTTCCAGGTTCCAGATCTGACTTTAAGAGCTTTTGAGATTTCCGCTTTTATCTTCCCTGTGATTCAAACCAACATGTTCCAACCAAGTTTGTCTAAAATGTTGCTCATAATCCACAACACTTTCTCCTGTCAGCTGGATGCAAGAAGTTATTTTACTCCAGTTAATCTCTACAGGTTTCAGTTCAAACAAAAAGGTTTTCACAGCTTTCCATCCTGCCTCAATGTTCTTTTGGGAATCACCAACCCTGGCTTCAATGTTTCCAGTTAGTCTTTTTTGGTCACTGTCCCTCAAGTTTACGTTGAGAATCATTGCTCCATCTAGTGGATATAAGGTGTTAATTTTCTGCAGGCGCTGAAGCATTTGCCAAACTTCTTGTGGGTGTTTGTATGCATCTGGTAGCTCCATCAACCACTTGTCAATTTGTTCTGGTGTAGCTGGTTGGTATATTCTGCAAGGGATATATTTCTTGACTTTTTTTTTTTTTACAGTGCAAGTTCGTTTCTTGCCATTCTCTTCATACTCCTCTTCATTGTCCATCTCAATTTCAGTTTGTCTGGGTTTTTTTTTTACAATGACAGGAGCAAGATGAGCATTTGAATTGTCCTTTGTGACATGAGCAAATGTGAATGATTCTTGCTCACTGTCCTCATGGCTCCCTGTAGAATAATCCTAACTTTTACCCATCAGGTAATGGTGTTGTTGATTCCCTACTTTTCTGAGCTCTTTAAATGGATAGAGTGATCCTTCTTGATTCTTGCTACTGGGTGTTATAGGCTGGGTATGCCTTTCAGAACAGTTGTTTTAACTGGTTCAACTTTGGAGGGATTTCTATGATTCCATGCAACAATTCTCTGAGGTCCTCTTGTCATCAAAATTACTTGGTCACATACTTTATGAAAATGAACAATTGCTTGCATACAATTAATTATAACAAAGTCTTAAATTATATTACACATGCTTCCCTGTTAAAAATAAGACAAGAAAACTCAAATCAATAGGAAATATAGATTTTAAAATGTGATCTTAATAATAAATTTTAATCGAAAATATGGAACCTCTTACTTTTCTGCACTGACTTCATTGGTAACCTCTTCAAATGGGTTAATGAGGTCCATTGTTTCTCTGGCTATTTCCCATTTCCCAGGCGACAAAGTTAGTTAGTGCGTTAGTCAGTGCCAGGGTGGAAATGTTTGGCTCCATGATGTCAATAAATCTTTGTATAATGTACAATGTTGTATTCCATCTTGTGGCCACATCCTGTTTTAAATGCAGTGGTTCCATCCATCTGTCTCTGAGTGGCCTTGAGCTTGTCAGAAGCAACTCTGCATATGTGGAAGAATTCAACTATTGTCTTCACTTGTGTAACATTTCTTGTACCTATTTCAGTGCAGGTCTGACAATCAAGTTCAGCGTGTGGGCAAAAACAAGGTACAGTATGTGATCCCAGTGGAGGTGGTCTCTTAGGGCTGAAACCATGCTGCTGGCATCGTCTGTAACACAGGCAACAATTTTGGTCACCCACACCCTACTCATTTGTAACCATGGTCAGCTCACTTGCCAGGTGAGCAGCAGTGTATCTGTCTGTCAAGACAAATCAGTCATCTGAAAAATCACGGCCAGGTAACTTCCAAGGTCACAGAAGTCCAGCAGTCTGTTGTGAGACATACAGGAGAGGCACGCTTAATTTTCTTTATTATATCTGCTCTAATTTGTCATACAGCATAGGCATTAGAGTTTTGTTTTGTAGCCTGTATGATGGGCCCAAAAGACTTGAATACTTCTTAAAGCCTTTATCCTCCACAATAGAAAATGGTTGAAAGTCTCAGGCAATCATTTTGACCACAGCCTCGTCTAGTTTGCTTTGTCTTAGAGGATTCAAAACGCCACTAGAAGCTAGGTCTCCCGAAAAAGTGCATGTGGTGGAAATTTTACTAAGGAGTTGTTTTGATCTGACCTTCTATGCTCGTGACTGGTACTGTAGTTGTCCGTGACTATAAATTGTTATTACCAGAGATTGTTTGTATAAAATATTATAGGGTCAAAATAAGCTGGGGACAAGTTGTCTCATAAACAACTCTAGGCAGATCTTGATAAGGGTAAAATTTTCCTGATTAGGAGATGATAAGGCGTTGTCCATCTAGCCAATAGTATATGATATTTTCCTTTCTTCAGATTCTGGGTTTGAATCATGTTTATATAAACTCTAACTCTAAACTATAAAAAACTTATCGGAGCACTGCCTCACTCATGCTACACGAGGCGTGTTGGGTCTTGTTGCACAGCAGCACAATAAAATGTAAATCCAAATTTACTTTTGCCTGTGCCTACCAGTGTGATACTTTATACTTTATTTTTCTCAAAACTTCCACAACACGCCATTTGGTGTACACAACGTTAAAAAAAACTCCTAGTATAATTGCCTTAAAGGATTAAGAAATTAACTTACCTTTGTATTGTGAATAGGAGTAAATATTCCACCTAGGGGAAAATGGTTAAGAATAATCTTATGTTTATCTAAAGTTTCTTGTGATGTGTTTTTTCTTCAGCTGTGTGAATGCGGCTATGCTGAGAAACTTTCAAAGAAAACAGGTGGATGTGCATGTGCTCCCCTTTTTTTTTACTTTATAACCGACAAGCATGAACAATAGAATACACAAGGGGAGAGTTACTACTACACTAAGAACTACATTAGTTTTCATGATTTACATTACATTAAAGTATAGTCACTCTGTACTCTTTAGGTCAAAGTTTTTCAATTGAGTATGTAATGTGTTTTAAACACTTCAGTGTTGTGCATCATTGTAGCAAGTAAATGTAGTAAAAGTATTTGGTCTTCAGATCTTAAGAATGCACCATCATGAAACATATAAATCATTTATTTATACAATAAAAACAAAAAATATATATATAAAAAAAATCAACATGTGTCTAGCACCATACAAACAGACTTTTTACAGAGACTTTAAAGAGCTTCTACTTGCGTTTGTCAACCCAGGCAAAGAAATTACACCTTGCCTCTGGATTAGACGTGTGGCCTTGTGGACGGGCGCATACAAAAAACTGCCTTCCCAAATTTGGTCCAGGTTTTTTCACAGTCCGGAGCACACACGGCTCGTTGTGTGAGTTACACAATGGAGGCTGGGGAGGTCCATGCAAAACTGATTTCCAAAAGTCTGGGCAGGAACCTCTCTTGGTCTCTTGATAGAGTGTGGCATTGCTTTCGATCTTATCCTGACAACCCTTTTCTTCTTCCTTAGTCATTTTGATGCTAAAGTTACTCGTTTCACCCTTCACTTGCACATCAGTGTGGCATACTGGAAGCATGCCGTGGGCTGCTGTGCAGCTGTTGACATCATTTTCTGTATTTTCTGTCTCAGTGTTATCGTATGAGCTTAAGCTCTGGCTTGAAGATACCGCTGGGGTCAGTTTAGGTTTAAAGAAGGACAGGAGACTGCCCTGAGGTTTTGTTGCCTTTTTAGCATGTTTGCTTTTCTTTGCTTTGAATGTAGAGGACTCTGGTAGTCCATCAGGAGGTCTCTTGCTCCCAGAACTGACACCTGCTGCTAGAGGATTGAGGTTCTCACGAATCTCCCCAGCTTCTTGAGATCCAGGCAATAGTTTTTGGTCAGAGACTTTAACAAGGAAGCGCATGAGTTTCTGTTGCTTCCCCATGAACTCAGGCATATAACAGGTGCACAGAGCTGGGCACTTAGGACTGGGTACAAAAGTACAGCTTAGCTCAGCCCATATGGGACAATGATCAGAACCCTCCACTTCTGGCATGATATCTGCATTCAGCAAGTTTCTCTCAACCAACAAACGATTAGCAAATATATAATCGATGCGGGTGCCATAGTTGGTTTGCCTAGCACCCGTACGTGTAGACCAGCATGTGAAGGCATTGGTGCGTGTAGGATGGAAATGACGAAATGTGTCAATAAAATTACCACCAGACACACAATTCTGGGAAGCCTTAGAACCTTCCCCAGCATCATTCTCATTTTCTGCCAGTGTAAATACGAAGCTGTCCAACCACTTCCTGCCTGGATTGTCCTCAAAGTTCTCCTTTGTGAAATGAACATGAAAATGAGTCAATGTTTGGAGACATAGTATCATTTGTTCATAACATTTAAGAGACCAGCAAAAATAAGGGATACTATTTAATGTTAAACTAACAAAAAGTACAAACCTACGTATATTCAAAATATATTCAAATTTCAAATTATCTGAATTACTATATGCATTGTATTCCTGAACACGTACCACATCATCTGGGTCACAGTGGTCTATTGGCCGATGAGAGGTGTTTATATCTCCCAAAATAACCACGTGACTAGAGAATATAATGACAATAGCAATTCAATTTTCCAATCACAATATTTAGTTCAGTATCAAAAAAAAAGTTCACTGTTTTTGTCACAAAACAGTGACAAAATAATGCTGCTTTGGATCAGTTCTTGCTTACCTCCGAGGCCCCACAATCGCCTCAGCTCTAATCTGTAAGAGTTTGTAAAACTGAAGTTTAAAATGCTTTCTCTCTGGCTTTTCTGGATCTGCACGTGGGCAATACACATTGATGATAGTCAGAGTCTCAGAGTCTTCTCCTTGCCTGTGAAAAATATTTACCATGCCAACAATTTTCAAAGCTATGACAGTTTCATATGTCTGTATAATCAGAAGCAATCATTCTATATGATGTATGAATTTTATAAGGGTAGGATCATGTAAAATGAAACAAACTACCCAAAATCCAGTGGAAAGCCTTCCTAGAAGAATGGTGGGAATTAAATATAAACCAGTAATGGGATGTTCAACAAATGTTCACATACATTTGGCCATATAATGTGTATAGCAGAGCTATCCACTGAACTATACTTAAGATGTTGACCTGAATTCCTCAAAAGTCATCAGACAAAAGTAAGTAGATGAGGCTGTGTTAAAAACAATAAAGGGTTACACTGATTGCTTTAACTTGTGCTGAGTGATTACGGCTCTTCCTTCACTGTCAAGTGACTGGAGCTCCTCTATGGAGAATGCTCCTTGATCACCATAGCAACCCACAGCCTCTCCATGACTGACAAGGCGACCTGTCAGTCCTTCTTCCGCGCGGAAAGGGGTGGCGGAGTCTTTACAAAAAGTCGCGACACCTGTTAAGATCAAAACAGGGGAAGAAAAACAACAACCTGAGTGATTAAAATGTATTGATATTTTCAATTCGGTATGTTATTACAGCCAGGCCACTGTACACGGTACCCGAATAGCCAGTGCGTCCTCGGCTAAAGCTGAAATAGGTGTTGTATCCATCCACAATCGCAGTCCTTTCGTCCAACATGTCGCCTAACAGCATTGAGAGAGAATTGTATTTTTAAATAAATGCGCCATTTAAAGGTGTACAGCTTGTCTATCAACAAGCCTTGATGTCGATTCCGTTTCTACTTACGCGTCACTTTCGTTTCCTGCACGCATATTATATCAGCGCCGAACGCGTCGAGCGCAGACTTGATACCGTTTTTAAAGGTTCTAATCCCATTTATGTTCCAAGTGACAATCTTCATGATTCGGACTGCAGACACGCTACAAAACACACACAGTTCACCAGCAGCGCGTGCAGGAAGTGCACAAGTCTCCTCTCGCGAGATCTTAATAGCGCGCTATCTCTAACTGTTACTGTTAGAGAAAGCTGTAAATACCAATGAACGATGTGTGATGCGATTGTTGTTTCTTATCGTGCCGTCAAAAGATTGCGCATCAGATTATAATCTCACACACAGATGTTTGATGGCCTTTACATCACATTGATTCACAATTGGACGCCTGCGCAGACGCAGCGCGTAAACATTGCGGAAGTGCAGGTGCGCCCCCAAGTGGTGGCCACGGCCACCGCTGTATAAACTCTGTATAAACATCCCTAGTATGAATTTGAATTTTAATGCATAATGAAAATTCACAATAGTTCATAAAGTGAAACCCCGCCAACAACAACAAACAAACAAATAAATAAATAAAATAAAGCACACGCTGCAGCCACAAAAAAGATGAGTGATGATATTGTTACATTAACCAGAAACAAAACTAAACAAGCATAACACACACTACACTGATTTTTTACACTGACTACCCCAAGATTTGCTGTGGCCTCCCCTATTAAAAGTTTCTGGGGGCGCCACTGCGCGTAAACATTGCGGATGTGGCGCAGAAGCGTTCACACCCGCAGTGATTGTATTACGCAGCTGAATCTCCGCTTATACGAGAGTTCGCATTGCTTTATTTTAAATGCAAACGGTGTTTTATATATATATATATATATATAGGCATGCCGTTTAGGAAATTATTCATGAGAGAACTGAATGAAAAGTCTGAATATATATATCTAGGAGGAAAATCTTTTCTAACTGTTGTTGTTTATATACATTTTCCCCAACTTAGCGCTTTTAACAATGGGCATAGTCTCAAAGCAGCTTTACAGAACACAAGAACTACAGTACAAAAGGTTTATTATACAAAAATTCATATTATACAAAAGTTCAAGATTATTAGAAATATTTAAATGTGTTTTTATGCCAAATGAGTAAGTCTGAGGCGAATGTAGTGACGAAAACCTCCTTGAGATGAAGGCGGAAGAGGAACCAGACTGAAAAGGGAACCCATCCTTATTTGGGTGACACTGAGAATGTGATTATAAACTGTTTTAAACACCAGAGAATGTTATTATGAGTAATGTCCCTTCTATGGTTATACTGTATACAGTCCCACAATTGTGTATTGATTAGTAGGTTGTTGCCCTCAAAGACCACATATAGTTGTTCTTCATCTACCATACACAACATGCTGTGTATATGTAGTTAAACAAATGAATCTTTATCTTCAGGTAGACTTAAATCAGTTTTTACTGTGCTAAAAGTCACATGGTGACTGTGTGAAGCTCATTACCTCTTGTGTGTGACCTCCAGCCTGTGAACATGGGTGCAGAAAATATACGCACATACGGATCCAGTGCGTAAGCATTTACAGATACAATTAAACATCCTCAGCACAAGCCTTTTTTCCAACATGAATCTGTTTCCACATATATTTACATGCTGTAAATGCTACATGTTGTAGCAATTACTTAAAAAGCCACGTATGATGTATTGGAACGCATTGTATATTCGTTGGAGTTAGATAATTTTCATATTAAAACATGTTACATGAAGAAGGATGATTTTCTGATTACACCTAATTCTGAAGACAGCAGAATAGAATTGATAAAAAAAATACCATTCACACAGAAAAATTGATCTTTGGTGCACTGCAACCTAATCAAGAACCAATACAAAATGAAGCAGTGGTAGTAAATAGTCATCAGGAAAACTGGGATGAATAACCCATGTTTAATTGTAAACATACAGAAAAAAAAAGAGTTTAAATCTACGAAAGAAAATAGTGCCGTTAAGACAAGCAGCATCTGTGGCTGCTGGGAGAAACATTGCCCTGAGAAACATTGCCCAGGCTTAAGTCCTTAATCCATGGACCCAAATTTTTGCGTTAACAGTTTAGGCTGCTGGAGGTGCAATAGCGGTGCAAAGTTGAATATAATTTGTAAAAACCAGGTTCCTTAATACCCGCTGAGCATCGTTTTATTGCCACAGCCTTTGTTATTGCTGACTAAGTACATCTCTTTATGGTCATAGTATGTCATAATGTTAAATTAGGCACAATGGCTTAGTGGTGAGAAAATTTGCCTTACACCTCCAGGATTGGGGATACAATTCCCACTTCTGCTCTATATGTATGGAGTCCAAGGCATGTGATAGTCTGACTGACATCCCGAAAATGACAGGAATATGTGAATGGTTTGGTACCTTGCTTAGGTGCCCTGAGTCAGCTGAGATAGTCTCCAGGCTCCCTGCAACCATTTGTACAATAAGTTGTACAGAAGATGGATGGATCATCTCAATATGGGACCATGAAAATTGCAATGAGTATTTTCATGGTTTCCATGCCACAAAGAACTGAGGCTGTTCTGAGAGCAAAGATTAGCAAGGCATTTGTGAGATTAGACTGTTTGGTTTGTAACTATAATAATAAAAAAAAAAAACCCTCAAAACAACTCATGTTTATTATCTATAGCCAGTGCAAATGACTTACATCTACAACATGAAGATAAAAAAACAATTATAGACTACTTGTGATCCAGCTGTTCTTATCAGTCATGATCTGAATGTTTACTGACAGGAAGGGTTTGGACCTCTGAGTGCAGTGGTGGGAAAACAGAAAAAGCCAGAACTGTGTTGGTTTGTACAGATGTACATGTTCTCATCCATTGCTGCTATCAACCGAGGGGTTTCTGTGACTGGAGGATTTTACATACATGGGTCACTCCTAAGGAGACAGGTACATGTTTCTATCCATATTACCATAATGACTTAAGTATTTAGTAATTATTAAACTTTAAAACTCGGACGTTGACTGAAAATACTGAAAGTACAGATAAGGAGCATAACATTTAAAATTATTTTTCCTACTCAGAATGGAGATTAAAGTGTCTTTTGACGGAGTCCAACGCATTGTTTGTGGTGTAACTGAAATGACGACATGTCAAGAAGTAGTCATTGCCTTAGCCCAAGCTCTGGGTAAGTTAACAAGCTGCATGACAGAAGACAAACCGACCTGCCTTGTGCCCTTATCAAATTTCACAATTTTTTAAACAGCTCGAAAGTTTGTACTTTAAACAAACCATGATTTCTTTTCACCACGTGTGTGTGTGTATGTACGTATATATATATATATAGTCCAGATACTTCTCATTTTGAGCCATTTTTATGCTCATGTATACAGACCTTTATTGTAAACACTTGTATGTTAAAAGATGCAAGTAATTATTTTGGTAAATTTGAAGTGGATACACAGAATCTTGATCTCCAGTGAAGGTTTTTGTTCCAACCAGGAAGGAGCCACACTTAATTCCACCTGATTAATCAGTTGTTCTTGTGCTTTCTTTAGTTAATTCAGACCTAGCTGTTCTGTTTGATTTGAACAAAAACCTGCACCCACGCAAGCCTTTTACAGATAATATTGAACACCCCTGAACTAGAAGTACATTTTATAAATATGTTTTAAAGAAGAAAAAAAACCCACCACACCTTATTTTACCCATATTGTGACTGGTCACATTCATTATGTTATGAACCATGCTCCTGCTGATGGTAGTGATCTCTCCAGGATGATGCCACCACCCCCAATCACATAGCATGAGGCCATACTGAATGGTTTAATCTGTATAAAAAATGCATCATATCCTGTGACCTTCACAGCCAAAATCTCTCAACTCTTTAAAGGAAAAAAAAAACCACCTATGGAAAACTGTGCTTTAAATCAACATGATCAAAACAAAAGCAGAAGAACTATCTTTTGGAAGAATGGTATTCATCCGTCAAGAACACAAAAATGCCGAAGCTCAGTGTATATATTCAGTCAGCTCATGCTGGCCAAAAATCTTAGTAACAATAAACTGACTGTTTTGCTGAGTATTTTGTTTCGAGTGTCAACCTTCCACAACTCTCCACATCTTTAGCAACATGCTCCTTATAATGCAAATTTTCTGACTTGTGCAAAACTTCTGCTTTGACCATAGGTCGCACCGGTCGCTATACTCTGAGAGAGAATTTCAAAGGATATGGGCGCAATGTGAACCCTGATGAGCATCTCCTTGAGTCCTTAGGAAAGTATGGCCAACAATCCAAGGAGGTCCAGCTCACCCTACATTATCTAGGGCCCTCTCTAGTGGACTGGCCAAAGAAGCCAGGTGTGCAGTTAAGAAGAGTTGAGGAAGGAGGAAGATTGCGCAGGAGTAGTGCAGGAGCAGTCCTCCATCGACAGAGCCTCCCTCCTCTCGATCATTTCCAGCCAAAATCTGCCATTGAAGAACTGAAGAGGCCCAAGAGGAAATCATTAACACTGATGGAAGAAGCATGGGGTTGGCTAGAGAATCTGGGCAAGGGAAGGAAGCAGCAATTAACACAAGATAAGGGGAAAAATGGAAATCGGCGACTGGATAACATGGGAGCCATGCCAGAGAAACTAGCCCAGGCCTCAAAGGTATCACAAGGAAGAGATAAATATAGGCCAGAAAATAAGAAATGGAAGCACATAGAACACAAAGAAACAAAATTAGGTGAAAATATTACTGAACATAAAATGCAAAGAAATGAAGTATGTCTCACCAAACAGCAGGTTGGTGTTTCAGAATATGATGGAGCCCTTGAAGCAACAGAGAACCTTAAAAAGTTAATTATCCAACAACAGGCTACTCTGAGAGCACTCAAGCTCAAAATAGACACCACCGACAAGCAGATTTTTAAACTTGAAATACAGCAAGCAGAATCAATGTCTGATGATGAGGAACAGCTCGAGTTTTGGCTCAATGAGCTGAAGGCAGAAGAGGGCTACGAGAAATCCCTCCAGATGCAGTTCTGGGATTTGAAGGAGAAAGTCACAGAATGCAAAAATAAACTAGAAGAGTATAAAATCAAGCTGCAGAGGATGGTCCTAGCAAACATGAGGCACACGGAGTGCCAACAAACAAAGGCTCATGCTGCCGCTCACTCTGTGAAGATGGAGCTGGATTGTGCATCAGGAGGTCTGGAATCAGTGACTGAAGAGAAAATAGACACCATTGTCCCAGAGGGAGACAGTAAGGAGAAGATGGTAATCACTAGAGTGGAATCAAAACTCCCTTATGTCTTGGTTACTGCGAATGAGATAGAATCACAGCTAAATAGCCCTTCAGAGCTTAGGGAATGGTGGAGTCGATGGACTCAGAAAATTAACTCGGGGCCTAGACCAAAAGTTGTGCACCGCTCTGAAATAATAATTCACCTCCGAAGCACAAAGGTGTAGAATAGACACTAAGCCTTATGTAAAATCTGTACCATAATTCTGTATTGTATTGAATCCGACTGTCAACCATTTAAGAAAAGAGCACTGCATTAAAGTATCTTGCAATATGTAAATTAATCAGGGCTTGTGTCAAACAGGAAATTGTTTTCATAAAACATTTATTTCAATTGTTTCATTCAAGACCATTAACAAAAGTATATAGGAGAACCGATGAGACTGCAGTAACCCACTGATCTCCAGAGGAAAAAAAAAAGTCTTAACAGTAATATTTTGATTTTCAGTAAGGAGCACAGCAAATAGTCTCTACATTAAATCCCGATTTTAGAGTTTCTGAATGAAACCTTTTGTATTGTTTCCCCTTTTTATCTCACAGGTTAAGTAGACGTAGGTTGTTTTTTTGGTGTTTTGTATTTTTATTTGATTTTTTTTATTTTAAACCTCCCACTAACTTAATAGCACACATTACATATAGTATACTTTATCCACAGGTCTTAGGGATGCAAATAAGTATTAAATCTAACCACCCTAAGATACTTATTTTTTTTGGCAATTGTCCAGGAAAAGAGTATACCTCTATTGTGTGGTTGGGATTGTTTTGTTTTATTTAGAGTCTTTAGGCACCTTAAACTTACTTTTATTTTCTTGTTAGAAGCATGTTAAATTGAATGTTTAAAAATAAAAAGCAAAAAAAGCAAAAAAGGTGTGCGCAATGGGGGAAAAAAAGGAAAACAATATAAAAGGACTGCAAAATATGAGAAGCTATTAGGAATTCTGCACCTGAAAGCAAAAGATAACACAGGGCAGGAAGGAGGGTGCAGAAGCGCAAAAAAAAAAAAAGAACTCAATTAGAAGGAAGGGTCATTTACACAAATGATAATGAGCACATCTTAAGCAGTGATCTTTCAGAGCAGAGTGGTTTTAAAAGATGAGCTGAAAAACATAGCGGGTGAAGAAAGGGTAAAGGTACATGAGCGCAATGTTTGTCAAACACTTGATTTGGAAGATGTTGAACAAGGTGGGTTGGTGGGTCGGGTGCAGAATTCCATACAATTTCATTTTGTATTGAAACGGAAACCTCAGCCATCATCAGTTGCAAGTTCCATTTTCCTCAAACACTGCAACACACTCCACTTACATTTCCTTAAAAAATACTTGAGATAACTCACACAGAATGCACACATACACACACAACCAAAAGAATAGTTGTTGTTGACAAATGCGCAAAAACCACACTAATATGCAAGGTCAGAGATGATCAATTCTTTCGGAAAGGAATTTGGGAATGGGTGAGGGGGGTGAGGTGTGTGTGGCTTCATGGGTCTTATTGATGTTTATAACAGTGCAAATCCCTCCCTGTCTTTTAGTCTTGATTGCTTCTTTTCTCGGAGGCGTTGTCAATGTGGAGAGGGAGGAGCAGCAAACAGTAGATCAGTCAATCACACCGGCCTGGCGAGGTTTCCTCTCCACATTAAAGCCCTGGAGGAGTGAAGTACGCTAAATATTAGTTCTCTGACAAAAACATTCAGACAAAATACCACCCTGGAGTACGGCAACATCCCATAATAAAACAGAACACTACTTCAACATATTACTTGCATCGGAACATTTAAGTGTTAAACAAAATCCATACAAACAAATGTATAGTTTTTTTTAATTACATGTACAAACAACACAGATTGAAGGGAACACTTAAATCACACATTGGATCTTGACGAATAAATTATTCATTCATTCATTTTCTACCGCTTTTTTTGCTTAAAGGTGAAGACCCAACTTTATGTATGTTCTGTAAGATTCCCTTATGTCAAACATATTTTATTAGATTTTCCTGGACCTAACACAAGCAGAATGCTCTTTTATCAAGTTACTTCACTTAAGGACATATTTAATGACATTATGCCTGAAAAGGTTTGGGATTTTTTTTACATATAAAATGTATATGACGACTTTGTTTATATTTGTTTTGATTGTATTTATGATGTGTTTTTGTAATTGAATTTTTGCCATGAAAATAGCTTTGATTGCTGACATGGCATTAAAGGCAGGGTCTCCGATTTTTGAGAAATGCATATTCATAGATTCGAGTTTCCCGAGTCAATAACTCCTGAGCTAAACGCTGTTACTACACAAATAACACCTCTTCTATCGTAGTAATGTAGAGAGGCAGCTAGTAGGTCTAAGTTTATTACTTACATTCTTCCACTTGAGTAAACTTTAAATGAACAATCACTACTTACCTTATAGCCTACTGCATGCAACATGGCTACAATGGTGTGACTATACATGTTAAATTTAAACATTTAAATTGTATTGGTTTGTTAAATATATGATACACAAAGCAATTTGCAGGTGGAAACAAATGACAAATTTGAGAGGACCATAATGTGAAAGTTAGATAGTTGAGGTGCCAAAGACTGTTCAATCTTTTATTTATTCCTTTCCCACAATACTTTTGCTACATTAAATAGCTAATGCATTTAGAGGACGGGGTCCCCTGTACCAAGATGGCGGCTCAATTGACGCATTAGTTCCAATGTACTGCCGTATACAAGGCGACATCTAGTGTATATATCTATGATTACCACATCTTCTTCAATGGTGTCGCTCTGCTTTAAGCTACAAAAGCCATACTAATTAAATACTTTAAACACTTCTAGAAATGAAAAGCCTGAAAATCAGCAGTTAATGCACTTCTACATAGAGAACAGAAACTAAGAGTTAAAATAAGGCATTAACCTTTGAATTATCAGGGCCCCGAGGTTGTCGAATGATCACCAGACGCGGGGCGCTGGCATCGTCCAGGGTGATGCTCTTCAGGCGGTTCACCAGCCGATCAGGCCGAGGAGTTGCCACTGCTTTAGGACCCTCACTACGATACACATACACATTTGTAAGCTTTCTTAAGAGTAGAGAAGAATAAAAATGAAAAGCAGCAAAAAAATAAAGCAACAACACTAGAATAGCATGGCCACGGATTTAAAGGGATTTGCAAACTGGAGTAAAAGGAACTCCTCTTGACTTACAGTTCATTGACCTTGATGGCAGAAAACCTTCATAACCTTGACAACAACATGTCGATTGATGTTTCAGCTATTTGACATGGTCACCAATAGAGGCAATGGAATGGGGATTTATCGGTATTTTCCAAATATAGCAAAGCTGAACCTCACCAATTTAAATCACTACAGAGTCTAACAAAAACTATAGCCTTCTTACTATGGCTGATATATTAGTGCTGGATATAGATTGTGTTTTTTTCTACTACCACCTACATCAAATCAAGTGAAAAGTCACAATTTTATTAGAAATGTGATTTAATGGAAGTGATGTACCAAACAAAAAAAAATAAGTTAATAAAATAATCATCATAATGCATAGAAAATCTGCATTTTAGCATTCACCTGCATTAAAGGTCATACTCCTCAGAGCCAGCACAACATTCAGATAAAACTATTGCCATCCATCATCATTATCTGACCTGACTCTGCGGACATTGCAGGCACTGCACTTCCCTGTGCGCTGGTTCAGGATAACTGAGAACTCCACCTCATCTCCAGTCTGGAGCTCCAAGCCATCCTGCACCTCCTTCATGTGGAAGAACAGCTTCTTACTCTCGCCTACCTCATATGTGATGAAACCAAACTAAGAGGGGGGAAGAAATCAAACCAGACAGTTAGACATCAGGTCTATGACATGGCAGCTAGCAAAATATACAAACATTACGTCTTTGGTCCCATATGTGGTACCTCTTATTTAAGGAGTTAAAATACCATTTAGGCAAAGAAAATTATAACTAAGGGAGTCGAGGTCTACTGCACCCCCATGTTTTCAGAGATAGCGTCTTAATTCTCGAGAAAATATGGTTTAAAGGAATCAAAATCTCTTAAAACTTCTTTGCCAAAGTCTGGGGTATCTTTCTCCAACATTTACATGACAGTGGAATTTCAAGATTTTTACATACATGTGCAATATTAGGATATTTATGTTGATTACTATCCACCTTTTTGTGACCTATTTTCTTTCTCCTTTGTACTTTATTTAAGCATTTATGTCTACTATTCTCTACTTTACTGGTTTTATAACAGTAACAAGGAAAAAAAAATTAATGGGAAAAAAATCCATACAGAAAAGAGAAAGACGTTCTAAATTGCAATTAACTTAGTGTCTACTTGTATTTGTATCTGCTGACAACAGAAACAAAATAATGTGATTTTGTAAGATACAAAATAAATTCATTTTCAAACATGACCAGAACAAGAACTTTAGAGGGTGGGTCATCGTTTCCCCAGGTGTGATAATGGCCATGAATATTGATGTGACACACTCTCACATATAGCAACTCTCAAAAAGTGTCATACAAATGTCACTCAATGTTAATAAATGCATTGTTGTGTGAATGAATGAACAGGATGGTTTTGTGTAACAAAGACTACATAAAAGGTCTACATAATCTAAAGCACTGAAAATATTCTCAAATATGTTTTACATGTCTCAACATCTTAAAAACATTTAGCTAGAGGTAACTAAAATATTATTCATGTCAAAACATCTTTAAATGTCTTTAAATAAAGACATCAAACCTCTAAGAGTTAAATCACCTGCATAATTAACACTGAACATGTTATACACCGTTACCTGGTCTTTAACACATTCCACCAGAGCCCTACGTTGTGGAACGACGTTGCATGCCATCCTTTGTCCTGTCTGAGGCATGGTACACAGCTGAAACTTCACCATCTCGCCTTTCTGCAGGCAATCTCGTTTATTGGTCATGCTAACGATTCCGAATGGGTAATTCTGACTTTTACTGGAGCCTAGCAAGATCAGAGCAGATCACACACAAGCGGATTAGGACAACAAAATCCTGATTGGGAACACTGTCTTAACACTTCAAAGCCTCACACACACTTATCCATATTTGCAGCTTTGAATCATTTGTAAAAGTGAAAGAATTCAGATCTCTCTCTTTTAATTGGGCACCAAGTTTTTGAACATGTCAGTGTTTAGGGTAATGCAACCAGTCCATAGAACTATAACTGTTTGATTCGGGTCTATAACTGTTTGGTTTGGCTCAGCCAGCAAATCAGAATTAAGAAGACTGCAACGGACTGTTAGGACAGCAGAAAGGATCATTGGTGTAAACCTGCCCGACCTTCAGGACTTGTATAAATCTAGGCTGAATCGCCAAATGGCTGATATGTCTCAGTGTAGGCTACAAGTAGAAAAACATCATTTTGATTCAAAATCAATTTTGACTAAGTGCATTCATTAAGTCTGTAAACTGCCTGGACACCTGCTGCTCAAATTGTCAGTGATGCACCTCTTCTGCCACAAACCAGAAACATCTGTGCACATGTACGTGTGGCAGCAAAAAGCAAGACAGAACAAGCAGGCAGTGATCATTCATAGTGGAGTTGATTGCAGTGATTACTTTTCTCTTTGTAAATGCATAATTCTTGGATAAAATGCTACTTTTTTCTTTTAGTCACCATAAAATAGCTGTCTGAGGCAATGAGCTTTAAAAAAAGAAAATGATTCTTGATGTGATCGTTAGTCTATTGCTGACATTTTGAGTTAATATCTGATTTAAAAACTAGTATTTCAGTACACTATGTCAAAAACAGATTCATATAATTGCAAACTGTATCCGTTTTGAAATTAATGAGGAATTAATCTCTCTCACTTGGTAACATCTCAGAACTGTCTGAAATGCATTATTTTAGTTTACTAACATAGATGCTTATGAGAATCCCTGCATGATTTTGAACTGGGAGATATCTGAATGAAAGCCTGGCTCCTTACCTTCTTCTGTTACCTCAATAAGTCCTTGGTATTCAGTCTGAGAGGGATCCACACTACGCAGGGGCCGGACCACCTTTCCCGAGAGCACAGTACTGCCAATATCCTCACCCAGTCCGTTCACTTAACACACACACGAGTTTTACCATTATACTTAAAACCAACAGCTATTAACAGAGCTGAAGGGTCATATATAATCATGTTAATTTAATTATAGCAAGATAAAGAAACAATCCATACCATGTGGGACTCTGGTGACCTTCTCAGCACTGACTTTATTTCCTTTGCCCTTAGACAGAGTGTATTCCACCGTATCTCCCAGGTCCAGGTTGTCCATGCTACTACACATCTCACTACATGACAGATATGGAGAGTGAACAACCAAAATGAACAAGCCTCTGATAGCTGAAAGAGCCATTAAATAAAAGCAGTTGTAGAAGGAATTTTACACTAGGAATTCTGTGTTAGCTCCCTGGTTGGAACCTGCAGTACCTGAAGTGAAAAAAGATCTCTTGGTCATGATTGGCAGTTTCGATAAAGCCAAAGTTGTCCTTGAGTGTCGCTATGTAGCCCAGGAGCCTCTTGGTGTTAGTGGTGCGGTTTAAAATCTTGATGGAGACAGCGCTCTGCTGGCCCGTACGCTTTACTTCACTGACTGCAAACTCCACCTAAAGAACATCACACAACTCATGAGCTCATTTAATGAAGACATCTTAAAACTGGGTTTCTTTGAAAAAGACAGGGTTAAGTTACAGGGTTTCACGAAGTTTGTTCCGAAACAGATAAATTAGTAACATGAAAAACTGTCATGCGCACTGGAAAACAAACCACGGTACAGAACCTAATACGACGCCTCAATCTGCATTTGTTCAGGATGTAAAGCAACCTGTGGGTTATAGCTGATGACATACATTTACACAACACAGGCAACATGCGCGGAAGAAAAATGGTCTGCTAAAATTCCAGATGAACATGTAATTCACCAAGAACACAAGGCTTTGCATCTTTTGTATGCTGGAAAGAACTGCACTACAAAACAGTACACATCATATGGCTTCCCTTCATCTTGAAATGCATTGTAGTAATTATACAATTTAAAAAATGGCAGATTTGGTATGAAATCATGGCCAAAACAATATTATGTTAAATAGTGTTGAGCAAGCAATTCAGTACTTAAATGTGTTAAGCAAAAAAAAAAAAATCATCCATCATGAAACATTTCCATAAGGGGGGAGGGGAATAAATAAATCCAATCCACCAAACAAATCTTGGCACAGTGTAACCATCACTCTATCCCTTAAATACTGTTCTGCTCATTCTGGCAAAGAGTTTTCCATTTCAAGCCAGAGGGAGATTCTTTGAGATCATTTGAGCACAGCAGTATTTCAAGGCCCACCAACACATCTTTTGGCAAGTTGTGCATCAAAAAATGATGTACACATACTTGGGGCCAAAACAGCTCTACTGGCTGGAGAAATAAAACACAGGCTCTTAGCTGTGTTGCTACACCAACCTGGGACACACTGTGTGGTGGAAAATCTACATAAGGGTTGTTCAAACTGTGCTTGAAGGCCCTCGACTTTATTCAAGTAACCCCAAACAGTGGGTTTAACCACTTTCTGGCAAATTCTTGGCAGTGCTTGCAGTTATATTTTGCCATGCAATCAGTGCTAGCATGTTGACCGTTAAGCCTTTGGTGCCTCCAACAAATCAAAAGCTTGCTAACCTTGAAGTGTATGTTATCATTAATGTTCTGTGTAGGGCAAAAGGAAATGTTTTAAAAGCGTTGCGACAATGACACTCAGTGTACAAATTCAGTTAACCTCTTATTTCTAATAATTTTAAATTCTACAGATCTTTCTTGGTCTTCACAAAATGGCAGCAATTCGTATTTAAACAATCAAAGTTTAAAAAACAGACTGCACTGAAAAACAAATGGGACTAGGTCTAATACCCCTTTTCCACCAAAAAGAACCGGGTGCTGTTTCAAAGTTGGTTCCACTGGCGAACCTTCTAAGAACCGGTTTGCCTTTCCATCGGTTAGATAGCCATCACAGAGCCGAGTCTGACGTCACTGTATACGTGTCACGTTTCTCAGCAATATTAGCGCAGCAAACACAAACATCAACAATGGCGGATGTTGCTTTACTGTTAATGCTTATGGATTTGTAAACCAACATGTACGTGCAGCTCCATGTAAATTTTATTAACGGAGGTTGCAATCAAGAAAGTACATAACATTATTTTATCATTAACACAGAAAAAAAAAGTTAGAAGCCTTAGCATGTAGCTACCTACTATCATGTGTGCTGATAATGTATCATACTGCGGTAAAGTATGTAATGTATTAAACAGTATACTTAAGGTACATTATCAAATGCGCTAACAGTAGCCCCGCCCACAGCGCCTAACGCAAGCAGTTCTTAAGTCTAAACCAGCAAAGTTTTGGTGCTACATAAGAACCACTTTTCCTGGTTCAGAGCCGGTGCTTTGGCGGTCAAAAAAGAAAGAACTGGTTCTAAATTAGGCTCTGGCTCCGAATCAGCACTCAAACTGCCTCGGTGGAAAAGGGGCATCAAATACCTCAAGATCCAAATGTTATTATAGTAACTAGTCCATTACCTTGTCTCCAAGCTGAGGGAGGATGCCACCCTCTAGGTCTTTGATATAATAGGGTACGGTCAGCTTTACTCCACAGTCTTCATACACAATCACACCTTCCTCACCTTCCTACACACACAAAGATCACAGGACTAAATCACTTTAGACAGAAATTAATTGCATGCCGGAAGACATTTAATCTAGAACTTTGGGGTCGGGTGGGGGAGAGAACCAGATGCCCGTCTTTTGTCAGATGCAGTTTTAAAACACAAATGATGATTTAATAAACAAACACATTTACAAATTATACACTACAGAGACAGTAATCATCAAGTCTTAACAATGTTCCATGTTCACTCTTAATACAAAGGTAAATAAGCACTAATTAGCCTATTTAATAGGGGTGCAATTAAATGTATGGCTCGGCTGACAATAATCACAGCATAAAAACTAGGCTTCTAAAGTAAAACTCCACATAAAACACAAAGAAAAATAAGCATTTACACTTAAACCCACCCACTTCCTAGCACGCTCCTTATTGTAAATTAGGAGAGGCAATGGGGAGGAGTTTAAAATAAGTTACAACAACTCTCCTTAGCAAGTTACACTTAGCATACTAGCTGTTAAAGGCAGGGTCTCCGATTTTTGAGAAATGCTTCAGAAAACTGAGTCGGGCAGAATAATAAAAAAAAAAAAATCAAAATTCAAAACAAATGTGTACCCAATGAGAAGAAAGGTGCAGGGCTTGTCAATATGCGGCGAAGAGAGTGTTCAGTGTGCACCTGTGACATTAGCAGAAAGTGGTTTTAGCATTGGCATGGTGGATAAAAGCAAAAAGAAAGCAAAGAAAGGCTTACGATAAGGCAAGAAGTAGGACGTGTTAATATAGGATCAGCTTTCCAGCACTGGAGAGAACTGAAGGAGCAGAAAGTTGGCGCATATTCACAGATTGGAGTTTCCCCAGAGTAAATAACTCCTGAGCTAAACGCTGTTACTACACAAATAACCCCTCTTTTCTATCGTAGTAATGTAGAGAGGCAGCTACAACTGTGTTTTGTGTAGAAACAGCGTTTAGCTCAGGAGTTATTGACTCGGGAAATTCAACTTTACTTAAAACTCCGAGGCGCTTTTTTCCTTCTCGATAGGTGAGGAACGGTTTTGCTTTGTTTCACAGAACTAATATATGCCGTCCTTTGCATGATTATGCTTGTGTGTCATTTTTGCTTGTTTGTTTATCTGCAATAGTTTTGTTCTTCCCTTCAGCTATGATAAAGACATTTCTTTCCAATATTTGCCTGGGTTGCATATGTATGTGTGGGCGGAGCTATCAATACAGGGGTGGGACCCATTAGGGTTAGGGCTTGTGTTTGTTTTGGTGATTTCAAAAGTCAACACTAGCTTTCAAAAATCGGAGACCCTGCCTTTAATTCAACAGCATCACCACAGAGATAAGTGAAATCAAATATGTCAAGGTGCACCAAAAAAAGTCTCCCTTTTACAATGCCCTCCAGTTTTTGAGAATTAGATGTAGTGAACATCTTTGCGGAGCCCTGTTAACCTCAAATACCAGCCATATGGTTAGCCATATTTAGTTGTTACATTTTAATGGACATCTTGTGTTTCATTGTGCTGCTAAGAGTTTAAACCAACAAAAAAACAAAATGCCATTTTGTGTTCAATTGTACATTATAATGCTGATTGTACACAAAATGCCATTTTGTGTTCAATTGTACATTATAATGCTGATTGTTTTAATGAAGACACATTCAGGCAACACTTTTTTGCTGTATTGAAACGAGACAACTATATCATATTTAATCTGATACACCCCTAATGTTTAGTGCTAATCAGGTTTT
Organism: Tachysurus fulvidraco; assembly: GCF_022655615.1. Classification (NCBI taxonomy): domain Eukaryota; kingdom Metazoa; phylum Chordata; class Actinopteri; order Siluriformes; family Bagridae; genus Tachysurus; species Tachysurus fulvidraco. The sequence goes on along the minus strand of NC_062531.1, from coordinate 12,566,708 downwards.
GCTTTTCACACACACAAGTGTCTTTAGCCTTTGGCATTTCCATTATGCGTCGAGTAAGATCATTCTTGATCCATAAATGAGCAAAATCTTATATAACGCATGTGGTCATTAGTAGTGCGTAGATGGGTGCATTTGTATGAAAGGTGAGAAGTTGACAACCATGGCATGGAGTCAGTGGCATGTTAGTCAGTTCTGTGTCATTATTTGGAGGACACAGTTTAGAAGCATGCCAATGTTTGATTTTAAAAACAACAAAAGCTCAAGTCAACTAACCTTCTCAACTTTAGCCTTGAAAAATGGAAAGAATGAATAGATGGTAATTTTCAATAAGCCACTATGTTTATATTAAAATATAATTACACTATAAATGTAGTTCACCACAAGGGGCAAATACTGGCACTTTAGTCTGCCTCCACCAAAAAATCCAAAGACATCGGGGGGGGGGGGGGGGGGGGACACAACTTTGATAGAATGACATGTAAATGTACAGTGCTATGCACATCGATGCAGTTTTGTGAACTAGGCAAGAGTGTCGCTTAAATGGGAAATGTCTGCATGTTATCTGAAGCTGGTTGCATGCATGCAGAAAGAAACCTACCTTCTCTTTTTTCTAATGAAGAGCAGGATTGAAAAGGAGAATGGAAAATGGGGGAAAAAAAAGATTAGAAAGGGGATAAAAATACAACTAAATTAATAGGCTTAAAAAAGTTCCCATAACTGTCTGAAAGAAAATTTGCATGAAAGTTAAAAAGCAGGAATAAAACACACACACACACACACACAGAGCCAAAGCAGAAGAAAAGGCAAAGAATAAAGAAAGTTCAAAGGACATCAAATTGTGTAATAAAAATGTGTAGTCAAATAGTTAAATATTTTAGGAAATTCCCTCACCTTTTCTTTACCCTTGTTAGGGCTGGCATTAGTCTTGCCATTGGAGGCAGCTGTGGCCTCCTTCTCCACAACACCTAGGAAGTGCTGTTCAGACTGTGTGTGGAAAGACACTGTGCCCTTGGGCAGCTTCTTGATCCGCACTGCGTGGTTCCTCTGTGCTGACAGCATGTCCTAATGAAAGAGTCACCACCATGTTAGAACATGCAGAGTGTAGAGCTGGACAAACTCAATTATTCAACACAGGTGTATACTAGGTATTGCCCAACTTAATTTTTACGATGTAAAGGGGTGAAGTCGAACATTTGTCACAGCAGTTGTATTTGGCATAGTTTAAAAAGACACAGCTGAGTACATACATATTTTTTTTAAATATTTTAGTAGTGCAGTGAAATGCTAATAAACAGCACCGTACAATAACACAAGTCACAGCTGCAGTGGTGCCAGATCAGTGAGTGGCATAACACTTGACAGTTTTATTGCAGCTAACGAACATTCTACAGGGAAAACCTCACATGAAAGCTTAAGGTTTTGCTCATATCAACAAACATTTTCTACTCCCCTGGTGTACGTGTTGCAAATGAAGCAGAAATCAGCTATTGAACCAATATTCTGGGTGAATACACAAATAGAAGTCCTTAAAAGACAACATGTGCATATATAAATAAATTATTTTCAGGAGTTATAGATATCTCTCTATCCCCTGAAAATAATGAAAATATCCTCATGACTTACAGGAACAACAGTAAACTCCACTTCGTCTGAAATGTGCAGTGGGCTTTCCTCTAAAACCTCACTAAAGTGGAAGAACATTCGAGCATCACGGTCCACACACTTAATAAAGCCAAACCCATCACGCATTGCAGCGATCACACCCTACAGACAAAATGGAATTGTAAGAATGATAAGTTAGGTTTCCAAAATGTTTGAATGAAATGCTGCTTTTTGAAGATTTCTAAACTACAGTTTCTCACCATTTCACGAGACTCCTTAGTAAAATGGAAGGTGTCAGGTAGTATATCTATGTTTGTAGCTCGCTCAAGCTTGTCTCTGCGGTCTGTTGAAATGTTGAACTGGACATGGTCTCCTTCCAGAAGTGTCACTTTGGACTTGGTGTCTTTCTCCCCAAACAGGAGCTCCTTTTGATTGAAATTAATCCTTGCACAAATTCGTCCAGGTAACGGGTCATTCTGTAACATACAAAGTGTCTGTCAAAGTTACCCAGTAAAGGGCAGAATGTTTGCTGCCACTTAAAGCACCTGAGAATGTTCTATGATGAATAACAGAAATAGGAGAGAATGCATATATACCTGATTCTTGGTGGGAACTTTAGGGATAACCTTCATGACCGTGCCCTCAAACTGTTCCATGCTGATATCTTCAAATATAACTGTCCCTGGGGGGAGAAGACGAACATCCGTAGCAACCTCTTTCCCCTAAAAGGAAGTGAGGAGGAGTTCAGAGCAATACTCAGAGCAAGGCTCTTCAGATGTTCCAAATGGTCTGGTCCTAGAGGCAGAAAACTAATTGAGTGTCATTTCTGAGAAAACGTACATTTCGGTCCTTGATCGAGAACTCCACATCATCTCCAGCCTGCAGTGCCTCCAGGTCACCTTTGAACTCACTGTAGTGAAAGAAAATCTCTTTCACCACGTCCGCTCGCTCGATAAATCCAAATGCATCCTGGGGCGGGGGTGGGACATGTTTAATGAGAATAAATCTCAAATAAACAGACTCTACAAAAGCATCTTTAAGACCTTTCCATGTTTAATATCAAAATGTATAGTTGACTGGGGACAGAAACAAGACTCTTGTAGAATCACAAGTATTTCAGACAAATGAGCATGAACAAAGCTTTTTACACTTACCTTAGTGGCACACACCACACCCTGGCACCTCATTGGTTTCTTCTTGACCAGCATGATGTTATGAGCACTGACTGCTCCAGTGCTTTTTTTTTAAAACAAAAAAAAAGAAAAAGAAAAAAAAAAGAAGAGGAAGAAGAAAAAAAAATACTTAATTCCCCAGATACCAGGAACCACATACTCCTACAAAACCAAAATATACTGTTACATTACTGTTCCTGTTTTTGTAACAGGAGAAGACTTACTGCTTGTTCGTCTCCATGTAGAAGCTGACTTTATCGCCTGTTTCCAGTTGTTGGTTACCCTCCACATCATCGGGGGTGTAAGTGAGATAGAACACCTCCTGTAAATAAATGAAAAAAATCCCCACCATCAATGGAGAGAAGACTCCTAGATAATAATCATTGTGTTATAAATTTAGACACTACACTGACGGAAAAAGCAAACTCTGATCCGATCTCCCGTTGGCCGTCACTTTGACATTCAATATTTGTATAATAAAGTTTTGTTTTTCCTTTAGTGTCTAAAATTGTCTAGGCCTTCACTGGCACATCCTTCTATTTTTGCTACATCTTAGCTAGCAGCAAGTTTAGAGCATTAATGGCTAGTCAACCAGAGTTTTCTCCATTTTTTTTACACTAATTTATTGATTGCATGACAGAGTAACAAAAAATATAGTAATGTAGTTAACTGTCAATATAGATGATGGTTGCCAAGACACAATAAGAAGCCAAGGCAGGCTTCTAAAAAGATTTATAGTTTACATCAAGCTGAAGCATAAAACAACTGTACATCATACCCCATTTCTCTCATAGCAGACACTGCCAGTGGGAACCTGGCCAGGAGCAGACCTTCCATCCAGGTGGTTGGGGATGGCAGAAACAACCTGAAAATCCCAACCCCCATTTAGAGAAAGGATTTGTGAAACATGTACAACCAATAACACAATCTCTAGCATGATTTTTATTTGAATAATTAAATGAAATATGCAAGTGGATACATAAACATTACTGACAAGGTTTCAATTGGCTCAGAACATAGACACCACACAAATGACATATTCAAGCCCATTGTGAACCCACAAACACAAAGGCAAATTGAGACCTTTAACTCCAATTATTCAGTGGAATACATATTATATAGGCTATTTACTTATAATGTTTGTTTGCAAACACTGCCTTACAAGCGAGTTCAAAATGAGCCAGATAAATAAAAAAAAGGAGAGACACTGATGACACATGGACAAAAAAAGAGAAAATGTGTTCCTTAACTGGATGTATATAACCATGCAGCATAGTAAATGAAGAGGCGTGCAAGTCTGGTCCCACCTGCCCAGAGATTCGTTCTTCGGGCAGGACTTCGGCCTTGATCTTTACCAGCTTCACGGCAATTGGTTTGCCTGTGCGTTTGTCAGAGGACACCTCAAACTCCACATCATCTGAAAGACATGACATAATGGCAAAAAATAAATAAATAAATACTTAATACTATTGTGTCAAAGGCCCTGCATTGTGATATTTACTTCATCTAATATCAGAAATCACAGAGCCACATACACACCTTTTTCACTACACTTTGGAGAGCACTGGCATGATTTCAGTGTTACACAAAATATCACCAGTTGTTTTAACGCAATGTTTTTATGCACCTAGCCAACAGAGCTCTTGAGCTGTACATTTATTGAAATGGGTCATAATTGATAAAACATGTATATACACAATTTGTGCTTTTGCTGCTGCAGCACATAACTCTCTTACCTCCAATTTTGAGCTCTTGCAGGTTGCCATTGTACTGGGAGCAGTGGAAAAACAGGCGAGCCTGTCTCTCTGAGCACTGGATAAAGCCATAGGAGCTCAGCAGCTTCTCCACCATACCAGTCTCCCTTAGACCCACTCCAGTACCATTGGCAAAGCCATTGCTATGCAGTAGGCTTGGGTCGAAACTCATCTGTGAGAGAATAGAAAAGGAATAAGTGCTTAAAATTCATAATAATTTAGATCAAATTAACAATGTAAACTCACAGGATTTCTTGTAAACACAAGTGAAAAATGATGCAGGAATGAGATGAAGTCTCCCCAACCCAATGCATGTTTGGCATGCGAGTTAGGCTGGTGTCTAAATGCCCATGTAGAGCAAATGTTAAATGCAAATTCTGTTGTCACTAATGTAGAAAGCATATGCAGTGAGGAGGTACATAATCAGAGCATCAAAAACACAAAGGTTCCAGTGGTGTCTACCTAAGGATCAAACATTGATATATAATCCTTCTGCTAATCCTGAATACTGGAGGAGGGACTGATTTAGGGAGGAGGGGAAAAAACCCACACACCACTACAAATCAGCCTCTATAAACTCTCTCAACATGACATAATACAGCAAAGCAGTAACTGAAACCATTAATTAACTTGCATGTGAATCTTTTTGGATTTTTACTAGTTTAACAAAGTCACCACAAAAATCACACAAGTAGAAATTAGTAATCAAAACAAACCAATTCAGCTTGCAACACTCAGTTTGAACGGTGAACTACGACTACAGTTAATGCTCAATCGCAACCAATCTCAGGGCATGCAGTTAGCAAGAAACAATTTCACATCAGTTAGGCTGGTGGGGCAAAACTCCAACATGCCCACTTACAGATCTCTGGTACAAAGGTGTCCGCATTTTCTTTTTGCCACCTGCTGCACGTGAAGTGTGGCAAGAGACCGAGGCAGAGCGAGGGATAGATTGGCTGAAGGTGGAGGGGAGAGAGGCAGCGGCAGTAGGGGCAGCTGATTCAGTGTACACCCTCTCCACCTTTACTGGGGCACTCATGGCTGAAGGGCACTAACACATGGGGTCGAAAAGTGTCAAATAATACCGCTACCAAAAAGATTTTCTGCTAGCAAAAACATTACAATATGTTTCACAGAAAACCTGCTACAATGAGATTTTAAGCCAACTCACAGAAGAAAAGTGGCTCTTACGCAGATACTAGGGGTCACCACAGCAAGTTTCCACCTAGCTCAGCTATCCTCAGCATCCTCTACTCTCGAACCAAATAACTTCATGTCCTCTTTTAATTAGCACAAATATATCTAGAACCTGTTAAAGCCATGCCAAACACAGGGGATGTCTGAAGCACCAGTGATAACTACTTTACCATTGTGGGGGTGGGGGGTTCTTCCAAAGATGGCAAAAAATAGTGCCATAAAAACATGTTGAATTGATTCACCTGAAACGCACAAACCTGAATGTGGGTGAATGTTATTGCCAGAACTTGTTTTTGTTTTTGAATTTGTAAATTCATTTGTAATCTATTATGCATGTAGTGGTTAAAGACTAAGGGCTGGGAAACAGAAATAAGACCATACAGGCAATCAGAATTCTCATACTAGCTATTATGTTCCAGAAGAAAAAACAAAAACAGTGCAACTGAGAAAAATGCATTAGTTAGATGAGGAGGCCAATGAGGTGCTAATACTCGACGTTGCAATGGTAAATGGTTGATCACAAAACTGCACAGACTGACCAGCCTCGACTATTGGGTCAAACCATCAAAGCATTGTAGCTTGCAGAATGTCCAACGTTAAAATAAAAAATGTCCTGGTCAGTAAAACTTGTGCTGAGATTCACTTGTGTGAGGTACTGCACTACATAGTGAGCCCTTGCTGTAGTACATTTTGTAGGCTACTGTCTATATTGTATTTTGGGCAGAAGCCTAATAAAACCAGTCATGGATGAACCCTTCTAGCTGGAAAAAACTTAATTTTTTCACTGATATGAACTGTTATACCCATTAAGCCCTTGAAGATAAAGTAGGTTTGTTAGTCAGGAAAGAGGGGGGAAAGTGTCTGGGAACACATAACTACACACAAGTCTGCTCCATTTTTAACTCTGTTTGATCCAGACGCTCAATTTAATATTTGTGAATAATCTTGAAGCTGTCTGATAGCAATATTATGCTAATGTTTTGCTGCACAGCATCAGTCTCTATAGATATACAGTACACATACTAAACGTACTAAAACCATACACATGATCTTGTGTGCGTGTAAATAGTTCATGAAGTGTGCACAATTTGCCTCATTTCAGTTTAATTGTGCTGCAGTTGAGTCCTTAGTTTCCATTATGGAGCAGTACTATGCCCACCATAATTATTGACACCCTTCATGAAATGAGCAAAAACTCAAAATTGACAAATAATTACCCATAAAGGTTTGAACCCTTTGTGGGGATGTTGAAACGTCATGTTGTGCAACAAGGAGTGGACCATCACAGGAAAAGCTGATGTAAATGTGTTTCACGCTTACACCAATCAAATAAACAAACAAACAAACATAAATAAAATGTGCAACACACACAGATATGCCACACAAAATGTGGGTGAGTAAGTGTTTGTGATCATAGCGAGGTATTTGGTTTCAAAAACAAACAATGCCAATTCATCCTTGGCTGGAACCTTAGGCAGGCAGCAACTGTTCACTCTCTGGTTCTTTTATCCAGCACAAGTAGGAGATTTAGCTCATGAACACAGAAGAGTGTGGATGAGAGGTGCTTTCTTTTCAGTTACACTGCCATGTGATGCAGCATTGTTGAAATCACATGTTATCATTCACCATTCATGGCTGCTGGTGATAGGAAACCGCAGGCTAGTAACAGTTCGAATGCGTGTGTAAATAAAATTACACAAAGTCTCTATTTTTGTTCTTAACAGCACTTACAGCATGCATTAATTTAATTTTAATCCATGTTGAATTATATTCTTTTTTAATTTGAATGTTTGCTCATTTCATGAAGGGTAACAAATCTGGATTTATAATTTACTGCCATTTCTCCTTTTTTCTTTTCCTTGTTTTTTTTTATTTATATTTATTTATTTTAAATGAGTTTCCTTCAAATAGGTTCATTTAAAACTTTTTTTTTAAATAAATGAGGTAATTTAAAAAAAATAATAAAAATAAAAAACCAAAACACAGGCACAATCAGAATCACAAAGCTTTCTTGCCCACCTGATTACTAAAAACCCAGCAATATACATCTAAGGAAGACCATGTCCCTGGCCTTGCCTGCCACCTCTCGGACCATCTGTGAGCCGAAGCTAGTCTCTGAGCCTGGAGGCAGGGTAATGGGGTTATGGGAAGGTTAAAGTGGACAGAGCGGAGAAAATTGAAAGTAGGGTGTGGATGGAAAGACGAGCTGAAGAGGAAGAGAGGGAAGGCGGTGGGGTAGGAAGGATGGTGGGGTGAAAGGCAGACGGACGGCACTTACGGATCTGCCATACGGAGACAGGCTGAGGCCGACAGTAGAGGTGCTGCTCAGCTCAGCACTAACAAATGCAGCAGGAGGCGACGCAGGCAAGGTAAACTCTACAAAGCCTTTCCAGGGACTGCCCATTATTCTCCCATACAACCCTGGTCAAATTTACCACACCTGAATTAGCCTTTCTGCATTTTATTTGCAGATTTTTTTCTTTAATGATGACTTTCAGCAAATGTGAAAGAAGGCATGGTATTGTGACTAAACAAAAACCTAGTTCACTGAGAAAGATTTAAAGTGATGCAAAGATGGGCAAGAGGAGACTTGCTTCCGAGATCAGACTAAATTCATGTTTAGTGTTATGTGAACCCAATAATGCTCCATTTTTATAATCTAATGAGTTTTGCAGAGCTTTAATTTCAGAAAACTGGAACGTTATGAAACAGAAGGTTATCAACCGTACCTGGTATTGGTATATTTGAGCTCATAACCTTTTTTTTTTTTTTTTATTAACCCAATCTAGATTGTGCAAAAAAAAAATTTGCATGTGTTAACTACAGAGTTAACAGTCGTTGACCAATAATGTACAAATCCAGGTGCAAATGAGCCAAATATGTACAATGAATCAATATGGTATTAAATTTGCATGCCCATATATTCACTTAAAGGTTAGACACGTAGTTTATGAAAGCACAAAACAATAGAAGTATTATATTGTGTAGTGTTCAGCCTGAAAGAATGATCACTGCACAGTTGTCCTGTCTTACTGAAACACTTAAGTACTGACTGCTTATCTAACATACCACTGCAGAATGTAATAGCGGACAAAGGAAAATATACATTCACAAAGCAATCTGCTGATCACGGTCCACAAGTAATGTGTCCCACTAAATAAATTCTCAAGTTATTGTTTGTCCAAAAGTGAACAAACTAATACAGGTATAAAAGATGAGAACAGAGGTACTCACCTTGCTTAGATGGCTTGATACGGGTGTTTTGACGTCACACTTAACAGTGAACCAAAGATGGAATCTGTTCTTAAGCACACACACGGTTTTGTTTTCCTCAGATGCCTGGAACACGTTTAAATAAAAAACAAACAAAAAAAAAAGCAGCTTCCAAAAATAATTATATAAAAAAGGGACAAAAGAAATAAAGAAACAAGGCAAAGGCAGGTGTGAGAACACTGGTTGGGACAAGATGAACAGCACGAAATAACAGAAAGAGAAAGAAAGTTAAACTAGCAGACAGCAGCCCACTCCGCACCCCAATGGAGTGGAAGTGCGGGGAGGATAAGGAGGGCTTGGAGCAGCGTTGGGACGTGTGCTTTGTCAAAGCTGTTGAGTAGGCACAAACTTCTTGTCTCAGATCACAAATCGTCTTTGCCGTTAGCGATGATGGTCGGTTGCGTCAGGCGATTTTCTTTTTTTTCTTATTTCTTTGGTTGCTTCGTTTGGTCTGTGTGAAGTTCGGTCGAGAATTTTCTTCAAAACAGGTGCGTCATTGGGTCGTTTTCCGGCGTGTTCTTTGTTTTGTTTTTCCTTGATATGTTTCTTCCGATTGATCTGAACTTGAAGTAGGAGTTTCAGATGGTACAAAAGTCAGTTCTTTTTCACTTCATACTGTATAGAAAGAAAGAAAAGGAGAATTAAACAGTCATTTAAAACACAAGTAGCCGAATTAAAATAAGACAAATCTATTCTATTACACAGGGGAAATATTTAACCTTGGGAGAAATATGAGAAATGTGGCTTTTTAAAAAAAAAAAAAAAAAACAAACAAAAAAAAACAAACACACACACACACACACCATTTAACACTAACACTAATTGAACCAAGACCAAATTTATGTATCGATGTGTTTTTGCTGCAAAAAGGCACATCTGCTGACGTGTGATCTTGTCAAGGGTAAAGCTATTTTTACTTGATTGATTAAGAACACGTGGATGATGGACTTAAAATAATGCTACCCAAAACATTTCAACGGTCAATGTCACAAGTTTACTGAATGTATAGCTTCTATACTTGTTTTACGTATACTCAACTTTTGTATACTCAGTTACATTAGATACCACTTTTTAGTCTAATCAATCAAGACTAATGCAACAAACATTTTGCTTGCCTAGTGTGCTAACTAATGAATTGGTCATCCACCTTTGTGCACATCTGATGATTACTTTCCTGACATGATACACACATCTGAGACTCATGTATGACTGCAACTCCAAGTTCTTTGCTCACAAGCTCATAGACCTAAAATACAGCTTCCTCAGCTGCCAGTGTGCACATGTGGCGGAAGCAGCTGACTGAACTTCACTCAGTCCAGTGCATCAACAAGTCTCGGCACATCGAGATGCTCATGTATTTATGGACCGCCAACGCAATCTCAAGCTTGCTTAATACAAATGGACAACAACTATCTTGTTCACGTTACACGGTTTCATGGACTGTTGAGTCATTCCTGCTCTTTACTGGCACATTGTCCAAGAGGAACTCTGATATCTCAAATAATTATAAATGAAGCTTTCATTATACTGAGCGTTCAGGCCAAACCATCTGATTTTATATATGCTAAAACCTAGCTACACTTAGGTTAGAGTTCACCACAGAACTACCATAGATAACAGGTTGCAAAATGGTCTGGGTTTCTGCCTGATTAAAAGGACAGCCCAAAAAAAAGTAAACTTATAAATATCAGTTATCTTCTTTAACTTGTGTATATTCTGCAGCATTCAAACAACCACTATTTAGCCACGGTTTCTTGCCTGTTATAACCAACAAGCCTAGATGTAAAAGCTTGCATTACTCACAATTGCTGAACCTTAAGTGCACTTACAGAAGGCAAGAATCTCAGAATCACTTAGAGAGAATTTAACAGTGGAGAGGGAAAAAAAAAAAAGAAAAAAAAAAAAAAAGTTACTCCAGGTTAGGCCATGAGCAAGCTAGCTCAATTTAGTCACGTGTGTAATGTATTTACCTACACTACAGTAAAGAGTACATTCAGTGTTAGAGATATATCCTAATGAATCCATGCTGATTGATCTAAAACAATTAAAGTATTTCAAGTAACAGCAGAGACGTGCAATTTTCTGCACCCTCCTGACCTCCCTTGCACAAATTCAGTGTTGAGAAGGTTTCATTGTCCCAGTCTGTGGTCAGAAATAGCAAGTTCCAACCTGTAGTCAAGCACAGTATTAGCTCCATCGCTGCTCAAAGTGACTTACTTACTCACAGCTATTCATTTTTCATAGAAGGCCATTCACACAGCTACCGAGCAGATAAAGTAAAGGTCAGTTTATGCTTCATGTAAACTGTCTTTGAGAGGCATTCAAAATTATTCTGTTTTTAAATTTCTACAACTATCAGGATTTTAGATGTCCATCGAATGAAAATCTGATGAGCAATAAACTCTTTAAATAAAGTCAAAGTCTTTGCAATAAAGTCTTTGTAGGTACTTTGATGCACTCACAGAAGGCAAAAGTGCTTTGTTGGTACTATTTACTGTTCACTGTCCAAGAAAAACTAGACAGAAGGTGATTCTTTGCCAGCATGATTCAAAGCTTTTGAATTTTACTTAGAAATTAAGTGAAGCCTGTACAAGCATGCATATGGGCCGTCTCCAGCTTAACCTAGATTATTATATAAAACTGAAGACATTATTAATAATAATAATAATAAATAATAATAATAATAATAATAATAATAATAATAATAATAATAAATTAAAAAACTTGCCATTAACTGAACATTGCTTCAATGACAGCAGTGAAGAAAGACTATCAAAACAATATTTCTAAGAGAAATGCAGTGCATGTGTCCAAACAAAAACAGTCCAGTCTGCAGACCCATTTGATCAAAAACCACCTGGACAAAATGTGAACATATCCGCTATAAATCCCTGACCCTTACTTTTCTAAACTGATCTTTATTATAGTATCACTTACAGCAGGTGTTCATGTTCTCATATTTCATTAGAGTAAACCAATACAAATTTAATTCATGTGTAATTTGAGATGTCCTCAGCCTGATACCTGGATCCGTATCGGCAATAAATAAAAATACATACGTAAGGATTGGATAACGGGAAATATTTTCAATCTGATAAATACCAGAGAATTGCTTGTAGTGCAACATGCTAAGGCAGGTTAAGTAGCTCAGACAAAAACAATAGCCACATGCTCAAGCAAACATTTGGGAGGTTATCAAAGCTAGGTGGGAACATGACCTTAAAGAAAATACTTCTTGTTACTGAGATTTATTTTTTTGATCAAGTTTATCATGTATATTTGCAATGCCGTTGTTTGCAGTGCAGTTGTACTGATGCAATGCAGTTGTACTGATGCTCATAGTGTCAATATCGGAAAAGAAAGTGACTGTGTACTTTACCAAGTACTGCCAGTTTATTCAAATAATATACTTCTTGTCCACTAAGGAGAGTATCAGAAACAATGTACTGTTAGTGGGGCTTGTGGACTGGTTTGGAAAATGCTGCCCAACTCGCTAAAAACCTCTGTAACTGTATCTGTAGCCCTGCCTGAAAGCGTGAGGCAATAGCGATCGGTCCTTTATACTATTTAAGAGGTTCACAACCTTTCAACACTCAGAACCACAAAAACAGCTGAGCACCAATATCCCTTTGTTCAGCTCAACGTCATCCCGGTGTTGATATAAAGCAGCCGTGTTCCGCTTTTTGCCTGGGATGGGCAATGTTCCAAAAAAACGTTCTATGATATGTATGATACAGAATATGCATCAGAAAATACAATTTAGCAAACCACAAGTGTTGCACTTAATGTAAAATCTAAAGAACTGTTAGTTGCCTACAAAAACTACATTCCAACACTAAAAATCTACGTAGAAATGTTTGACGATTTCAACAATCAGCTAATTCCGTTTATTATATAAAAGTACTGAATTATCACAATATCTCCATCATCCCATTTCTTATCCAGCTCATCATTACACTAAACTCATTTCAATCATGTAGCATGAACATGAAGCAGAAAATCATTAGACCAAATTCTGTGCCTTTGCTATAGAATGAATCACTAATTTAAAAAATAAATAAATACATTAATTAATTAACAATAATAAGTGACTAAGAGACACAAGCAAGCAATACAGAACAACACATTTGCTATATGTACAGAGCAAAATTCCCAGGAAATAAGATTCTAATGTGTTTTTAGAACTGTACAGCATGTGCTCTAAAGCTGTGACCAGCGTGTCCAAAAGCAGTGCATTCCAGCAGTGGCTCACTATATACCAGTGCTACATTCAGCCTGGCCTTACTTATAGTGCCACTAAAACAGTTTTAGACACCACTAGCTCTTTCTAGAGACCTGTTTAATGCTCACTCCTGTGTTTCACAAACATTTATCAAGGACCAGGCCTTTTCTCTGATGAAGAGAGATGAGAAACCTACCACAGATATTAAAGTTCTCCAGAAAGTACAAAGAAAACCTAAGATAAAAGATATTAATCCAAAGCAAGCAAACAAGCCCAAGGATTGTCAGTATTTTGGAGCAATAGCTAAACAGTTGCACAAACATCCATTATGCCTGCCATGTCTGAAGTAAAGCAGACTGGTTTATTTTAAATAAAAATAAATTCAGGACATTTAGCCAGCTAAGTTGAAGCTAACCAGCTTCAGACATATTAGAAATCATGTGTGGACATTTGTGTGATACCTGCACAGAGTTATAACATCAGGTCAGATGCAACAGCCTTAATGTACAGGAGCTGTATGCCAAAACTGCCTTTGCGTGTTTTCTGCGTTGTCATATTGACCATCAGTACTTCAGGCATTGCCATCAAATATTTCCATAACTACAGAAAGACGACTTCAAAATCAATTAAAATTCAGCTAGTTAGTTTAGGCTTATCTTCTATCTTCATATCCATCAGCGACTCACAGGTACACTTTCATACCATGAACATTACACAAGTGATCAAACAATTTGCTGCAAAATTTACTTTACACTGTTTGTAGAAACCACCAAACATTAACCATTACAGAAAGTGTGATACACCTGGAAGGGACATGTTCATGTTGAAGAACATTTAGCTTCCTGCGCAGCTTTGAAAACATGTTAGGAAATCTTGTTAGGGGAAGTAGGGATTAATTCTTCACTTTATTTGTGGTCATCATTCATAATGTCTGACCTGCCTACAATGCAGCACATTAGGATGATCATCGCTGAATAAGAAAAGAAAGAAAACGATAGAAAGAAAGAGATGTGCTCTTATTCATGTAACAGGTTCACAAGCTGGGATTCCTTCTATCTAATGAGTAAATACAAATAATAACAGTAAAATATTCTAGTAAATCAGCCACACCTCACTAGTAACGTCAAATTCAAGCACTACAGCAAATAAAATAGCTTTGACAAGCCTTCTTCGTCCTTTAAGGTTTATTAATATCATTTCACATCGCTGCTAAGCCAATGATCTCGTTGTAAACCCTGACAGTGACTATTTCTTGTTCACAACATTTAATCTTTAACATTTACCCGCTGATCATTTGCTAAGTTTGTTCAACAGACCCAGAAAAATAGGGATTAAAAGGTACAATAGATGCCGGTTTTGGGCGATTAACTCTGTTCGACACGATGATGTAAATACGCAATTAGCTAAAAAGCTAACTGTGTAACTCGCGCAAACACAACGGTTCACTGCGAGAGCTACACAATGCAGCCGAGCTACTGCGTGTACAAAAAAAACCTACACGTGACACTTGTGTGCGTCTCGTATAAATAATAAATCTTTTTGTTTGTTTGTTTCAACGGAAATGTTGGACGACGGACAAAGAAAACTACTAACGTCACACCGGCTAATACGTTCACGCGCACTTATAGCACTAAGCTAACTCGGCTAGCTATTGATAAGCGGCTAAATAAAACGACTTAGCATAAGTCGACAGTTAGCGAGCCACGTTGGTACAACAAATTGGAGCCATTGGAGACTAACAACGCGTCGTCAATGAAGCAAAACAAACCCGTTTGTGAATCTGAAACCTTTAGACGTCACTGACAACAAAAACTACAACTAGCGGAAGGTTTTCACGCCCGTTGTTTATTAAACTATCAAGCTAACACGCCACAGGGAGCTACAGCGAGTCATATGGTACAGACCGCTGCCCCCACCCCAGGCCTTCAGTCTCGGGCTAAATCAATACATACACCCGAAACACAGCAGCGAACCATTCTGAACTAGCATGCAGTCAATGCTTTGTCTTTTACTTTCACGTTCCCGTGCGTACATTTTGCCCCTAAACCTATCATACATGAGAAAAACTCACCCCAACAGCTTTCAGCACTGTCACCAGCGCCGCCATAAGCAGCACGGCACATTACGTAGTGAGGAAGAGTGGAGACTACCGCGATATTTCACCCTCGCGTGCGAGATTTAATGAGATTCTGCTGGACTGGTGTGCAGTCTGCTCATACTGGACACATGGACTCAGAAATAACCAGATAGTAAAATTCTCAGCTATATTATATTATATATATAAAGGCTGCGTGCATGTATATTTTAACAACACATTTTGGGGCTGTTTGTTTGTTCAAATGTCATGTAATGGTGTAAACAGTAATTGACCCCAGATCACCCAGCTTTATTTAAACACCAGGAAGCTAAAAGGTTTAAACATTAAACACGCACGAACCAAAGATAATGAATCTCTAACTACAAATAATGTTGAACACTTACATATACATCATGAAGGAACAGGATTATTTTGAGATCAGATGCAGTGCTCTGCTCATCTGAGAACCTTTCAGATGTCATGTTTTCATGGTTCATGTTCTAATACCACAAACTCATTTCTTGCGTCCCCACTTGGTGAATAAAGCGGATTCTGATTCTGATTCTAAACCATTGGGTTCTATTAGAAAAAATATCTTTACAAAAATCTAAGCTATATTCAAAGAAGACACCATTGGATAGCAAATAAATGGTTAGGTGAACACCCATCGGGAACCCGTTAAAATCACTTAACTGTTAAGATGTATGCAAACACATCTAACTAATATTTTTCAGTAATAAACAAAACAAGTCAAACAATTCCATCAACTCAGCTGTCGAGTCGGTTCTGTGCTCTTCTATAACTGATTGGTTTGGCTCAGCCAGCAAAATCAGATTTAAGAAGCTGCAACAGACTGTTAGGACAGCAGAAAGGATCATTGGTGTAAACCTGCATAACCTTCAGGACAAATCTAGAGTTAAGAAGTGGGCAGGTAATATCATTACAGACCCCGCTCACTCCGGCCACAACCTGTTTGCACTTCTCCTTTCAGGAAGACGCTAAAGATCTCTGTGCACTAGAGCTAGAATTCCGTAATTATTTCTCCATCTCTAATTACCGCCTCTTTCTCAAGTCTTATGTAAATCCTTACTATTTAAAATGTTTACTATTCTCATGCCAAATGTGTTTATATGTATGTATATATGTATGTATGTATGTATGTATGTATGTAGGTATGTAGGTATGTATATATGTACCCAAGAGCAACGTAAAAACCACAACAAATTCCTTGTAGAAGGAATTGTCACACTTGGCGAATAAAGCTGATTCTGAACCATTGTGTTTTATTAGAAAAAAACAAATATCTTTACAAAAATCTAAGCTATGTTTGGTAAAATATATAATGTTGTAACAAAAATGAGGGCACTATATGTCTCATGCCTAAAAAATACAGTACTACTTATTTATTACTGATATGCAATATCAGAATAAAGTGTGAAAGCAAGACGAATAGCACATTTAATGGTAACTCTGCAACTCATGAGGAGTGAAAAAGCAAGAGGAAAAGATTCAAGTCATACGTAACGAGACAAGACATATATAATGACAATCATCCGCGTTTTTCATATATCACTAAATGAGCCAATAAAAGATCCAGCAGCCTAGCATCACCCAGTGACTGGCCCAGTTCAGTTCAGACCATGTTTGTATAGTGTGACTAGCCAAGTATCCCTGAAAGACAAAATAATAAACAATCAGACCATTTAGATGAACGACCAATTATTCACAAAATATTTCAAAATAGCTTAGTAGCAATTTATTCTTCCTCCTTATTACTTCTCTGCAGTGTGTGCAGATCATAATTAAATCCACATGCTGTATTGTAAAAGCAAACCTTTTCATCCTCAGCATCCAGATCAAAGAGTGATCCCAGATATGTCAGGTGAAATATGGACAATGCGCAGAAGAAGAGATTAATCCCATACACCCACACATTCTAGATAAACGCACAACACATACACAGATGAAGCCATACGAGGTAAAAAAAATAATAATAAAAAGAAAGGCATTAATCACAGTCACTGTGTACCTTTTTGTTCTTAGGGATTCATATCAGATTCACTCAGCAAGTTTTCAATTCACATATTCAATTCACATTTGACAGAAATCCTTATCTATAGTGACTTACAGGAGTGCTTTGAAGGCTCGATCAATAAAATGAATACATCCTGATACTGGTTCACTAGGATTTGAACACTGGTTCATCACTGGTTCACTCGGTTTTAGGTTTCAGTCTAAGAACTCTGCCGGGGAGGAGAACTACGTCTTTAGATGTCGTTTGAAGACAAAGTGACTCAGCTGTTTTTAGATCTAGGGGAAATTTATTATAGCACCTAGGTGGTGCTATACTGCTCGAGGGTGAGTGGTGCAGTGTGAGAAATTGCTGTGAGGTCTGTGGGTACTGGTCTGTTTTTTGGCTTTGTAGGCAAGTGTCAATATTTTAAATTTAGATCTAAATAGAAAACAATTTGAGGTGACTTTAGATTTTCAAAGAAGACACCATTGGATAGCAAATAAATGGTTAGGCAAACACCCTTCAGGATCCAATTAAAATCACTTTAAGATAAATGTAAGCACATCTAATTAATAGTTTAAAAATGTTCAGTAATAAACAAAACAAGTCAAATGATGCAATACCTTCAAGAGAGAAAATAAGTCTACAGTGATCAAAATTAAGGAATGATAACCGGTGCTAAATGGCAAGTTACAATTTTTACAGATTTAGTTATGTTGTATTTTACTTAAATAAAGTGTGTTATGGGGACTTGGTTTGGTTTCTGAATGAAACACACGTTAGGGTATATATATATATATATATATATATATATATATATATATATATATATATATATATATATATATATATATAATCATTCACTCTCTGAATGATGGTGTATAAGCACACACTGTATATAATACACTTTCAGACATAAAAACACTGCTCAGCTCCTGAGGTATTTCTTTAGAATTTATAATTATAGCTTTAAAGTATTATACCTTATTATTTATATCTATATCTAATACATACATACATACATACATACATACATACATACATACATACATACATACACACACAGACACAACCCCAAGAGTTTTAAGGATTTATGAATAAAAATCTTTTCAAAAGTGCAGGATTCTGCTTTGGATGACTTCTTTATGAGTTAAGTGATGCATAAAATCAACACAGAAAATGTATGATGTAGTACTTGTATGTAACAGTATATTTTGTTAAGCTAGCCATGTCACAATTATTCAACCCCTATATAATATTGTTATTTTTTAAAGCTTTCTGACAGTTTTTATGGCCTGAAGTGAAGCTTCAGTAAGCCTTTGGGAACTCTATAACGATCCTTCATTTGCTTCAGCTGTGATGCATATATAAACCCCAACCATGAAGGTGTTCAAGGTGAGTTGCAATCATGGGAAAGACAAAGGAGCTTACACAAAAGCTGAGAGAGATTATTTCATCACATCTGAAGGGCCTTGGGTAAAAGAAGATTTACAAAATATTGAACATTCCAAGAGACACCATTGGGAGCATTATAAGGAAGTTTAAAACTTATGGAACAGCTGCAAACCTTCCTGGGCGTGGAAGAAAACCCACAATTTCATCAAGGGCCCTTAGCAACTTAGTCAGGACAGCTAAGAAAAACCCCTGTGTGACCAAGAAAGCTACTGGATGACCTGATGAGAGCTGTTACAAGTGCTTCAGTGGCAACTATAAGACGTGCACCGAATAAACAAGGACTTCATGGCCGGACCCCAAGACGCACACCACTCTTGACCTCAAGGAATATCAGGAGTAGACTAGAATATGCCAGGAGGAATTTGGATAAAACTAGTGTTGAGTTCTGGGAGACAGTTCTATGGACTGATGAAACCAGAATGAAAATTTTTGAACATATGGACCAGCAGTACATCTGGCGTTCCAAAGGTCAGGCTTATGACCAAAAGGATACCATCCCCACGATCAAGCACGGAGGTGGGTCATTGATGATGTGGGGCTGTATTTCTGTGGCAGGAACTGGCAATCATGATCTTGTACCTGGCATCATGGATTCCCAGAAATACCAGGTCATTTTAAAGAAGAACCTGATGTCTTCTGTAGACAAATTAAACCTTGGTGATCATTGGATCTTCCAACAAGACAATGATCCCAAGCACACCTCCAAATCAACTCATGCTTGGTTGGGGAAAAGATGCTGGAGCATCCTGGAGTGGCCTTCTCATTCACCAGATTTAAATCCGATTAAAAATCTTTGGTAGGATTTGAAGAAGGCAGTTGCAGCACGGAAGCCATCAAACCTCACTGAGTTACAGACTTTTGCATGTGAAGAATGGGCAAAGATTCCAATCTCGAGGTGTAAGAAGCTTGTCAGCGCTTATCGAAACCGTTTGTTAGAAGTTATAAAAAATAAAGGACACTCCACAAGGTACTGAAGCTGGGGGATGAATAATACTGCACATGCTCATGTGTTACGAGTTACAATTTTCATTTAAACTTCAAAGTTAAGTCAACTTCTGTTGTCAAACTAACTCGTATGTATTAATAAATATTTTTATTTCATGAGGTTTATTTTTTTCATTGATTTTCATTATTTTATCAACATCACTATAATCTTTTGAGGTGAGGGGGTTGAATATTTCTGATTGCAAGTGTGTGTGTGTGTGTGTGTGTGTGTGTGTGTGTTTTTTTGGTTTAATTATCTAAATTAAAGTTTATAAAAATTAAGCTTGGGATTATAATTATTTAATACATAATTGACCCTTAAAAGCTTTACTCTAAAAGCTAATTAAAAAGGGACATCACAGGGAAAATTATAACAGATATAAAAGTTTCAGAAAGACCTCATTGGAAGCCAATTTATGGCCCCAGTCAAGCAACAAGGAAAAGTACAGTTTGCTATCTTTATATCTGATATTTCCTATTCCATACTCACCAACCACTGCACAGGTCAAAATCAATAACATTCAGGATTTTAAAACATCACTTTACCTTTTTGTTCTGATGCTGGCAGTCATTTAGGCAGCGCCTTGACAGTATGCATGCACTGAAAATAGCTGCTAATCTCTTTCTAAGAACTGAAAGAAGGACAAAACATAGCAGTCAGTTTGGGGTATGCAGCGTACTCAGCATTAGATGTGAATGAGGAGGTAAACGGGTGTTTTACCATGTTCCACATACGTGATAAACCCCAGAGACAAGAGCACAGCTCCGAGATGGAAGCTGAGGCCCTGAAGAGCAACAGACAAGGGTTAGGATTCTAATATTCAAGCCATTCTGGTGTTCCAAAAACTCACCACTAGGAGTCTCTAGCTGCACAGCTGTGAAGCCTAACTATGCGACAGTGAAACATTAAGTCACGACTCCACACAGGTCCTCGCTTTCATATCATGTCATCATCTCGCTTTTCTTATTGATAAAGAGCTTGAAGCTAACCAGCTCCAAACACCACATTGTGATTTATCATCATTTACATGAACTGTTAGATATATACACACTATTCTCTGAATTCCTGTTGCCATAAAATGGAACACAATAGCAGAGATGGCTATGGAATAGAGCATTCGCCAGATTATGTAAATGCAAATAATATTGTAGCAAATTCACACACACAGACATATTACTTAAAGAAGATCAGAAGTTCGATGAATGATTTATACACATTTATTGTTGTTTTTTTTAAGTCCACTGACTGCAGTCAGTGTTTCCTCTTAATAGCAAACACCAGAGGTGGGAGTAAGTCACACATGTTCAAGTCACAAGTAAGTCTCAAGTCATGAATGTCAAGTCAAAGTCAAGTTGAGTCTTTTTTAAATATTTGTCAAGCAAGTCTCAAATTTGCGACTTAAGTCTGACTCGAGTCAAGACATATGACTTAAGTCCCCCATCTCTGGCAAACACACTATACAGAAAACAGAAAAAACACTGAACTTCTGTCCTTTTGTGTAATTTGTACTTTGTTTAGACAATATGTTGATCTATTAACTTAGCTTCTCCTCCACGTGCATTTTACAGGGATAACTCATGATCCAGTAAATAATCCACCTCCTTCACATTCATTACACCTGTGACAGTAGGCATCTGTAAAGTGCCTAGTGATTATGTATTGGAAACCTCTCCAGAACAGGCTGAGAGATATTAAACAGTTGAGAGATTGTTTCAATCTGTGTAACCATGTAACATGCCTGAGCTCTTTACAGTTAGCTTTTCTTTCTTACCACCACTGGTGGTGGTGTTTCACTTGGGTAAAATAAAATCCAAAATAAAATCCAAAATAATCCTCCGTAAGCCAAAAAATTAAACCTAACATTGATTTTATTTTAAACATTTATTAAAGACAGGCAACACATAGCTCATTATTATTTAAAATGTATGTATTAATGATTCCATACTCACATGGAGTAGAGCACTAGCGGTGTAGGTCACCAAAATTGCTGGAAAAGTACCCAGCTTCAATGCACTCTTAAAGATATCTGTGCAAATAAACATCAACAGTCAGTAAATATAAGGCATCATCCCAAAAAATAAATAAAATAAATAAATAAATAAATAAAATATCACTTGTGAGCTTATGGGAACATTTACATTTGTTCAGCCAGCGAGACATTGGCAGGTTCCAAGATGTGACAACTTCCACCATGGATCTTGGCAATTCAACGTTGAGAGGCTTTGCCACTGTAATATCCCTACAAATACATATTTTGCATTTGTGCATCATTTATTAATTCTCTACATTAAATATAACAACACTGTCCCCCCCAATGCCACCCAACTACTCGCTACATGATGCAGCAGTTATTTTATTCCTGTTTAGCTCTCGCCTCCTCATCTGTACACTCTGCTCAAACAGGAGGCAGTTAAAGTTATGTTTGAGTTTTCAGGATTTCTCATTAATATGGCACTGGAGCATCACTGGAATACTGACAATTGACAAAAAAACCTTGTAAGTGTTTTTTTTTTTACCCCAGTTATACATCACTGTAAATACATCACAAATAATTTAGGTAATAATAGGTAATATTTCAGGCAATTTCACTGCTGTTAGTGGTTTAGTGACAGACCACAGTGAGTCACTTGATGTTGTAAAATGACTGAAAGTGAGAAAGGTTTCACTTACCATTTGACGTTGTCTTTATGCTCAGAAAATCCAGCACCAGCCATAACCATGGTTGCTTCACTCAGATAGCTAACAAAGTAGTTACTGAAGTGGAAGGACACCGCATTCTCGTATGCATGAAGCCATCTAATGACAAAAACATTTCTTTAGCCAGCTGTTCTTTAATATCTTCAGCCAGTGCTTTTACCTGACTGACCTGTGAGGTAGTCCATCGACATATATGGGAATGAAGTAAGGGAAGAGATATGGAGCGATGCAGGTCGAGATGACGAGGCAAACCTGACTTTTTATAAAGCACAGAGCGATTTTTGCAAACCAGGCAAAATTCTGAAAAAAATCAGAATTTAAAAATCAGATTAATGCCAAATATCCATAATCACACATTCCTAGATTAGCAAATCATTCATGCAAGAGTAACTGAGTGCGGACGGGATTACCATTTTACGGCCATCCAAAGCATCTCTGTAACTGCTGAAGCTAATCCATGGGCCAAAAATGACTGTTCCCACAAAGCATATGTACCCGAGGAAGTCCAGCAATGTAGGAAAGGAAGACACTGCCCCTCTGTCAAGGTCAAAAGCCAGAGAAATGGCTTTCATGGCCACCACCATCTGGGAGCCTGGGTTCATATAACAAAAGGGGAAAAAATCTTTTGTCTAATATCAGACCAATTACATGAACTGATTAAATTACAGTACTCCAACAGGTGCAAGTATTACTTACCTCTCATCTTATGCCAAGTCTCGGCATCTATCATATGAAGTTCTCTATGATTAAGAGAAAGTCATTTTTAAATGTAATTAGTAAACATTTCACTCTAAATTAGGAATAAAGCTTTCTAAATTAGCACATACCCCATGAGCATATAGATGAGTATAGCCAAAGAAAGAAATACTCCACGGTTGCTGGACCTTCGGCAGAGGAAGAGGATGAGGTAGCAGACGAGGCTGAGTGTGATCACCCATATCGTGTTTAGCTCAAAGAACACATAGAGCACATAAAGGCCCCCTGCCAATGAACTCAGATGCTTGACATGTACTGAAATACCTGCAGAACAATACAATCAGAGTAAATCAAACATGTTTCATAGGCGCAGTGGTACTCAAGAATATCCAGTTTATCAGAAAAAAACGTGCATACTACAAGTGCGCTTTTTCAAATTTACATATAAGACGACTCACTAATAAAAATCTCAACTGGCATTTATGGATTATATGGATTAAATCTTTAAGTTTAAAATAGCTTTATTTATTGACATACAAAGAGAATGAATAATTTTGGAAAACCACCATTATTCCGAGTTGATGACTTGAATAAAAGCAATTCAAAAGAAATCCATAAATTAAATAAGACCAAAAATAAAGCCAAACGTAATAGCGTCATATATACAAGGCCTGTGGTAGCCTATGTACTGCAATGGCTGAGCTGCATTATTTTTATTAGGTTTATTACAAGACACACTTAAGCTACTTTCACACAAAATTGCTGCAAGTCGCCAGTTCTTACTACTGGTTGCCATAGTAATAACGTTTATCGGTGAGTGGTGCAACTAGCATCATATCATATGAAATGAAGGAGAAGCAATGTGCACTATTTTGCTACTGTATGTGCTCTACTGTATTTACTCCATATTTATAAAAGGTTTTCTCTACTTTGTCAGGTTGCAGGAGACACCAAGGGTCGTTGTCTCTCATGTGGCCAGAAGTCGCCAGGTCTCATAGAAAATGAATGATATCCTATCACTTTTTTTCAGGGCGAGTGGCTGCATGTGTGAACATAGCAGAGAGTGTTCTTTCAAGTTTAGTCACCACTTGTCATTTTTCAGCTCACTTTACCTTTTATAAAGTATTGTAGTAAATGTAAATCAGCTTGTAAATAACACTTGTTAACTTACAGGCCATTGGCATTTATTTAGATATTATGTAAATGAAACTTTTAGAATCTGGAGGGAATTTTAGTTTGCTTAGGAGACGAGTGATGTCAAAAGCGAGCTTACTGGGATAATAGAGGACTGACTCCACTGAGAAACACAGGATATTGTTAGGGCAACTATAATAGTAATGGTTGTGCATGCAATTAAGGTACATGTTCTAATCAGTATTTTGAAAAAGATAAAATAAAAAAAATAACAGGCAAATTGTCAGTCTATTCAAGGCCATATGGCAGTGGTGGAATGGTGGTAAATTTTCTTAATTAGTAATCAGAAGATTATGAGTTTAAAGATTGCCAGAAACCCATTGTTTTGCCTGTGAGCAATGCTGTCACCCCTTAATTGCTTATTCTGGGTAAAAGTGTCTCCAAAATTAATAAATGCAAATATAACTCACCCAGTCTGCAGATGATGCGGCAGAGGCAGCAAACAAGAATCAGCTGCCACACCTGTTCCAGACCTTGCCAAGCAGTAGGCACAACACAACCCTCAGCAAGAAACCACAAGAACTCCTTCGTGCCAAATGACTCCATGGCAACCTGAAAAGAATTTTGTGTTGTGCACACAAACATGCACAATTTTGTGTGAGAAATGAACCGAGCAGTCTGCTTTCAACCAAATACACCTCATCTTATACAAATATGCATGCCAGGCCATGCCAGGCCAGGCCAGGGGCAACATGGTAACATCAGCAAGCAGACATTGATTGCTTTTCATCATGCTTTTTGGTTTGACTGATATATGTTGTATAAGCCCATTCTTCACATATTTATCCTAAACCTTTTATTTATTGCATGCCAGTCTTAGTATCTACAGATGGATGACACAAGCACCTTAATAAGCTGCTTCAACCCGCTTTACAAGGCTCTGTGCTGGAGGGATAAACACCATTCTTCAAAACGATATGATTTCGGTCTAACTACAGTGGTGTAGAGCGCTGTCAGACTTGTCAGTTCAAGTGGACAAACAGACACAATAACAAATCCGCTGTTTTTTTTTCCTATTTAACCCTTGTGCTCTGTTGCTACTTAGCAATAGATGTGCTGTTCATAGGTCATATTGACTTTCAGCTGCTGAGAAAGACTGTAATATTTGAGATAACTGACCTTGAAAACAAAACAAAACCACTTCTCTACCAGCAGGGACTAAGAGAACAAATACCGAATTCATCCATCATCTTTATTTTATTAACCGGTAACATACAGTATTTATAGTTTGGGTTCCATATTAATTAAAAACATAGAACGGATCATTTTGACCTGCGTAGAACATAACGGATGAGATTTCACTGCATTTTAACACAATCAGGTATCACTTATCCTAAAAATAGTACACAAACTTAATACAAATGATTCGACAGTATCGTATCCTTCATGGATAAATGTTTATTCTTATTCTTTCCCAATGTTTGTTAAGATGGGAATCTGCTACGGGACCAGAGGGTTGCAGGTTCGAATCTCAGGTATGCTTGAGAGATTCCCTTCAGCAAGGCCTTTAAACTTGAACTGCTTAGCTTCATGTACTGAATTCTACCTAAACTGTACGTCATATTTAATAAGAGTCTCAGTTAAACCAAAGTAAATAGAGTCAGGTGTCTGTCAGTTCATCTGAATGCACTTTATTGACCATTTTCCAGAAGTTGTTCCAGTTTGGACTAACAGTCGCCTATATTCTGTTGTGTTCACTGCAGGAATGTCGTCTCTTTCTCTTGGCTCTTATTATTATTTATTTTTTCCTTTAACTTCCGCCGTTAAAATGAGTCTTTTGTTGTGTTCGGTTAAGTTCAAACCTGGAAAAATTGCTTCTTTCAAGCTAATAAACGTTAGCTTTAAACAGCAGCACATAGACTAGATAGTACATGCTCAAGGAGCCGTGTTCATTTCAGCCGCTTCTCTTACCACAGGACGTCAAACCCGGAAGTGAAGTTAGGAAAATACGCCAGGATTTAAATCACTCCAGATATCTGCTCCATGTTGGGGGCACAACTGTAACACATCTGTCCGCTTTACAAAGGTAAAGAATAAAGTGAAACACGCGCTTGAACATGGTGAATTTCAACCGAACTTGATTCCACGTCGCGGTGGAGCAGCCAATAGATGCCTTCAACTTTGAACAGTGGAGCTCATGTTACACACGTTTCCTCCTGGTCATGCAGAAATGTACCCCATCACACCCACTGATGCCGTGCACACGTTTATCTTAGCTACAACTTCTCTCAAGGGATTCACACACACACACACACACACACACACACACACACACACACACACACACACACACACACACACACACACATATGCAAACCACACATGGGATCATGATTTAGGCCTGTAAGTGTAGAATGTTTTACATAATTAATTGAAGTCTTTATATAATTTATTTAATTGTTTAAAATGATGTCCAAACTCTGTTGGCCTCACAGCTTTACACTGAATATAAAGTAAATATAAAGTGGCAGTTTTACCAGTAATGTGAAATCCATTTTATAAAGAAAAGAAAATATATAGGAGACAGGAGACAACAACAACAACAACAACAACAATAATAATAATAATAATAACAATAATAATATATTTGATATATTATTATTGTTATTATTATTATTATTATTATTATTATTATTATTATTATTATTATCTAAACATCATTGTGTATGTGTAAATGTCATGTGTACAAATGTAGTGTGTGAATATGTGTGTATGATTGTGCCTTATGATGGACTGGCAGCCTGACCACATAGTATACTGCCTAGTGTCCGATGTTCCCTACAATAGACAACAGGCTCCTCAGTAACCCTGTGTAGGATAATAATAATAATAATAATAATAATAATAATAATAATAATAATAATAATACATTTGGAGAGCAGACCTTAAATGCGGGCTTATTACTCTTGTGTCCTACTGATATATTTCTCCTTAAATGCATGCTATAAAAGTTTAGAATTTTCTATTTAGAGTTCATATTTTTAATTATTTTTATCTATTATTCTCTTTTTTAATTCTTGAACCTTTAACCCATAAATCATAAACTAGTTAGATTCCATTACAATGTAACTAACACTCCAAACATTTTCTATAGTATTATTGGTGGATTATTATATTATGTTCAAGGTAAAATTAACCTGACATTCTGCACCCTTGTTTTTAATGTACCAAGGTTTATATTATGAGACTTTATCGATTCCCTATAGATTCAGACTCCCTATTAAAACACAATAACATGATTGGTGTCCCCAAACACTTTCTGGTGAGAACCGGCTCATTAAATTCTTTAGGTAATGAAACCCATTAGGCCAATTCCCATTAGGCATTTTAGTTTTTACTTTTTTCTTTGTCCTATGTTAATTTAAAATCCATTTAGTGACCATTCAATTGGGATTACAACAATAACAAGGTAACAATAGCTAATACAGTGATTACATCTTTGGCAGCATTTTAATGTTATCCCCTGGCTGCAGCTCTGGACTACTGCAGCCATAAAGCACTGGTTACATTAGCCAAACTACAGTGCACAAACAGATTGTGTGCTAATAAATGTTATCCAGTTAGTACGCTATCCATAGTATGTTCCCTGTATTAACGTGAGGTTCATGACATAACTTGTAACATATGTCTAAAACATTCCACTTGCAGCAAGGTTGATTTAAAAAAAAGTACATTTAACTATGGACTGTATGAAAATTTCAAGTCAAGCCAATAAGTGTTTGTTATCATTTCAACCATATAGAGCTGGTGCAGTACATATTGAAATTAAACAATGAATTGAAATTAAATTCCTCCAGGCCCATGGTGCTGCATGAAACAACACAGAACTAAGGACTATGTACATTAACTCAGTTCCACCTAAAGTGCACATCTGAAAATTTGTAAAAACATTGCAAGACAGAAGACAGAAAAAAACAGTACACTACACTACAATATAGTAGTATATTAGTTTACAAAGAGCAGCAAGAGTGTGTGTATATATGTTGGTGTCAATCTAGTCTCTGGGAATCAAGGAGTCGGATGGCTTGGGGAAGAAACTGTTTACACAGTCTGTTTGTGAGGGTCTGAATGATTTGGTACCTTTTTCATTGTGAAGAGTTTGTATAAGGGGTGCAGTGGAGTTATTTAAAATCTGTAGGGCATATTTAAGATTTTATGAGTTCAGGTTCATTACGCATAATGCCCAGGTCTGTAACAAAATGTGAATGTATGAACAACATATCTGTTTCCTACTGTATGAAGTGGTAAGCAGACTACAGATTTATGGTTTTCTCCTGAGCTCAGGACATCTTCCCCAGTTGTTGGCAGGTCTGTATGGTTTATTGAGGTACCTTGGCACTGATATTTTTAGTCGTGGCAAGCTGCATCTCATTGTATTTCTGCTTGGGATAATGTGAACCAGTGAAACCTGGCATACCAATGTGGGAACCGTGACACTTGTTTCCATGGTAATTGTTCAAATGACATTGCAAGATTGGTCTGCATTTAGTCTGTGTTATAACAGGGCTTCTGTCTCTCTTATGCTGGACCTTTTCTTATTTTCGGGAACCACCATATAATAATATATTCCAAATATTTTCTGAATATTGACCAGTTAAATGGTAAACGGTGGTGATTTCTGTAGGCATCCACACTGGAATAATCACGTGTCCACATAGGCCTGTGTGCAGTAATAATGAAAAATGTCTGAGATTTTAACAAGGAGACGTGTTTTGCCATGTCAGCCCTCAGGAGGTCTTTAGTGGAGAGAGTGCAGTGGCACTACCTTATTGCATGGTGTCACTATAGTGTCGCAGAGTGTAAAAACTACCCTACTGTACTATTGTCCAGGCTAGATCCTTAATCTCAACTCTAGCTATTTATCCATCTTGAGACCAGAATTGAGACCCTCCCCCATGGTGACCCACATGAAACAGACACAGGATGTGATGAATTAGGCCTAGGTTTCGAACAGTTCTATTCCATTTCTGTGCTCAGAGCCTGAGAGAGGCTTAGATCAGCGCTAATGGCCACTACTCATTGACAGATTGTGTAAAATATTAATCGTGATTGAGAGTGGTGTGTTGGTGAGGTAAGGCATGTTTAGTGCATACAGATGCACCGTTCTGGTAAATTATTTGGTAATTAGACAGTGCTGCCCTTGGAGAGAGGACATGGTTCAAAGCCCTGGTTTGTCTGATGGAGTGGAAATGCATCTACTATATACACAATGTGATAGTGTTGGAAGTATTATAAAAAAAGGTTAAAAATGGTAGTAACTCTGAAGATCAAACAGTACTGATGTTTTCTGAAGTAACTATGTTCTAAGCTAAGTAATAAGCTTTTAGTTTACTGAAGCTTTATTATTATTTTTACGATTTAACATATACATTTACCCATGAGAACAATTTTATCTATGCAGGAGTGAAAAACACCTTAACCTGTCTCTTGAGCCACCGTACAACAATTAGACATTTATTTCACCACCTTCCTTCCTCCCTCCCTCCCTCCCTCCCTCCCCTGTCTTCTTCTCCTCCCCCATCTCTCTCTCTTCTCCATGGACATTCACTCTTTTCCTCGTTGATTCTCTTCTGATGTTCCCCATCCCCCAAAGGCTGCACACATGATCTTTGAGCTATTTACGTGTCTGTATTTCTATAGTGTGCAGTCTGCCATTGGGCTGTGTTTCACTGACACATGTACTGTTGCCCTGATGTACACATCCCGTGTTCAAATCTTCCACATGCTGGGAACAGACTGTGAACAGTGATATCTCTGTTGTACAAGTGTGCGACCTCTTAAAGATCTTCTTCCAGCTTAGCTGACCTCTTCCTGAGTCATAAATCATTTTGGAGGACTTGTGTCAGGGTATAGAGGGAGTAATATGTTCTGCCTGTGGAAACTGTCAGAGAAAGAAGTTGCTAGACCTTTAAAATTTAAATAAGCAATTCTAGACCACAAATGACACTAAAAAATAATAGTCAGGAGGATATTTGGATATTACAGAAACTGATTAGACTTTGAAATCATATAGGTTAGCTTTGTGTTGATTTTATTGTTTCTTTCACATAATACGTGAATCAAATGCAAATTTCAATTCCGTCTTCTTAAAAGGAGCAGTTTCTTCACCCTCCACCATCCAGTTGTCTTATTACTGAAATTGGTCTCTACATGGGTTGCATTTTCTTATAGCTGACGATTTACCTTATCTAATGAATTCTACACAGCGACATGTATCTCTGTATCAATCAAATAAATAATTGTAGAAAGCCTTAGTAGGGTTTAAAATATGAAAACCAAAACAAGCCACAAAGCTAAAAACCCTAAGTTTTGTTTGTATCGTGAGCATGTCCAATTCTGATTCCACAAGATGACTGTCATGAACAGAAGGTATGTTCTACATCAAGTATGTTAAAAGAGGATATTACAGAAGTAGAAAAACTCAATTGGTCATTACATGAAAAAGAATCAGGAATATGAGGCAATATGAGTTTTTTGTAGTTTGTCAGATTTTGACTTTGGCTAATTGGAAAAAGAGGTTGACATTTTCTTTTCACTCCAGCCGGAGGGACTTAATCTATAACCCTACCCTCATTTTGGTGAAAGCAATCTCTTATCTTTTGTTGGTCCAGCACACATCGGTGCTCCTCTCTTATCCTTCAGTAACTGACATCCCTCTCTCCCATCTAGTCAGTCCACTCTGCTGCAGGGACTGTTGCTTTTGCCTCTGTAATTGCTTGTCAAATCCCATGGTGTGTGGAGCTTTGTGACATCTTTTATTAAAGGTCCCCAGTGAGGACATGCACTGCCCTAATGACCCCTCTCTCCTTGTCTTTCTGTAGTATGAACGCATCCTGCTCTTTCTTGTCATTTCTCATTTCTTTCAACTCAACCCAGCATCAGGTTTACATTTAGAATGACTGTTTGGGGAAAGAACACTGTCTTCTATAATGGCACCTTGAGAGGTACAGTATGAGTTAAATGCACATGTCTGCACACATATACACAGACAAGCCCTTCTGTTTATTTAAAAGGATATTCAGTGCCTTCAGATTTTCACAAAGCATCACATGCGAGCTCTAACCTGAAAATAAAAGCAATTCTTTTCTGCATGAAGCCCACATATGGATCAATGTCAGTTCAAGCAATGCATACTCAAGGTCAGACTGAAGTCGAATAAATAAACAGTAAACAAAGGAATAAAAAAAAAAAAATCTAAGAATCCTGGCAGACTGAGAGGACATCTGTAACACATGCTTGCTTCCCCTCTCTAGCTCTCTGGCACACTTTTTCCCCTCATGGAGCAGTAAATTAGTAATGAGCATATTGTTAAAATTCATGTAGCTGCCCTGCACTCTGCAGTTACACTCTAGCTCCCTGCCTTAATGCATGTTAATACACCTACATAACCCACCAATTACGTTATCCTTAGTGCAGAAAACGAATGCACATGAAAATATGTCTAAGGTTGTTATAATGAGAAAGCATGAATACAAAACGCCTTCATCCATCTGCCCGACCTGGCCCATCCTCCTCTATCTCCAGTTCATTCTATTGTTCCACACCACAAGCTAAATTTAATTATTATTTGCTGGAAGCAAACAGGGAAACGGTATTGAATAGCTCTAACTCTATAGCTCCCCTTTTTTTATGATACACCCTCAGCCTCAGTCCAGGTCAGGCAACATGTCCCTCAGTTGCTCCTCTTGTGAAGTTGTTCATCTTCTCATACTTGTCTCACAGTATTTTTACACACTAAACTAAAACTGCTTTAGGAGCCAAAACAGGGGGATCAGATCATGGTAAGTTATAGTATAGCAACAAGTTCCAGGTGTTAACTAAGGGTGCAGTATAAATGCTTAAATGCTGGTTAATCATTTTAAAAAAAAAAGCTAGTAAGTCTAATAGAGTTCATCAGTAAATTCTTGTGTATAAAAAAAGAAAATAATTGGCCATTCCTTTGTAATCATTCTAGATGGGACTGTATGAATATCCATTAATAATGCCTTTATTTAAGAAAAGAAATCTTGTTAACTCTTTCAGCTAATGAATATCATGACAAACCCTCGGATTATTTGAGAAACTCGGGACGATTGATAAAGTGAAACACCACTAACAAGCTGCCTTCAGATCCAGATCATATGATCCAACCACTTTTGCTCACTGATGATGATCTCTGCAGGCAGTAGATCAATTCAGAAACACCGTTAGGACTGTGGCATATGTTAATAAATGGAAGTCCTAACTTTGTGTGTGAGTTTGTATAGATGTCAACTTGATGTGAAAACTTTGAACAATATGAATATTGAATTGATATCTATAGTTGCAATGAGTCTGTCTGTGTTTTCCTTTGTTTCTGTCTGCTGCCTTGCCCTGTTAATTGTTTGCTCCGCCCACTTCTTGGTTACCATGGACACTAATTGTACTCAATCTTTCCTCCAGGTGTGTTGTCTTTGTCTCTGATTGTCTCTGCTTTGTCATTGGTTCTTGTTCACTATATCTACTCTGTTTGTTCACTTCCCTGGTGTTAGTCGTTGTAGTATGTTGTCTAGTTATGTTTCTGTTCCCTGTTTTTGCCTGCCTATTTGTTGTTTATTTCTTGTTTTGATTTTGTAAAACTTTAAACTGCATTTGGATCCTCACTCGCCTTTGTCTCACCGTGTCTCTTCGTGACAATAGTATACCCTGTGTTACGAAAGAAAAGGCTGACATTTTTGCCTATAACTCAGGTTCACATACTGTACTGCAGATTATTTTCAAACAGAGCTTAGATAATGTAAATGAAAATGATTAATACTGTGTGAGTCTGGATATTAATATTAAAAACAAGAAACTATTAGCATTACTAATGGTTGTTACTTTTGTATATGACACAGCTGTCTGTTATTGTGTATGCTTTATTAAGTCCTGGTGTGCTAAGGATTAGTGTGTATATGAATTCATCATTATGTAACATTTCCATATTGCGTATTTGTGGAACGTATTCTAATGTGGTTCCAGAGTTGTACTACAGTAGATACTTGCCGAGTTAATATGTAAGACTTAGAAAACCAGGTTACCATTTTAGCTACCAGCAAAAGGACGAATACTGCAAATATGTCTTAGGGTGTTGAAATGGAAAATCGTTTATACATTCAAAGTAAATGTTCCTATTTGCCTTAATGCTCATCGGCACTACAGTGGAGCAGTGTACCGATGTGGATTACAATTCAGTGCAATACGCTTTGTGTTATTGAGCCTCATGAATACTAACACTCGTATTTAGATAAGCAAGAGAGCACATATTTGTCCCTAAGCCTATTGAGGGAACTAGTCAAGCAGAGCTGCCAAGTCATCTTTTTCTACATAACATATGTGTCTGAGCCTGAGTTTTGTGTTTATTTTAGGGGAAGTCTATATTTTATTCATGGTGGCAAAGTTATGACATAAATGCTGGCTTATTGATACTGAGTTTGTTATGAAGCATCACAGCATAGGTGCAGAATGGTTGTGTCGCTTGAATCGGATCATGTTCAAATCAATTTGATTAGATGTTACTTGAAGCCGGGGTTTTCTGGTGCAGCAGGTGGGAATGACCTTTAACGCCAGGTTGACCAAATGTCTGTGTAATGATTGGTTATGACTCAGGCTGCAACGATGTCCACCAAAACACTGATGCTTTGTTCACACACGCAGTGATTTTATTGCTGCAATCACCAGTCACTGAATTTCGAAGTTACCAGTAGATGTTCCTACTACTGGTTGCCATAGTAATAACATTTACCAGTGGGTGGTGCAGCTAGCATGCCACAATGTGCATCATATACAAGATGAAGCAGTTTCTTCTCTCTGAAACGGATGATGCGCACTCTCCATTCCTAGTCAATGCACCAAGTCACTCCATATTTGGATAAAGTTAAACTTTCTCAGCTTTTCTTGCATTGCTGGACACGCCCACATGTAGCAATCAACTCTTGCTGTCGCTTATGTTGCTCTCATCGCAAAGTAATGATCTCCGGTTGCTTTGTCGCAGCAAGTTGCCATATGTGTGAGCACAGCATGAGACAGATTTCTGTGTCTCTCACTGTAACAGTATCAGGCGTACTGTATATGTGTGAGGAAAAAACTTCAAAGTTTGACATTTTCTACTATAGATAGATTCTGAAAATCTACAGGTGCTCCTGAAATGATTTTTTCGCATCTCACATCCAAGATCAAACATTGAACTTTGAACATGAACAAGTCTGGTTATATTTGTTCAGATAGAATCTATTCTGTTTTATATATTTTATCCACAGATATGTGACATTATTCGTTTTGAACCCCTTTAAACCTCCAGAACACATCAGCTTCACATTCCTGACTCCCATAACTACATGTTAATGACACTGTTATCACTAAAAAAAACTACATAGTAGCTACAGAATAATTAGAATTATACAAGTGAATAATTCAATAATAAGGAGGTTTGCGGGATAAAGATAATACAGATTGCTATAACAATGGAGGCCAGATGGTTGGTTAAAATTGAAAAGGTGAAAAAACTATTTAAAAGACACCATGCATGCCTCTAAATTTATAAAATTATCTACTTCTGGAAAAAAAAAACATGACTGCCAAATGAAATAAAGTAATTAGAAAATGAATTCTAATTTTGGTGATCAGACTGCTGTGGATGATGCTGAGGTAAAAGTCACTCTTGGCATTTAAATACAAATCCCATCCTTGGATCTTCATTTAACTGATATATCTTTGCTTCTGCATTGCTGTGATTAATGTCTTTTGACTAGATCATTAAAAAATGGTCTGCTATCACGTGAACAGTATGTGGAAGCTCAGGAACATCACAGACATTGTGTCAGTATCTGAACTGGTTACACATATGTCTGTTTAAACATTGCAGGTAACTAGCTAAAAAACAGAATTGTGACAAAATCATACTAAGATTGTGAGTGTTTTGACATTGTTAGTCAGTCTGCCTGTTTTGACTACCGTGTTTATGGAAACTCTCTCCGTATCCTTAAAACAGTCAGACTGGCAAACCAAGGTTAGAAAAAAATCTCTATGAATATCTGAATGGTTTCCCCAGATTACCAGCCATGTTACATTAACAGTTATTAAAACAATATACGACAGTGTTTCAAGCATGAACACACACACACACACACACACACACACACACACACAAGAAGATTGTGTCACAGGGAACCTGGAGACTATCCCAAGGGACACATAAAGAGGGCACAAGGAAGGTGCACAAGGAAGGGGACACTATGGACGCAGTGTCACTCCATCACAAGGTACGACAACACACACTCACACACTGTGAGCTCTTGGATTGAGGGAGAAAACTGGAGTATCCAGAGGAACATGCACAATCCACACACACACACAGGATGTGAAGCCACCGCGATCCCCACTAATGAACTTGATATAAACAATATCTTGTGTAAACATTTCTTAAAACAAAACTGCAGCAAAAAAAGTATAAAATAAAAGAATAATAATAATAAAAGTATAAATAAAAAGTAAACACTGCTTTGTTTGAAATGAATTGATTTCTTTTTATTTTCCGTGTCGAGTGAGAGTGCAACAGAAATGTCTCCTTCGTTTTATCTGCACAATGAATATCAGATATCAAACACCATCCCCAACACACCCAGTCAATAACAACAAAAACCAACGCAATCAAAATACAGAAATGATATTCAACTAACCTGTAACCCAACACCAATATAAACTCAGCCGTGGGCTCGGTGGTTCGAGTAAATTACCACAAATTGAAGGAATATCAGAGAAATCAATACCCTATGATACTTTTATATCAAAGCATGTAGCAGTGGTGAGAAGATTGAAGATATGATACGAGCAATACTGTGAGTTAAAGGTGAGCGAGCAGGAGATGGCGAGAGAGCAGGAGAGCACCCGGGAGAAAGGTAACAGGGGTGTTTTCATTTTATTGGTTTACGCCTGATAATCTGTGTTCTGCTCTAAGCTGCTGCAGGGATCACAGTTGGGCTCAGTAAAATGGTTTTAGTCAGTGTGCAGTGTTGCAGAAGGTTGGCATAGGGATGGAGCTAGATAACAAGATATCTGCAATTCACAAGGGGGACACCATCACATCTAATTTACCATGGCATTGCTGTAGGCAGAGGGGACTCTGTGAATAATGCTTTGCTTTAGTCGCAAGGTGGAGGTGCAAGATATCATCAGTTCTTCAGCCTCTACCCACTCACATGCTATACACATTTTTATACATACATATATGTCTCTGGTCAGACGTAAAATAGCTGCAGTGTTTTAGTTTGCAGCCAATTGTCCACTGGTTAGAGAGCCATGCCTCATGAGCATGCAGGTCTGGCATATGCAGCAATGAAATTGTATGTGTGTGTGTGTGTGTGTGTGTGTGTGTGTGTGTGTGTGTGTGTGTGTGTGTGAGAGAGAGAGAGAGAGAGAGAGAGTGTGAGTGCATTTTAATATATTCTACAAACACACAAGCTCCTGCTCTGGCAAACAGCAAGCAACAAAGAGTTGGAGTGCCAAACGGAAGCACAGGTGATGGATAGAGAGAGCAGTAAATGTGGGAATGGTAGGGAAAAGTAGGTGGGGGGGAGAAAAAGGGAGGTGGAAGGGAGATAGAGAGAGAGAGAGAGAGAGAGAGAGAGAGAGAGAGAGGGAGGGGGGGAGCAGGCTGCTGAGTATTGGCTGGTGCTGCAGTGAGAGGAAAGAGAGAGCTGCTGGAAAGCCATAATGGTCTCCGGTGCGTGCAGCGGTGCTGATCTGCACACTTTCTCTCACCGAGCAGCTCTGCCTTCCTTCCTTTAAAGACACACACACGCACGCACGCACACACACATACATGTAGGCAGCACTGCTCTAGCGCAGCCTGAGAGGATCCGTCTTGTGGATTACTGCTGGATCCTCTGTCTTCTGTACTGATAGACTGCACACTTGATCTCGATTTTCTCCCTGGAAATGCTTCAGCTCATTGCTCTACGTTGGATTACATTACATTTTGGAGCTGCATGAGGAAGGGAGGACAAGAAAGCCAAAAAGAGGTGGTGGCTCATCACCAGTTGCCGTTTTTCTGCTCGAAGGCAACCGGCTTTCTTCTACAGAAAGGAATACACCCTGGACCTGGGTTT
Organism: Tachysurus fulvidraco; assembly: GCF_022655615.1. Lineage (NCBI taxonomy): Eukaryota > Metazoa > Chordata > Actinopteri > Siluriformes > Bagridae > Tachysurus > Tachysurus fulvidraco. Next base: position 12,529,267 of record NC_062531.1, on the reverse strand, counting down.
GACGGAATATGGAAACATCTCACACATCTTCTTCATTCACTAGTAAACCATGACCAGGCTTCAGTAACATCTTCATCTTGCTATATAAACTCCATCATTCATTCTCACACACTGCATCATATCATGCTTTTCTTAAGACTCTCTGTTAAACAAACACTATTACATTGGCTGTGTGTTTGATGCCATACACCCAGAATGAGTCAGTCCTAAATCTGTAGAGCATTACAGCGACAGTGAGTGAAAAAGATAGAGAGGAAGAGTGTGAAAGAGGGAGTCAGGGGGACGCGGTGGGGGACTGCTTCAGACGTGCTCTGACAGGTGCAGTCACTCATCTAGTCTCTGGCATGCACACATTGCAGTTAGAAAGAAGGAGACAAAATGTGACTGCTGAATGACAAGGGATCCGTGTTGAACAGAGTTCGAGCGTGGAACGGACAAAGACATCCCTTATTCTTAGATGAGAAAGAGACTTTTTTCATTGTTCTACTGACATAATTAGAGATGCTTCATGAAACAGGCTTGTGAAACATTACTATGTGCTCTTATCTCAAGAGAAATGTCTGGAAAAAGAGCCAGGATATTTGCACAGGATAGCTAAAGCACAGAAACTCAACAGGTCAAGTGAATTGCTCTGAAACGTTGCAGGACATCAATTAGTAAAAGGTATCATGTGCATGCAAGACTCCACATAAACTGTACTTTCTTATAATAGCATAATGAATCCAAGACAGCAGTTAATTCAGCTGGGAATTCAGAGACTTCATTGGTGAACACAGCATATATCTCACGGTCAATATTAATATCTTCTTTAACTAAACAGATTATAAAGTGCGAGTAAATACACAAGGGACATGCTATGGATTGCTACAAACCAAGATATAGATATCATTTCCATGCATTTCCATGCATTCCATTATTGATATTTCTATGATGAGAGAAAGAGACAATATATGATATAATGGCAAAAGCACAAATATACTACACAACCACAGTGTTTTGGAGTGCCTGGATTTTACCAAGACAGACCATTGCTTCCATTCTTCCTGCCTAGTGCTTTTACAAGAAACTCGAATTTTCTCACTCCCAGACTTTTCTGAAGTCATTCTCTAATCCTGCCTCGCAGTTTGGTATTCTGACTGAAGAAGAAGAACAGACCGAGAACACAACTTCAAAGGCTTTTCATGGAAAGAGACTTAACCTGTAGGGAGGGATCTCCAGAAGTCAATTAAGACCTTGTTCCTTTTCACAGCACAGAATCAGAGAGGGAAAACAAAAAACTCAACTCAAACCAAGATGGGCTGTAACATGTGTGTAGTAAACCGGCCCGAGGAGCAGTACAGGATTATGTTTCAGGTGAGAATACATGTGCTTCATTAGCGCTACTGTCTTTTGCAGCCGTATTCACACTTGACTGAGTTTCTTGAGGGAATAATTAGACGAAGCCGGCTGGTAAATAGGAGGTTTATGGGCTTTCTCTCACATTTCTGGATAACACATCCGCCATTCAGCACTGCTCCAGGCTTGGTGTATCCAACACATCACATTTCACTTTGTACTTCCTTTTATAAAATGAGCTTCATGTGTGAAATGTCTATGCATGATGTCTCCATATTAATATTTGTTGTTTTCTGTCTTTATAACTGAGTACCTTAGTATCAAGTCCAAACTGCCAATTCAAATACAACACATAAAACTCTATTAAAACAAGATCAGACATTTTTTGAATTTATTCATTTCGATAAGGGTTATCATAAAGACCTTAAACTCTTTAACCCATGATGTGAAATTGTGCTGTATATAATTTGATATGGCTCCGTTGCTTGATCGTAACGATATCTGCACAATTTCTAGAGCTTTTCCTTTAGCTCTTTCTTTAGCCTGAGGTAGCTCATGTGCTTCGTTCCAGAACTAGTTTTTCAGCATGAAACATGGAGCCCTCACCATGTAAGGCCCCTTAAAAATGATGCTCACTGATGAGAGGAAGTGTTTAGAGACCCCTTAACTCTTTCCAACCAGAGGGCTTGGAGGCATTCTGAATCGGAAGAATTAATGAAATACTGCATGGATGTGATATATGTGTTCTCTGAGGTTTGGTGGAGAATGATAAATGATCACTAGCTGAGCCTGCCAGGAGCCAACATTTGTCCTTATCGTGTGAATTACTTCTTCAGTGTTGCAGTGTAATGTTTCTATTCACATTTACGTTCCGGATAAAAGCTTTTTAAACAAAACACGTTGGGCCGATTACATTAGAAAGCTTTGTCACATTAAGTTTAATGACTTGATCAAGCATGGAATTCAAACGTGATGCCAAAACCTGAAAGCCAAACATTTTTTCATGCATTACATGCTCTAATAAATCAGGTTCACCGTATTCACGGTTAATCATTCCTTGGATACATCACTTATCTAGTTCCAGGTACCCTGACATTCTTCAGTGATCAAGGAGACTTTTGGCTGTGCACCCTTTCATGTCCTTCAGGGATAGCCATCAGTCACGTACACCAGCTCACGCTCTACAGACATCACTCACTCACACTTCTTCTCATCCTCTCTCTCTCTCTCTCTCTCTCTCTCTCTCTCTCTCTCTCTCTCTCTCTCTCTCGCTTTGTGAGTCTGCCTCACAGCCTCACGGTTTGCTCTTCTCTCTGAACCATAATGTGGCAATAGAGAAGACCAGAAATAATATTTTACTGTCATCATCAAGAGATGTGACCATTTGGTTCTTTTAGCAAAGCTCACAGCTTCTAGCAACCAGCAGTGACACAGATTAAACAAATGATTTCACAGCTCTTTCTATTTTTTGTACTAACAAGCTAAATTGCTGCAACACTCTATGCTTGTAATGAGGTTTAAATGCAGGTGTCCCCATTGAACTAGATTGAATTGATGCTGAATACTGAGCTGCTCTAATATGCTTCAAGTAGGCAGTTACTTTACTAATCTTTTATGCAGCCCCACCTTCCGTGTCTAGTCGGTATCTCTCTCAGTTTCTCTCTCGCTCTCTCTCTCTCTCTCTCTCTTTCTCTCTCTCTCTCTCTCTCTCTCTCTCTCTGTGTCTCCCCCTCCCCAACAACAAGTTCTGTCAAATGCATCTCTATGGGATGCGGTTGCCATAGCAACTGGGGTAATTAAGAAAGACTTATACGCTTTTTCACCGTAGTGTTCAGGCAGAGGCGCAGCACCACGTATCCAAGTCTGCTACACATACACACACACACTTAAACACACACAATAACACAAATGAACACAATCCAATAATGCTGCAGAGCAATATTTACCTTTAAGTCTGTGCACCAAAACCAGGCAATATTCCTCTCCACAGTTAAATTCCTAACACAGTTAAATGCAACTAAATGGAAATAAATAATATTAAGCCACCAGTAACCTTTTGTTCACAGACCTTCCCCATTCCCAACACAAACCAGTACAAACACAGACAAAATGACCATTCAGTTCACACCTGTCTGGTTCAAAGTACATCAGTAGATCCTCACCATTAATAGAGGTTAAGGTTCATGCTACGCTTGAGATAGTGAGTCACAGAGAGAGAGAGAGATACAGGGAAAGGGAGAGACTCGAATCTTCTCTGAATTGGTAAGGCAAAAAAGGTTACAGGGATGTGTGTGTGTGTGTGAGAGAGAGAGAGAGAGAGAGAGAGAGAGAGAGAGAGAGAGAGAGAGAGAGAGAGCAGCATGGTTTGATGAACAATAAATAGTGATTAGAAAAAAATGACCTACTTAACCATAATGTGTCTAACCTTTATAAAAATACATGCTGACATCATACAATTGGGTCAAGAGCACAGTGAAGAGAGTGAAAAAAAGAAATAAAAATTGAGCAGTTCAATAACTAGAAGCTCATTTTTTTAGCAGTCAGTACTGGAAAGGATCAAATATGTTTTATCTGCAGTGTTGTAGACAGAAAAGTATAAACAGGATTCAGTCAGCAAGGGAACTCTTTACATTGGGATTCTGACACTGAGAGTAAAAAAAATGAGGTAAAATCTGATGAGAATACCAAGGTCTGTATTTGGCAGGCTACTTCATTAGAAATGCAATTATTCCGTAGGGGTAAATATTGTGGGTGAAGGTCAATAAAGTGTATTAGGCGATAAAGAGTGGTAATTGCTGTCTCCTGGATTTGTTTTGACAAACAGTCTTATCCTGGAATAAACCATGTCCTGTTTAATAGTACAGAAAAATTCCATCACAGCGAATGCAATTTGAAGATAAATATCTGATTCGGCCAAAACACCACAACAGAATGACTGCTCCACTCATAAACCTGCACTTTTAACAAAGAGGACATGCCTGGAATTCAAAAATATATCACAAGCGTGTGTGTGTGTATATATATATATAAGAAAACCATTTCATGTCAATCAGCGTCATCCTCCACTTTATCGTGCTGCAGCAACAGTGTGCAAACCAGCTATTTTTAATCAAGCTCAGCAACATGATCAATAATCCTACATACACACTGGGATAATAAACGGATGACTCTCTTATTTGGACAGTCAAAGGCATCGACTCGAATACTACTAAGGACTGGGATGAGGTCCAGTCTCCCGGGGTCAGTTATGGTGAGAATGAGCAGTACCAGAGAAATGAGACGGAGGTCACGGCAAAAGTGTCAGCAGGATTTAGTCTGTATTGATTGAGGACTGCACTCCTGCAGTATAAATCAAGATATTTTGATCAGGACTGAGAGGGTGTTGAGGATGAAGGCTTGCATCGCTGAATTAGTTAATGCATATTCCATTTGGTTCTTCTCAAGAAATCTAACAACTTTGCAAAGAGGCAATGTAGTGGAAAATTGACAGAGAAAAAAATATGACAGTAGAGAGAGTGAAGATGTTTGAAACAATGCTGAAGATGCATTTTGTCTGGATGATGAATTTGTGATGATGTTATACATCTGTTTGGACACATTTTCAATAATGACTTGTTCAACAGACATTTATGCTACATATTAGGATGTAATTATTATCACATGAAATACTGAAATCTATGAAGGAATCTTTTTCTCGGATTCAGTATCATTAACATGGGTTTATCTGTTCTTTCCAACAGAAGGGCAACATGATGCGTCCCATCGATGCTGAAATAAAGGTTGAAGTATAAGATTCATATTACTATATAATAGAAAACTGTACAATAATGCTTTTTTTTTCCAACTAATTGACTTTAATTGTTTTAGGTATTTTAATGTAAACGTGAATAATTCACACAATCTCACATAATAATTATAATATAATCAAATGTCTCTTTATATTATTGTCTTTTGTTTTACTGACTCATACAATATATTGTTGAAAATCTTAGTTTCCAAACCATTTACATATTCCACTTAGACATTTCATTGGACGGCGTAAAAAAATGTCTTTTTCTTGGGACTTTTTTCTTGTTTCTTGAATGGGTTTTTCCATCCACACAACTGTAGTTCACTCAATGTTTTTTTTTTTTTTACCCTTCTATGTAAAATCTAGAGACTGTTGGGGACAATTGTTCCTATTTTGACATTTGATGTGAACAATAACTGAAGCACTTTGTCTCTATCTGAATGACAATGCACTGTGCTACTGCCCTATGATTGGCTGAATCCTAAAATATATAAATGTGCAAGTCTACATGTGTTTGTATTAAAGTGGATGGGGCATATACATTTTGAGATTAATATTAACCTAGAAAATTCTGTTTATTTTTATTATTTGTTTTTGCTGCTTTGTCAAATGTACGCTGAAACACTTAATCATTATACAGACAGCTACAAAACAAGCTTCTTAATCATGCATACCTTGTTCACCTTTATTTGTCAGCTTAAAGGAAGAAGAACATCTCACCTGCCACAAGATAAGGATGGTCATTCCCACGACCCTCTATTACTTCAAGTGGTTCGGAAGGGACACAGAAGGAAGGCAGGAACTTCCACAGGAAGTGCTAGACTTATGGCCATCACAGACTGTGTGGACAACTCCACGCAAACGGACATCAGCTTTCAGAACTTTCTTGGTGCTGGTCGAGGGAGCTACAATGGCTGCAGCTCTCCGAAGCCCCCTCCATCTCCTCCACTGCCCCCAATGGTGGAGTCATACCTGCTGAATGACCTGTAAGTGCATTATATAATTATTGCTAAATGTCCTTTTTTCTTTTGGAATTAACAACTATAGGCATGGTGATCAAATCAGGATCTGGAGGATAGGAACAGCTGGAAGCACAGCTGGCTTATATAAGCCAGCCTTTCAATTGTGAGCATCAATATATTCCACCTTGTTTATAAAGTACTAATTGAATAAGTAAGTAACATGGATCCAGCTTGGTTAGGCGTTCTGATTTCCTCTCCATACGTTTAAGTGGCTTGATTCAAGAACGGAGCATTTTAATTTATTTTGGTTTAATCTGATTTTATCCCAGTGTGCGCAGACAAACTTGCATTGCTCACAGTGCTCTCAGGAGACACAAGAGTAATCTCAGTTTTATTACTTCTTTTGCTGGCTCATGTTCTTTCCCTTGTTTGCAACGTCAACTGTAACGCAATGTTATCCAGCAAAAAAAAAAAAAAGAAAATCTGCATAATACGAAAAAATGGGATGATGCAATAAAAAAAAAGCAGTCTGTAGAAACACGACACATTACAGAGTGAATAAATCCTGCAGAAAACAAAACAGAAAAAAGCACATTAACAACTATTTAAAGTATGTCCTTGTCTCCGCTTGCTTCGCATTTATGAATATTAAAGTAGCAAGTACAACATAATGACTTGCTTTATCTGCACACAATAGCTACAGTGTCAACAAATTACCATAAACAAACAGCTGTATATGTAGTTAAATCAGATATTCTTAATGTGGTTCCACAAATATTCCATAAAACACTTGAAATAGGACTGTTATATACAGAATACTGCTTTGAGGGTCCTTCTGTGACTTGTCTCCTGCATAAATTCTGTCCTAAATAGCTCATTAAAGAGAAAAAAAAAGGAAAAGCAGTATGTGGAATCACTGCCTGCAGTAACATATTGTTTAATTCAGGTCGGTTACATTATTAAATGTCTCCTTATAGCACTCTGGAGCATGACTCTGCTGATCCTAATGACTACCTTGATGTTGCTCACCACGAAGTGGATCGACAAGAAGAGCTGGAATATGAGGTTTGAATGCAGCTTCCAAATACTACACCACAGCAACCAAATATTCAATTTAACATCTTAATATTCTATCAACATAAGATTTAATTGCTTCTGTGGAAACCAGTATGCAAGATAGTGTGTTTGATCTGTGCCTTGCTGTGAGCTTGTCATTTCTCTCTGTTAGGAAGTAGAGCTTTATAAATCCAGCCAGCAGGACAAGCTTGGTTTGACAGTGTGCTACCGCACTGATGAAGAGGAGGATCAGGGGATCTACGTAGGGGAGGTAAACGAAATCTCATTTGCAATGTGTTGATCTCCAGACTACAGGTGTACAAGTATCACTTTACTGATCATTTCATTTTCCTAGGTCAATCCCAACAGTATAGCTGCCAAAGATGGACGCATCCGAAAGGGGGACCGAATACTGCAGGCAAGTGTGCACCAAATGCTAGATATTTAAAATGAAAGCATTATATAAACAAAGGAATGGTGAAGTATTGATGAAGAAGCCACATTCTAAACAGCAGGATTTAACAAAACCTTCTCATACTTATACTATATATATATATATATATATATACACACACACACACACACACACACATACAGTCAAGTCCGAAATTATTCATACCCCTGGCAAATTCTGACTTAACGTTACTTTGATTCAACCAGCAAGTTTTTTCTTGTCATGACACAGGCGACTCCCAGATGATAATAAGACGATGTACAAGAGGCATCATTGTGGAAAAAATTATTACTCATATTTTATTTATATTTGAACAAAAAGTGGCATGTCCAAAATTATTCATACCCTTTGCAAACTGTCAATAGAAAAGCCTTTATTGGCTATTACAGCCATCAAATGCTTGCTATAATTGCTGACCTGCTTTTTGCATGTCTCCACTGGTATCTTTGACCATTCATCTTTAGCGATGTGCTCCAACTCATTCAGGTTGGAGGGTCTCCTTGTTATCACCCTGATCTTTAGCTCCCTCCACAGATTCTCAATCGGTTTAAGTCAGGACTCTGGCTGGGCCACTGAAAAACGTTAATGTTTTTGTCTGCTAACCAATTCTTCACCACTTTTGCTGTGGGTTGTTGTCATGCTGAAATGTCCACTGGTGCCCAAGGCCAAGTTTCTCTGCAGACTGCCTGATTTTGTTCTTGAGAATTTTGATGTATTGCTCCTTTTTCATGGTGCCGTTTACTGTGATTAGGTTCCCTGGCCCACCAGCTGAAAAACACCCCACCACCATGTTTGACAGTGGGGATGGTGTTCTTAGGGTTGAAGGCTTCTCCTATTTTACGCCAAATGAAAGCTACATCATTGTGGCCAAACAATTCAATTTTTGTTTCATCTGACCATAAAACAGAAGACCAGAAGTCTTCTTCTTTGTCCAGATTTTGTGTGCCTTAGTGAGATTTTGTGTGCCTTATCTGGAGAAGTGGTGTCCTCCTTGGTCTGCGTCCGTTGAACCCAGCGGTGTGCAGTGTCTGTTGGACTGTCTGCCTTGAGATGTTGCCCAGATTCATCAGGATAGCCTTGGTGGTGATTCTTTTTTACCTCTCTCACTCACCTCCTGGCCAGCGCAGGTGTCAATTTTGGCTTCCGACCACGTCCTCTGAGATTTTTCACACTGCGGAACGTCTTGGATTTTTTTAATAATACTTTGCACTGTAGCCACTGGAACTTCAAAACACTTAGACTAGGTCTTATAGCTCTTTCCTGACTTGTGAGCAGCCACAATACACAGCCACAGGTCCTCAGTGAGCTCCTTTGTCTTAGCCATGACTGTCCACAAACCAACAGCAGAGAGCTTCTGTTTTTCACCTGTGGAGTTGATTAAAACAGTTGTTCCCAATGAATCAGGGTAATTAGGATGCTTTAGAACAGCTTGGACTGTTTGGAATGGTATAGATCTTTGGATTTTCCCATAGACTGTGACAGTTTGAAAAGAGTATGAATAATTTTGGACATGCCACTTTTTGTTCAAATGTAAATAAAAGATGAGTAATAATTTTATCCACAATGATGCCTCTTATCGTCTTATTGTCTTCTGGGAGTCGCCTGGTTGAATAAAAGTAACTAAGTCAGAATTTGCCTGGGGTATGAATAATTTCGGACTATATATATATATATATATATATATATATATATATATCCCTTGAATTACTTGTTCAACGCTGAGTACAGGTTAGTGTTTAGATGGAGTTTTTGTGCATGTTCTCATAGTGTCTACATGGGTCTTCTCCATGTTCTCCAGTTCATTCCACCTTCCAAAGAAATTGCCCCTGAGTATGAATAAGTGTGCACATTATACACATTACAGTGAGCTAGTATCCCATCTAGAGTATATTCCCAAATCATCCCCACTGATCCTGGCAAAGGGTTTGGATCCATTGTGAGCCGGACAGGATACAGCAGTTACTGAAGACAAATGATAAATGACTGATAATTAATTTTGTGAAATACATTGCACAAATTGCCAAGTTTTAATTACTAGATCCTCTGTGGATCCATAGCACTGTTGGAGCCTATTTTTATACACAACATGATATTCCTATGAAGGTGTTTTGAAGTTGAGAAAAAAACAAAAACTGGAATACGTGTCACAATGTTCAGTGTAATTCTCAGCTGCACATATGACACTATATGAATTGAGGAACACTCTATTAAGTGATATCTGTTTTCCAGATAAATGGAGTTGATGTCCAGAATAGAGAAGAGGCGGTGGCCATTCTTACCCGAGAAGATAGCACAAATTTTTCACTGCTACTTGCCAGACCAGAGATGGAGGTAAACACAAACAGTGATATGGAAATGGCTTAATATTCCACATGTATGCATATATGCATGCATTACACTAACACACAATCAAACTGTCCATGACAAGATACACAGCTAATACATCATCTCCATCGACTACTGACAACAGATCCCAAAATTAATGGCTTATTTTGCTGATGGGAGGGAAATGGAGCACTCACATCAGTCATGATTGAATCATGTGATCACACTTAGTGATGTCTGTCAAGGCTTTAATGCAGTTCCATTAACGCTATTCCACAAGGAGAATATGAAGAGAACTGTAGAGAGAAAAATACAGATTTTTTTTTAACTGACTACAGATAGAGTCATTAAAAAGACATGAAGAGAGGACAAAGAGGAAAGGGAGATGAGATCTGTGTAGAATATAAGACAAAAGATACAATGGTAGCACACAGTTATATAGATTTTATCCTTCACAAGATTTTTTAATTTAACCATTTATATCCAAAAATGTTATGAAATGATGGTATATCCGGAAATTTATTCATTAAAAGGACACAATATGTAAAAATAACGTCTACAGTTCATGGGCAAATGATTAATAAATATCAGAAAGGAAAAAGGAAATGAGGCAAGATTTCAGCAGCAACCGGTGCTCTCCTGTTTTAATCTTTTCAAAAAAAAAAGAGAGAGAAAAAAAGAACGGAGAAAAAAAGAAGTAGTGATTGATGCATTTGGTGAGGAAGGTAGTTGCCAAATTTGGAGAGGAACACAGTAAGGAGGTGATACATGGTGATACTGAAAGATTGGAGAACATGTGAAGAAAAAAGAAGGCAGAGATTAAAGGCTTAATAAATAAAGATTAGGAGAGAGAAGGTGTACGTGCTTGAGACATGACACATAGTGAAGATAATCAATGCCACTTTTCTTGCAGCTGAGAGTACCAATCTGATAGCAGTGTAATCGATTAACACTTGACCAACCTCAGGGAGAAATAGTCAATCGATTCGGAGCTACATGATTCCTTATATAATCAGGCTTTCAAACAATAATGTTTGTTTAGGGATCAGTATTGTCTCAGTTACAACATTTCTGTGATATTGAATACTTGACTCCTACTGTCTGTAGCACTGCATGTTGATATTGCCATCTAGTGTTAAAATGTGTAACTGCATGCATTCTGTCAAAGACCTTACTGTAAATAATAGTGAAAGTTTTACACCTGTTCTGGGGTAACAACCTTGTGCTATTTCCTTCTCTTTTTTTCCTCTTTCAAACATCATCATCAACATCTATAAAAAATTCCACAAATTATGGGACCACTGTTATTCTTCTACCATTCATATTCCTTTGACACAAATAAAAAAATGCAAGTTGGAGACTCAAATGGACCCTGAGGACCTGGATTTCGAGTTGCCAGAAGGCATGAGTGTGGACACTCTAAACAGCTCGCACTTATCCAATCTATACCACCATCGGCAGCAAAGAGGCCAAATGAGCATTCATGAGGTCCCACTACACAGTGAAACACCTATGTTAAGCCTTACCACCCTCAATAACAGCCAGGAGCTGGACAGTGGTGTGGGTCGCACAGACGAAAGCACTAAAAATGAGGAATCATCCGAGCACGATATACTCCTTGGTGATGAGCAGACCAGTGCCTCCAATACCAACACCACTAATACACCACACAGCCTTCGCAAGTTCCGGCCTAGCAGGGGTAGTGGAGGTGGAGGGGATACTCCATCACCATTACTTCATATCAAAGAACTCCACTTTAGCACGGACTCTCTGGATTGTGGTGGTGCCGGGGCAGGATACGTACATGATCCAGTGAGTGCAATGATGATGCCCGGCCTGACTGAAGAGGAATGTGAGAGGTACAGAGAGCTGCTAGAAATCAAGTGTCGTTATGAAAGAAATATCAAGAATGGTAATGTAGGGAAAAGCACAGAGGAAGAAAGGAAGAGGGAAGGAGAAGAGGAGGATGTAGAGGAAGAAGAGAAAGATGCGTCTTTGGACGAAAACTCTAACGAGAGCCTGACACCACACGAGATGGCACTCTTGGAGGAGGAGCTACGGCACCTTGAATTCAAGTGTCGGAACATTCTTCGGGCACAGAAGATGCAGCAGCTACGAGAGCGCTGCCTGAAGGCATGGCTTTTGGAGGAGGAGGCTTCCGTGAGGGTGCCAACTGACCTACAGGGCTCCCCACATCATGAGCTGTCAGATATCACAGAACTCCCTGAGAGAGAGAAATCAGACAAGGACACCAGTAGTGCTTACAACACTGGAGGCGAAAGCTGCAGGAGCACACCTTTGGTGAGTGATCACCTTTCTCCTGTCGCTCAGATAGACGAGTCTGGTTCATCTGTGCAGGTAAGGCACAGAGACCGACCCAGTTGGAATGAGAGGGGTCGTGGCACTTTCAATTATTCACCCGGTAGCTACAAGAAGTTCCACATGAACACCAATATCAACCAGAAATTCCACTCTCTGTCTCGGGAGGGGACCACTCGTTCATTAGCAGATGGTGGTACACAGGGCAGGAGCTCGAGAGCCAACAGCATTCATGAAAGAACCGGTGGCCATAGTGCTGAATCTAGTCCTTACTTTACGCGACGACATCACTCTAACCGACCTAAGCCTGAGCGCTATCAGAGCTGCATGCAGCTGGGCTCCTCATTTACAGAAACCACTTTAGATAGAACTGTGGAAGGAGAGAGTGAGGCTCCAGTTGGCAGTAGTGGCCGCGCAAGCCCTATGAGTTTAGCAAACAGCACTCTTAACCCTATGCTTCACACAAGCCCAGCTAAACACTCATTGGATTTGCCTTTGCCACTTCCACCTGCTTCACCACGCATGGAGTGGAAGGTAAAGATCCGTAGTGATGGCACACGCTATGTGGTTAAACGACCTGTCCGTGATCGCCTACTGAAGGCCCGTGCCATGAAGATCTGTGAGGAGCGTAGTGGCATGACCACTGATGATGATGCTGTAAGTGAAATGAAAATGGGGCGGTACTGGAGCAAAGAGGAGCGCAAGCAGCAGTTGCTGAGGGCCCGTGAGCAACGTAGACGACGTGAGTTTATGATGCAATGTCGACTAGATTATCTACGTAATCAGGGCCAAGACCCAGGGAAGGATGGCCAACAGGAGTCAGGTCAGGCTCCTACCTCCATTCTAGAGATAAGCCAAAAGAAAAGTTCAAAAAAGCGCAACCGACGCATCCTGGACAACTGGATCACCATCCAAGAGCTCCTGGCACATGGTTCTCGCTCTCCAGATGGGACAAGAGTCTACAACCCTCTTCTGTCGGTCACTACTGTATAAAAGAAAAGTACAGAAAAAGCTTGAACAATTCCAAAACCTGCTCTGTAGCACATCACTATTACATAAAAGTGGCATCAAAGTAACAAGCACATTCTTTACATTGCCAGTGTTTCTCTCAACCAAACTCAAAAACCTTGATTTGGGGTAAATGTGGTTATTTTCCTAACATGTGAATGCTCTGGTTTTACATATTGCTGTCTGGCTATTTCACATATTTAATTACTTACTTAATGACAAATGTAAAGCCTCATGTTTTGCTTCTTTTAGTGACTGGTAAAGTAAAGCCAGACCAAGAGCTGGGATGCACTGATGAGCACCAATAGGTAAAAACATAAAAAATAAAATTGTATATACTTATATTTACCAAATAATCATCCAAATATGCTTTGACAAAGTAAGCATGTTACTTTAAGACAATACTGGAAAGTGATAAAAACATGTAGTAGCATTTACAAACCTATACAGCATTGGATATGCCCGAAAACTAATTAGCCATTTTTATTACCCAGGAGGACTTAAATTATATGAAATAATTTAGCAACTAAAAATGTGTTTATTATTTCTAATGGTATTTGTGAATCTATAAACTTAGGGACATTAGCCAGCTGAAGAAATTTACATCAGGTAATACTAAAAGCACTTTTTTCAAGATTTTTCTTTTTCATCAAAAGGTTACTTCAGCACAACTTTTACGACAGCACAATGAGTACCCAGGCACAGAAGAAGTACTTGTCTGCTTTCTATATATGATATCCTCTTCCATGCAAACAAAGACAAAGTCAGTTCTGGTACTAGGCAAATATCTCTGGTTTCCATCAATATGCTACACCAGAAAAGGGCAGAAAAGCAGAAAATGGCACAGCAAGAAGGATCTAAATTAACTCCATGATTCATGTCATTAGCCAAACCATTACTAAATGGGTCTCAATACTGTAACTGTAGATTCCTTAATGGTTATTTAACTACACAGTGCTGATACAATCATAATAATGGCTTAATTTTAAACTCATTTCTCACCTCTTAATCCATAATTAAAAAAAAAAAAGTAAGATGTAAATGCCAGTTTTTGCCAGAGACTACACTTTAGAACCAATATGGTGCTCAATGGGCATGGTGCATGTTAGAAAAATACAGCTTAAACCCTATAAACTACAAGGTGACAAGGTGAACGTGCATGAAAACACTAGAACCAGCGTAACAATTTACACAATGGAGCGATGCCTCGTATGCTCATTGTGAGATCACACAATATGGACACAATATTCCATCATTATACAGCTAAATATTGTGTTAAAACATATTTTAACAATATGTTAAAAACACTGATTAGTCATTAATGTGTGAATAATTCATTATTTATGCTATTAGTTGCTATGATTCTTAATACTCGAGCAGAATGGTCATGTTGGTTAAGATACTGTAATCACAGCACACAAATAAAATCAAATAGTAACTACAGGGATCATATCAGTGATATCTTGTTATAGCAGTATAGAAAAGGTAAGGATGATAGTAACAATGTGGTACACTGTGAGGGATAGATTCACTGGCCACTTTATTAAGAAAACCATATAATTGCACATTTATGCATTATCCTGTCAGCCAATTGTGTAGCAGTTGTGCAAACTATAATGCAAATGCAGGATAAGAGCTTGAGTTTATGTTTACAGCAAATGTGAGAATGAGGTAAAGAAAGATGACTTTAATTGTGGCAAACTGCTGATCTTGGATTTCTACTCACAAGTAGAAAGAAAAGAAAACAAACATCTACCTGGGAGAGGATCTTTGTGCAGAAATGACTGTTTGATGAAAGAGGTCGGAAGAGAACAACCGTATAAAAAAAAAACAAAAAAAAAACAACCACCCATTACATACATGGTGGACAGAAAAGCATCTCAGCACACAGAATCTTGATGCAAAGAACAATTCAGGTTCCACCAATGTCAGCTAAGAACAAAAAGCTGAGGCTACTCTCATTTAAAGACTGTCCAATCTGGGTGGGTCTGTATCCACTGTAACCTCGCATTCTTGACTTTGGCATGGTCTTCATCTGTTGTATCCCATCCACCTCAAAGTCTGATGCGTTGTGCATTCTGAGATGATTTTCTTTTCTGGTCATCATGTTTGTAAAGAGTGATTATTTAAATCAGTGAGATCAGATTTTTCTTCCATTCTTGTGTTGTTACTGTGAACATTGACTGATTAAATAAATGCAAGAATGTGCAGGTGTTCTGAATAAAGTGGTCAGTGAGTGGATATTCTTGCTGAGAATGGGTGTACAGCCATGATGTCGAATTCCTAGAGCAAACAAGGCCAACTGCAACAACTAAAGCACAAGACCAAAAAAAAAAAAAAAGGCCAAACCTTTATCTACCCAGCCGATTGATGTCCTGCTGAATGATCTCTGGACTACAATAAGGTTTAATGTTGTAAATAATTGTGTGAACAAACAAAAAAAACTGCTTTGCTTCTTATTCTGGCCATTCTCAACCCTATCCACTCTATGCTTACGAAGTATCTTTTCCAACATTTATGCATGATTTTAAATGAAAAGTTTAACACACATTGACAGAACTATTCTATGGATTATATTGATGTATATCCATTGCTCAGTATAGTATTTATGTGACCAGTGTTTCTTCCGTCAGTTTCTATTGATTTGTTGGTATGTTAGTTATAAGTAGATTTCTATTATATTGTTAGCACTGTTGCTATCTGTTGATTCATATCAGTGGTCCTATTTACACAATCTTAAATGGTTATTTCTGTGTGCTGTTGACATATGTCTTAATCTATGCCATTTTAGGAAATAAAACCATTTTGTATTGCTTAGTACAAATGCATTTGTCACTGGGATTTGAGGCAACAGAAATAAACCCCTCGTACAGAAATACGTGCACAAATCAACACACACACACACACACACACACACACACACACACACACACACACACACACACACACACACACACACACACAAACACACAAAATGACCAGAGTAACTGATCCATACAGACGATCAATTTCCAACAGCAATAACATATTTTATAGAATAAGAGCAATAAATAATCACATACAATTTCTCTGAATTAGGTTGTGATGGAAACGTCGTACATATATACAAATAAAACTTCATACAATGTCATCTCTTTAAATATAGTTACTGCTCTGAAACACATACTGGTACAACTTTACAGTTACATTTTGTTCCCCAGTCCCTAAAGTGTAAACAATAGTTCATCTTCCTGCTCCCAGCCAGTTATAGACATTATAACACAGCCCATTCCAGAGTAAATAGAGAGTATTTATATTTATAGCTTATATGTACATTCAAGTTTTTATACAGCGTCATTCAGTTAAGTGCAGTAGAACATGCAACACATTGGCACACTGGCGCAAGACATCAGCATATCCAATCAGGAGTAAAGACGCTTTCCGAAACTACTGAATTAACTACTTTAATAAGTCTGTTAGTCATCTGTCGTTTGTTTTTTAACCTGTTGGCCTCATAACACTTAATGCAAGCACGAGAGTGATACAAACTAGCTCATAGGAGGCTCAAGAGTGATGGGACAATGCTCAGAGTTGTGCTCAAAATTTAGATGCAACATCCTAGCTTGCTGTACATATGTCCTTTGCTAAACAGCCCTATAATAACGAACTATCATAAACCAGATTAGAGGACAATCTAATGTTAGATTCCACATAGTGATACGTAATAGACCATAAAAAAATAAAACATTAAAAATCATCAGAAGGTGGGTTTGTTGGTTAAATGTATTTCAAAAACGTCTAGAGCCATATTCAGAGTTACCAAAATCAAAATCAACAGCTTTTTCAGTTTAGTTGAAATAACCTGTTTAATAATGCTTAGTGTTAAGTTCCACAGTTGTATCTAGGTCACGCTCTTAAAAAAACAACACGTGTGCTTTAAGATAAAGGCAAAGAAATGATATAATAGACAAATGTAATATAATAACATAAAAGAGCATGGGGGTTGGTTGCATCCAAAATGCAGTTTAACCACAAGAACATAAACTGCAAACTCTAATCAACTCTAATAAAAAACAAAACAAAACAAAAAAACCTCTCAATACAGCTGTGCTCAATATCTGTATTAACACCTCATCAAACTAACTCAACTCTGAATATGGCCTATGTGAAAATAAATGTATAGCGACAGAATGTCAGAGACGATTGGGGAGGTGTACTATTCTGTGTGGGTTTGATGTGAGTGTGTGTGTGCATATATTGGGGTGCTGAAGACAGGAGATGATCTGCTAACAAGGCACTGCATTTGTAGGCCTTGAGTCATTGTGCGCACAAACTAAAAGCTTTTGTTTTGCACCTAAAGCAAACACTATCTGCAGTAATGTAAAAGCAGCATACAAAGAGATGCACTGACAACCAAGTGCGAAATGTACTAGCGGGTGTGCACAGAGGCACCAATCATATTAGCATGCTTTCATATATAAACAAGAGGGCAAAGATATGTTACTTGATGAAAATTCACATTCTTTAAACTAGGGACTGGCTTAAGTACAAGTGTATGGCTTCTGGCAATAGGTTTGTTGCAAAATACAGAATTCTTCCCAAGCAAAACAAGTTCCTGAAATAGGTAGCCCAGTTAAGTTCTCAAAAGTTCCATTTGTACACAAGAAATACCACTGTGTTAGATTGAAAAAAGGCTAATAGAAAACAAACCAGCACAGAAACAATATCCATATTAGTAGTAAGTGTTACATCAATATATCAAGGATAATATCAGTAATATTTGACATCATAATGTTAATAACGAAAAACACACTTGAATCATATCATTCTTGTAAATTGTACTGTACAATCAATGCTTGAGAGAATGTCTTTATCTATTAATGTTTATAATTCAGTTCAACTGACCGTTGAGTAAAAAATAAGTATTTATACAATGAATTCTTCAAGGTTTAAATTAAATAACAATACAGCACTTGCCTTGCAAGCACTGTAAATATATTCTCTCTTTTTTTGGGGGAACTTCAGTTGCTGCACATTTAGGATCAACTGATCCTAAAACCTCACATTAGGCACTAAGGCTATGCAATAAGTTGCCAAATACAAGTAATTAGCAAGTCATATGAGCCTGTTCGAGTACTGACTCAAAAGTGTGTTAAAAGGAACAAAAAAGTCATTAAACCGAAATTATTAGACAATCCAGACTTATCAAGTAATTTTGACACTTATAAATCACAATTAATTAATTACTTCATTCTGAAAAAAATAAATATAATTGAAATATTATATAGTAATAACAATAATTATATAATAAAAATATTAAATTCTCCACCTACTTGTAGACACAAGTCCATTTCATCAAAAAAAAAAGAAAGAAAAGAAAGAAAAGAAAAGAAAAGAAAGAAAAGAAAAGAAAGGAAAAGAAAAGAATGCTGAATGGAAACAACTAAAGTATCTTTAAGTATTTAAGACTTTTTTTGGTTTTTAAATTAGTGGGCTATGCCTAAGTTTTGCAGATTTGAAATTCAGAACAATTCCATTTACGTATGATGTTCCATATTCAAATATCTTCTCTTTTAGACTCTGAATTTTAATACAGAATAAACATAATTAAATACTGGAATGCTGCCTCCTGAATGGCTCTCTCCTATAATGGTCTCTTTCCACAAAATGTTTTATTAGAAAATACCTTTAACATAAACAGGATGTGTTATGGTTCAAAGTGTGTGGCTGAGTCTTTTAAAGCTGTGAAGCTGTTGTCCAACATTGACAGCAATTTAGTCCATAGGAGGGAACGTGGAATGTATCACTCAATTCTATTAAAAACAAACAAACAGACATTAAACAAAAAAAAATTGCTTCAACCTGGAATGATTGTCATTTGACATAAAAATTAACCGTTAAAATGGAACAAACAGGTTTTCCATGAAACTTCAGTTGCTTTAATGTCCATGCATTTTTTTTTTTACTGTTGTTCATGAAAACTTGATGCGTCTTTTGTGTTCTGCGCTCTCCTTAGGCTAGCTAGTGGAGCTCACATCCTAACCTCCTCTGTAGCATGACAGTTGGATCCCTTAAAATTTGGGGATTTTGTTTCTCGCATTATAAGTTGGCAGCAACCTCTCACAATTTCCACCTTTGGCAAGGCTGCACTTCTAGCTCACTTTCCACTTCTGAGGAATAACAGAATCAGCTCTTCTTTAAACACTTGTCTCTTTCAGCCTCCTCCATTTGCAGTGATGAATGATTTTGGTTGTTATGAGTGCCAGCATGAAACGACAGCAAATGGCACATGCATTTATTAGCCCAGCTATAGGTTCCCCTCCATCACCCTCACTCTACAGATGTGGGAAGCGGATGTGGAAATAGCAAAGTCGGACAACAGTGTGTTTCCGCTTGCGTGGGCTTCGGCTCCTCCTCCGGTGAAATCTTGCCCTGCGAGCTCTGCTGCGTCTCACACTACTGTACTGATGCGGCTGATGGGCTTTGACTTGCAGCTGCCGCTTGTGCTGACGCTGCCCCCTGTGCTTCCTGCACTGGGCCCCTGGTTGACCATTTGTTGTGGCAGCGGTGAGAGAGGTGTAAGCGGTGTAAGAGGGGTGAGGGGGGAGGTAGGAGGGGGTAAAGGCGAGTGCGGCGGAGGAGGAGGGATGGAGGACAGGGGCGGATACTGAGGCAGGTAGTGTGTGGGGGCCTGTGGCACGTGACGTGCTGTGATGGTGGAGGGGGCCTGTGGAGGCGGGGCGAATACAAAGTGAGGTTGATGGGCGGAATGATGAAGTAGTGGATGAGGACTGTGGATATGGCCGCTGTGACTGTGGGTATGAGAGAGAACGTGGGAGTGTCCGTGAGAGTGGGGGTGAGGTTGGGAGTGAGACAAAGTCAGTGGCAGCTTGGCGGGATGTGGCGGTGGGGCATGAGTGTGGAAGAAGCTGAATGGGCTGATAGGTGAATGTGGTGAGTGAGGAGACAACGGGGGAGGGGTGCAGCCCATGCTGGAGTGGCGTCCATGCTGATGCACGGCGTGATGGGAGTGCTGTTGCTGAAGAGGAGCGTGTAAGGGAATGGGTGAAGTGCGGCGGGGAAGTGAGCTGCGCTGCAGAGTGTGATGCACAACGTGTGGATGGCCAGCGGCCGAGAGCTGTACATAGTAACGGTGGTGCTGATGGTGGTGGTATGGAGGTGGAGGCGGACCGATATTGTTGTGGCAGTACTGTGCGTGCAGTGCCTGGATTTTGGAGGGCCCGCCAAGGTCGGACTGGCTGAGGGAGGAAGGTGAGGGAGGAGGCGGGCCCCCGGTAGTAGGCGGGGCTACGGGAGCAGGGTAGGGTGGCCCTGGGGGAATAAGCGGGGCCGGGGGTTTGGCACGCTTGCTGCCAAACAGAGAACCTAGGAAGGAGCCGGAGCTGCCGCCGGACCCTTGGTCGCCAGTGTTGGGAAGCACCCCTGCACCAGCGTTCCCTACGGCGTTGTGTAACTGCCCCGGCCCACCCCCCACCCCTATTCCGGGGCTCAGGATGGGGCGGTGAGGCCGGTAGTCTTCCAGCCCATAGCAGCTGGGAAGAGCGCCCCCCATAGGCAGACGCTGATGAGGCCTTGGGCTGTTAATGATGGATCCCTGTAAACACAAATGGCAGGCCAAAAATAAAGTCAATAAATTGTGATTACTACATGCACTAACACTTAAATATTGTGCACATACAGTTTTCAGATGGAAACAATTCAACAACTAATATTACTGAGAACCTCAGTGGGGACACTGCATTACAAATATGGATTGAAATGGATTTTGGGAACATGCCACAACTGTGTGTTTCACTCACTCACAGAGACCAGTACAAACATCAGGCAACATTAAGGAAAATGCAGCACAGGATAATCTCCAAAAAAAAAATAAAAACTCAGGAAGTGCCATCTTAGACGCCATGCAGGGAATAATAACATTTGAATGTAATAACAGGTGGCAGACAATAACTCGACAATAACACCATCAAAAACTTACTTCAATGGTACTGTCCAAAGAGCCCACACTGTTTCTGCGACCCCGCTTTCCTGTGCCCAGTGAAGAAGAGTAAAATAATGTCAAAATTACAGTCTAACATACCATAGGTTTCACGTTTATGTCATTTAGCAGATGCTCTGGGAGCGACTTACATTTATCTTATATATATATACACAACTAAGCTGGTAGGGGTTAAGTTCCTTGCACAGGGCAGTTTGGCAGTACCAGTATTTGAACTCAAGATCTTCCAATAAGAATTCAATGTCTTAATCACTGAGAAATCACTATTTATTTAAGGAAACCTGTTTTAAGGAAACTGCATTTATTTGTGCACTACTGTGAGCTTTACCTGTGTCTGAGAGATCTCTGAGTGACGAGCTGAGCGCTGTGCGCTTAAGCCCATCCGCTGTGGCATATGTGTCATCGAGGCTGGGCCTACCCAGCGTGCCATTCACTGCCTCAGTCTTTATTCCATCCACCGCATTGCTCACATCTCCACTCATGAGTCCAGTCCGCATAACGCCTTTCTGCTTCTCCAGCTCCGCTGCAGAGACAGGCAGAGTGAATCAGAGAATGATGAGAGAGTAAATACATTGTGGCCAATTCTAGCCATCACGGTAGAGAGAGAGAAACTCAGGAAAGGCAAACTTCATACAATCTCATTATTGATATAGACAGCACAACATTTGCAAATTAGTATTGCCTAATATTCAACAAATGTTTATTTATTAAATCGTTTTGAGAATGACAGTGAGAACACTTGGGTACATAAGGGCCATGTGGAAAAGCAGAGTATAATGGCTCACACTCTACTCGATATTTTTCCATATCTTGCACTTCAGCAATGCTTTCTCTCAGGTCACTGACAAAACGTGCCCGATCTTGCTGACTCGGTGCTGTGAAGACAATCAGGACCTTACGCTCCCCTCCTGGGATGGCTGAAGTTAACCGAATACCATGTGGATAATCTGAGAGAAAGAAGAGAGAGCGAGAGATAGAGGGGTGGGGGTGGGGGTGTAAGGGGTTGGGGGGAGGTGTAGAAAGATGATAAATCATGAGTATTATAAATAAACCACACTCCATGCAATTGAAAGCTCATTTAATGAGATGAAATGACTGATCATAAAGAATATACAATGGATTATGAAAAAACTAATTGTTGATGAGCTTTTGACTGTATTTAAAGATACTACACCACAATACACCATGAATTCTGTACAAATGAAGCGAAATGCCACGCAAAATGTTTTCCCACTGAACAAACTGCAAAAGCCTGTGAACTAAAATATAAACAATAGCAAGCCATGATGAACTGGGTTTCTTTTTTATCACTTATCTGTCATCAGAAAATGCACAAGGGCCAAGAGAGAGTGGCTAAATGTCACACTGAAGCACAGAGCCAGAACGAAGTGATAACATAAATAAAGAAGGAGGGACAGATGGAGAGACAGATGGAGGAATGAATATACTTACAGGAGTTTTGGAACATGTGAACCTGCATCTCCACTAGAGGAAAAGACTGTCTGAAACTATAAGTCACTGAAGTCTTCTTCTTCTGGAAGATCTTTGTGACCTACAGATGCAGACATGGAGGTTAAATCTAATACGGCTTTATAATTTATCTTTAATCACTGAGTTTTTTTTTGAAGCAATATGCAAATAAGTGTTGGAGAATATGGTGTTGGAAATAATCAGGATGCCCATATAAGCTGGCATAACTAGCAAAAGATTTTTTGTTTCAGACTGTATTCTAAAATCCTTACTTGTAATGTACAAAGGTGCCAATCAAGCCTACACAGCCAGTTTAATTACCATGAGCAACTGTGCTTCCCCCTTTCATACATATGCATTTGATGAAGGATTCTGCAAAATAGAGGCAAATCAGTGCGAAAAAAAAATAAAAAAATAGAAGAAATAGGAAGTGATTACATTTTCCATTTCTTGTGCTAAATTTTAAAGCAATAAGAGCCATCCAATTTTGTGAGTGATTTGGTATATCTCCTAAAGCTAGCTGTAAATCAGTGCTATGCATGGTGCTTGGAGCTAGTGTAGTCAGTGTTGCTAGGTGCAGATTCTGTGCAGATTTGGGCTATATCTGAAATGCCATTGTGGGACTGTTTATATATTAAACCCATTTTAGCACACTTCTGACCTGTCCTGTAGTTATTTCATTTAGTCCATGTTATTTTATAATGAGATTTATTAGTTGTATTAGTCCAATTTTCAATTTATGCTAGATGTGTAACGATGCTGTGTAGCGTCATGAGAGCACTAATAGATCACCAGCCAATATCATAGCTTCAGTGTAAATGACAGTTGCCTTTCTCTGGCTCTGAGTGGCATGAAAAATGTTTGCACCATCAGAATATATTTAGCACGTTAGCACTTTCTTCTGATATGTATATGAGTAGAATTATGTATAGCTGTTTTACAGCATTTGTAAACTCTAAGAAAATATAGAGTTTGTCATTGTATTTGTGGACATAAAACATTCTTACCACCAATAAGTCATTAAAGAGAAAGACTTCTCTCTGATGAACCCCACTCCGCTGTGGCCTGTTAGGATCAGGAACTTCATAAAGCTGGCAGCAACACACCAGTCTGCGATGGGGTAGAGAGAGCACCTGACCACATAAAACACAAACACATCCGCAGGAAAATGGGTAACTACTGTATAAATACCACAAAGCGGAATCAATTAAAAGATCCTAAACAAATTTAAACATGGTTGAGCACTTATTCACACAAGTCAGATTTCTGGACTCACTGGTTTTTTGCCCACAATCACTCTCTCCACTGCCTGTACTTGAGACACATGATCATCATTGGTCCTCAACTCCCACTTTTGAATACGATGGTAGATTCCAACTAACAGGTCCCTTGGGATGTCCTGCCCATTATCTACTCCTGGCATGCAGAAACAGAGAGAAAGAAATTGAGAGCACAAGAAAAAGGGGAAAAGTTAGGGGAGGCACTTTAACTCCAACCTAGCAGTGCTTATTATCACTGCCCATTTTACATTTTATTGGCACCTACCCTGAGTCTATTTAATCATATTTCCAAATCCATCAATACATCAAACACTTAATGTTCTTAAAGTTGCCCTGAACTCATGAACTGAACTGAAATGCCACAAAGTCATCCAACTCCTCCTGTGTAAGTGATTCTACACCTTCAATAGGTATCTTTGAGTCAAAGAAAAAATACATGCAATTAGCCATCATTCAATCATGTGGCAACAGCACGATGCAAAAATCATGCAGACAGAAACCAGGAGCTTCAGTTACTACAGTATTTCAGAAACTTTTGATCTCCTGGGATTTTCACGCAAAACAGACTAGTTTTTACACAGAACGGTGCAAAAACTGTTTCGGTGGCAACACCTTAATAAGAATTCCTTCAAACTGACATTAAAGCTACGGTAACTCAAATTAGCACTCTTTATAGCCATAGTGATGAGAAAAGTATCTCAGAATGCAAAACAAGCCTCATTGCTGATGGGATACAACAGCAGAAGACCATAACTTGTTTCACTCCTGTCAGCCAAGAACAGGAATTTGAGAGGATACAATAGCTACAGGCTAGCTGAAAATTAGAAAAGGGTCAGGTGATGTTTTCTTAAGTCTTAAAGTCATTAACTGTAAAGTTTAAGTGACTCTGGGCACACTGAAGCCTCAGATTCCTGTTCTGGCTGATAGGACTGGAAGCTGTTGTGGTCTTCTGTTGTCGATTATCGGCCACAATGTTGGATGGAGGTTGAATGTATGGAATTTATTATGTATTAATAATACTAAAATGAAAGTTAAAGTCATGTCTTAAGCTATAAATAACAAGTTTCATTATAAATCAACTTCAGTTGAACTTCAAGTACAGTAAACACTGTAGTTAGGAAACGTTGGTATATTGAAGGGCCGGTACCTCTTAAGTTCTTAATAAAGTCATCCAGCTTCATCTTCCTCTCTGGTTTGACATTAGGGCTGTACATATCTGTGTTAAGAAGGATGATTGCAAAGGCCAGGATAAAGATGGTGTCAGGGTTCTGAAATTGTCGCACCAACGCAGGGTTACACACACAGTACCTCTGACTGATAAAAAGATATAAAAAAAATAAAAAATAAAAAAAAGAAGAACAGGGTTAATAATATGCACCTTTGGGACTCAAATATCAAATATACAGGCATTTAAATGGCCAAAATGTAGAAGTAGACAGTTTATAAAGGCTGATCTTAGGGCACCTGAAGGCTTCCACCAGCCTCTCCACTTTCTGTGCTTCTCCTTGGACCTTAATCTGAGCCTGGAACTTGCGGAGAGCATCATCCAGATCCATTCCAGAGAAATCCATTTCATCCAGCACACAACTGAGGAAGATAGACCACTTGGTACTTTAGCATATTTTCTCTGACCCCTTTTTAGAATCATGCAATTGAATTGTATTTAAAAGGCAGATAAGGCTGCAATATTTATGACTCTCTATGAATTTTCCAGCTTAATCCACCATCTGCTGCCTCTCCATCTAAAGGTCTGAACCTACAATGCTAGCTGCTATGTGCCTGTTCTGAGTCTACCAAAGCTTATGCTGCTTGAGTCATCAGACTCAGCATGACCCTGTCTGAACTGTTGGAGTTTCAGTAGTCTCAGGGTGTAAGCATGGCAGGACTTACTCTAGCACATCCTTGTTGAACTGCTTCTGTCGGTTACCCAGGAACTCCCCAATCATCTGACGACTCAAGCCTTTCCTCTCCAGGATGAATCTTGCAATGCCAACTGGGGTGTCAGACATGAACCCTCTTTCTATCAGGTACTGGATACCTTTTTCTGGCTTCCTGAGATTGACAGAGATGTAGATAGAGGGGGAGTTAGTTATGGGAGAGAAAAAAATAATAAGAGGCATATAAACACTTTATCCTGTATTTACTTAAACCGAAGACACAGGTAAAAAAGTTTTGTGTTTGTTTTATGTGTTTGCTTCCCATCTTTATCGCATTCTCTAAGCTGAAGTTGAAATGGTCTGTCTTTTAAATTGCTACAAGGCATACAATACCATTACTAAAGTGTTGGGCCTAGCAATTCATTATTCTCGTAAAAACAAAATATTCGATCATAATACAAGAGGTTCTTTTGCTGCAGTGTTAAGTGATCATAAGATCACAGAAACAGGAGTGTGGAGCTATACATGTAAGCTGAAAAGTAAGGATGCAAAAAACGTAAAATATTTTTGAAATGTAATACTTTTTGGCAAAAACATATGATACCAATATCTCTGAACAAAAAACTGAGGTGATTTCTCCCATGCTCTATGGCCCTTACTTGTTAAAAAGGTTGAGCCCAATGCGATACTGCCTTCTCTGCACCACATCGTTGTTAAATGCGGGTGAGTCCCAGCTGTGGCGGCTCTCTCTCTGGTAGGTCTGCTTAGTAAGTGCGGGTAGAGGTTCCCTCAAGCTGTCCCTGGAGGATGAGCCTGAGCTGCAATTAATTGTCTCATTGGAGTTGGTGGTGGAATTAAGAGAGTCGTTGTCACCATCAGATGGCTCCAGGCCAGCAGAGGGCAGTGGTGCTGATGAGGTGGAAGAGAGCGGTGTCAGTGGGGGTTGGGTAGCTGATACAGAGGAGTCTGGATAGGGGTGGTGAAGATGAGCCAGGGGATGATGGTGGTGATGATGCTGCAGCGGGTGATGGAGGTGTGGGTGGTGCTGCTGGTGCAGCAGGATTGCATGGTGTGGAGGTATGTGTGTAGGAAGCGGGGAGGGAATTGGGCGACCCATAGGGCGAGTCTGGCCCTGGGCTGGATTGTGTTTGAGAGTTCCCTGTGGTGAACCTCCACCTCCTCCGCCTCCACCTCCTGCTGGTTCCTGATCATACAGTAGCTGCCTGCTGAGGGAGCCTCGGTCAGAACGGTCACTCATGTCCACAGAACTGTCACTGGGTGGCTCGATAGTCAGAACAGGGAGGTGGGCACCACGAAGCCGATGGTCACGGCACTCAGTGCACGGTGTGCTGCGCCGGCTGTTGCTGCTGCCTCCACCCTCGGCATCTCGACTGTCCTCTCGTCCTACTGTTGTGCCGCCTAGCCCCCAGTACTCGGTGTCAGTGCTGCTGGGTGCACGTTCCATGGAAAGCGGTGATGAAGGCACGCCATCTTCCATGTAGAGAGTTACATCACTGTATGATGTGGCTGTGCTGTCCTCATGCATGCCTCCGAGTGTCCCTGCTGTCCGCTCTCGCTCACTTGTCGGTATTATACGCCGAGATGGGACCTTGCTACTCCAAATACACTCACCGAAATCCTCACTTTCGCCTCCACCATCACCCTCCTGGGAGTCGCCACGCTCAGACTGACACGTCAGAGTGTTATCCATTGAGTCAGCCAGCGATGTCACCTGAGACACACATATAAATGTGCACACATGTACTGTAACATTCAAGATAGAGGAAATAGCATTCAATTTCATTATCCTGTAATTTTACTTGGGCACTTTTTGCTGAAAAATGTCTATACCAATTCTTCCTTTACGACATCAGACTCACAAAAACTTACCATCTATATCATTATCACAGGCACTTGATTTTTGTTCAATGACACATTATTCACACTAACATTTAAGGCATTTATCTTATTTATCCTTACATTTACTTATTTACATAAATGTGCAGTGAAGGATTTACCAAGTCTCAACCAAGTCTGGTTGTATGATTAACTTAAACTTTTCTGGCCAGTCCTAAGAAATACGTGTGCATGTCCTTTCTACCATCTCATTTTCATTTTCCTTGTTATAACAATTCTGCATAATATGGACATCATTCTGACTGTTTTCTTCCAAACAGTTTCCATAATGTTTTGCCTTCTGTTTATATCTGCTAATGATACAATAACAAAAAGCAATATTACAGGTACAAATCAATCACATAACAGCTTTCTATCACATGTCTTTTTAATATCAGTTCTATATCAGAAACTGCTGTCAAAAACCTTGAAATGAACTAGATGAACTGTATGAGTGAGTAAAACTCTGTGTTAACCTACATCACACAGAGTTCTCACTTGTTTGGTGAAGGAATCGTCTGTGTTCGAGTAATCCTCCCGGTCAGAAGGACAGTGTGAAGGTGATTCTGTCTCCTGCTCTGTGTCAGCTGAACTCTGCTGGCCGGCCATTGCCAGGGAAGCAGGATGACGAGGAGGGTAGAGCTGCTGCTGTTGTTGGGGAGTTTGAGGCTGCACCTGTTATACCAGGATAAATAGTACATTGTATTTTCATCACACATTGAGTGTCATCCTATTGTTATTTTGTCCATATCAAATGATGGGATAAAAGTAGAGTGGGGTGGTGAAAAGTTGGTACAATATTGTATTGTTCAGAAAAGCAGCTATGGCTATGGATCAGGAGCAAACAGGTAGTGGAAGAGTAACCCATATCTTTAAGGTCCACTTACAACACTTACAACCGAATGAAGATGCACATTGTGCTAGGTGATGCTGACTGCACAACTAACTAACAGCAGAATTTTAAAATGCTGACTTTTTAATCAATTATAAATTGCATCCCAAGGCAAATATTGGGGCAATAATTATGTCTGTATAATAGCTGAATCATAGCGAGACACCGTTGTATTGCATCATATGAAATTTTGAATTCTGTGTTACACCCCTAGTTAAAGGATGTTAAGAGGTCATGTATAGCAGTAAATAAGGGATGGCACACGTCAGGTCTGTCTTGTACTGTAAATGTAAGGCATTTTTGTATGAATGCCTTTCAGTTTGGTGCTTGCTAAGTGGGGCAATTACCATTAGACCAAAATTAATCTCAAGACCAGGGTACATAAAAAATAGCCCAGAATGAGGTACCTGTGGCGGACGCTCGTCAAATGAGTACTGCATGCGCATATTCGAAAGGATAATACGCCGTGTCATGCGGTTTTCTGAGGCGGAGCTACGTAGTCGCTGGAAGTTCTTATTCATGCGGTACTGCCGGAAAGCGGTCTGGATGGTGCGTGCTGCTCGTCTACTCAGGAATGAACCACCATATTTCTTCTCCAACATCTCCACCTGGCAGAGAGAGAAGACAATCAGAAAGATTTTTTCCGAATGACATTTCCTATCCTCCCTACACCTAAAGATTCATCTGTTAACCAATGTGAGTTTTAAAAAAATCTCAGTGTAGAAGAAAGTTTCTTTAATACATTCTGAAATGGGCTATTAATTGAAAATGCACTAGTAAGATTTTAGGATATCGATGTGATTGAATGATTAAAAAAATTCAACCCTAAAACAATGTAAAGAAACACTTATGTTTACACTGATTATGTAAAGGTGTGACAAGACAACAGTAAAAACAACTGTCAGTAAACTGAATGCATTACAGTATTTTCCGCACCATAAGGCGCACTGGATTATAAGGCACAGTCTCAATTACGGGGTCTATTTCTGTACTTAACCCATACATAAGGCGCACCGTATTGTAAAGGCGTTTTAAAAAGGTAACGGAAGCAAAACAGTGAGTTTAGTTGAACTTTATTCTATATAACAATACACACACATTATTTTTTAATCAATCTTCTCCCACAAATCCATCAAAGTCCTTATCTACTGTGTCTTCTTAACTTGGCGCAGTACATTTTCTTGCTTCCTCCATTTCCGAACCATAGCTACATTGACAATTCTTTCAGCTGCTCTATTCCCATTACAACCGTGTAACTGATAGCCTGTAGTTTGAATTGTGCCTCGTAAGCATCTGATTTTTATTGGCGGATGGCAAACCAACTTAAGGTGCATTTACAGCCACCTACCTGACTGGAGTTTGGAGCGCATAATGGTTAGGAAGAAACAAATGTTGTTTTGCACCATACCGGTAGTATACCTACCGGAGGCGTGGCAAAGGTAAGCGTATGTACTGTACGTATCACATAATGTCCTCTGATTGGTTTATCGCTGCCAGCGTACGTAGTGTATGTATTATGTCCGTGTGTCAGCAGGAAATGGTCCGACAGTCAATCAAGCGGAGCGTTTACTAAAGTCACACAACATTTTTACAGATTTTTGGAACTCGGTGCACACATAAGGCACGCCAGATTATTAGGCGCACGGCCGATTTTTGAGAAAATTTAAGACTTTTAGGTGTGCCTTATAGTGCGGAAAATACTGTAAATAGTATTTGACTGCATGAGATGACAACTTCCCTGACAGACTTCACTGCTTGGATTAAAGTTCACTATGAATTAAAGAGTCTTTAAAAGTTCTCTCATAAAAATAAAACACCTTCTTATCCTGCAGGTCTGTGGAGAGCTCATAGCTGTCTGAGAGTGCTTTGCAGCGTTTGTTCTCCTCTTCTTCCTGCTTACGCAGAGCCAGGCTGGCAGGCTGAAGGCGTGTGCGCTGGGCCCAGGCCAGACTTGCTGGGCTGGGAGGGGCCACAGGAGGCCCCTGGGAGCCCAGAGGCTCTCCTGTAACCTTCCCGTATCGGTCCGAAATGGGCAGGTATGGGCCCTGACTGCAGGAGCTCTCTGAGAAACTGCCTGTGTCCCCACAGTGAGGATCCCCTTCCACACTGAGATATGCACATAAAGAAAGAGAGAGAGTGAGAGAGAGAGAGAGAGAGAGAGAGAGAGAGAGAGAGATAGAGAAGAAGGATATAAATAACATTAAAAAAAAAGCTTAATCCAATCGAGGTAGAAACAAAGACAGAAATAGAACGAAATGATGCCAACACACAAGATCAAAACAAGACCACTGATGATACACAGTGTGTAAACAGCAATATTAGCATGCTAACACAACATTAGCCTCTCAAACACTCAGAGCTCAGTCATTTGGCAGAAGAAAAAAAGAGAAACCAGAGAAGATGAGGGAGCATGGAACAGAAATGCAGGGAGGACATGGTGGAGTGCAAGAGAGAAACTGAGACAAAGAGGAGGGAAGGCAGGAAAAAAACAGGGCACCATGTGTGCCACTCTGTCATGTGAGAGAAGTCAGGCACCATGGGTAGCGACAGCTTTGCAGCTCTGAGTCACTCAGCGATGAGTCAGAGAAAGTGCGAGTAGGAGAGAGGAGAGTGAGAGAAATACTGGACAGAGTACAAAGACAGCGTGAAGAGCCATTTCACTGTACCTGCACCCACTCTGCTCTCTGTATTAGCTAAAACAGTGCAACATGAATGATTCATTACTGAACACTGGTCCTCCCAGCTCCCACTTTCATTACAAATCCCTTACATAAACACACCCGATCCACACACATTCACACTGACCGCATCACATTCCATACATCACACACTGCATACAATGTATGTACACATACAGATAAAATAGGTAGCTGGATTTAAGGTTCTGCTCTCCTACTAATGTTGGGCAAATAATTAATATTATTGTACCTTTCATTGACTTAAACCTATATCTATATACTGAGTCTGTGACCTCAGTCCTCAGGTCATCTCACTGTTTAGACAGAGAAAGCACCTTGTATTCACAGACGGTTTACACACGTGTTTAAGTTGAATGAGAACATGACAAGTATTGAAATGATCATCTATAAAAGTATTAACAATACATTATTCATATACATCATAAATAGTCTTTGTTGTAAATATTTCAAATGAATTACTCCAATTTAAATTTTTCAAATTACCAGCATTTTTTTTTAAATATCGTGAGCTGATTATCGATGTGACCAGTTTCAGTATTAAATACGGACTATGCCAATAAGCTCCGCACTGAATACGGCTTAATGCGTGTAAATCAGCAGACGATACAATCTATAACAAGAAGAGTCTCCTTGACAATCCTATAATAGTAATTCAGTCAGAGCTGTGTCGGGGTGTCAGGTCAAAACTAGCAGGAAATTTGTGTCGTATTCAAGCGCAGATGCCAAAAAAACACATCCCTTCAGGCACGAAAAAAAAGTTTTGACTCCACAGTGAAGGGCAGGTGCAGAATGAAGAACATGACAGAGTCTGATATAATCAAGCTCTCATAACTTCTATAATTCTGAGGAAATGACAGTGGATAATTATACCCTCATAGTCACAAATACTCAGCATCCCAAAGTGCATACTACCATAGTAAATAGGACACAATTGTAGTGCACAGTAGGCTTTTTGGAACACAGCCCTGAATTCTCATTGAATGTTTATTGACTTGGCAATCACAGCCATGATGCTAATCCATGGGGTGGAGGAACAGTGCAAAAAATGACAGCAACTGAAAATATAGTCAGAAATATCTAGTATTTACTATTATAATATGGCAATAAACCAAAAATAAGATTATTAAACAAAAGAAAACATGAACCTGCAGACTGCTGCTTACAGAGAAATGCTGTTTAATCATTATTTAACTATTTATTTTTCTCTACAATGTCCTACAGAATTATTGCCACCTTTCATGACAACGTAAACTCTAAAAACAAGAAAAAGAAAGACAATCAATAACTGATCTTTTAGCTCAAGAATACAGGAATATTGTATGGTTTTATTTGTACATGTGCTTTTTGAAAGCTTTTTATAAGTAGTGCAATTTTTGTGGCACTCTCCCTGGATATAACAAGACGCCAAGTGTCTTCCTGCTATATATCTTTATTTTAAGCTCCTTTATAGTGTGTTGATGATTTAATTATAGTTATATGAATTATAGTCTTCATAAATTTTTAAATGATATTAGAATCTAGTCCAGAATAGAACTGCATCACCGTCATAAATACAGCTATCATCAGCATAATAAACATCATCAACAACAATCAGATATGATCTGCTATAATTGAGTTTCCTTAATCTTTAATTTTGAGAACTTAATAGATGTATATTAAATATATCGCAAGTTTGTCATTCTCCTTCATACTCACATGTAGGCTTTTGCCCTATGTGGGAGTTTCTTCTTCCGATGAAACCACATGGCTCAGGACGCACATGCACTTAAACACAGTCCCAGTCCCAGCTACCTCTGAAAGTTAGATATGGATGTATACAGCATGGTGGAAATCCCAGGACTTAAATTCCTAAGCTTGGTCGGATACAGGATCATGCTGGATATAAAAACCCCTGATGATTTGTCAATCAGCAATCACTAATGTTTTCTACTTGCAGCTTCATCAACTCACTAATAAAAAGCAGCAGTAGTGCATTCAGAAATAGCACCAGCCAGTTCAACCTGTCTATTCTATCTGATTCTCGTCCTCTCTCCATATCCTTCTCACAGAATTGCAAATCTCTCTGCACTGCAAGCAACTGGTTACCACCAACATAAAGGCACAGCATTAGCAACCGCTAAAAGCTTCCGACAGCAACAACAAACAAAACGTTAATACACCCAACCCATTTAAATGGAAAGTGTAAAAAATCTCTACAACAACTGAATCCTCCTGGTATATTTAACCTTCTTCTCCTATTAGATGTCTAATTAATTACATTCTGAGTTACACTGAAATTCATCTTCGATTCCATTCTCTCTATGTCTCACACACACACACACACACACACACACACACACACACACACACACACAAGTATTTACATGTGTGCACACCAATGACACTCTAGCAGCT
The DNA here is from genome assembly GCF_022655615.1 of Tachysurus fulvidraco. Lineage (NCBI taxonomy): Eukaryota > Metazoa > Chordata > Actinopteri > Siluriformes > Bagridae > Tachysurus > Tachysurus fulvidraco. The sequence goes on along the minus strand of NC_062531.1, from coordinate 12,495,511 downwards.
GCAGCAACCAATCACATGGCTGGTGTGTGTGTGTGTGTGTGTGTGTGTGTGTGTGTGTGTGTGTGTGTGTGTGTGTGTGTGTGTGTGTGTACGTATGTGTCTGTTTGTGTATCCCTCAGGGCAGCACACACTGAGATAAGACCTAGGTCAACTCCAGTACACAATCTATTTCTCGTTTCAAACAGCCCGACCTGTTGTCTAACACAATGATGTGCTGTAATGAGCAGAGAAAACAGCTACAAAGTATTAGAAGAACTGCAATACAATACAATACAATACAATACAATACAATACAATACAATACAATACAATACAATACACCAAAATAAAAACAGTAGGTTGGGCTGCAGCAAATGTGATAAGTTTGACACATTAGTAAAACAATGCGATAATTGTATAATTGATACCAAACATACTTTCAGGTCCATAAATATTTTGAGACCGGCAAAGTTGTTATATGAGCTTCAACTCCATGTTTATTTGAACTAAAACAATGACCTCAAAGTGCTGCCCTTCAGCTTTAATTTGAGGATACTGACGGGTCAGATGTGTGATATTCCCTCATTTTTTCTCTCAGTAAGCAGATTAAAGGTCTAGAGTTGAATTCCTGTGTGACATTTGCATTTTGTAACCTTTTGCTGTTAACTCTCACTAACTACAAAGACCTGTAACGGCTAGTGAAGCAAATCCTTATTAAACTAAAAAACATAAATAAACCCATTCAAAAGAGAAATGAAACATTAGATATAGCCAAATTCACTTATTTATTACATTCTAAAAAATATAAAACACTGTTGAGCTCAGAAACACCAAAACACCCAGAAGTCATCACTGAAAACGACTGTTGGTGGATGAAAAAAAATGAGGCTTGTGTATCACAAGATGTAAACCACTGGCAAGCCTCAAAAAAGGAAGACCAGATTAAACATTCAAGTCTGTACAGTTTGGAAACAACATCCTATGGACAAATGAGAAAAAGTTAAACTTGTACCAGAATGAGTAGGGAAGAGTATGGAGGAGGAAAGGAACTGCTCATGATCTGAAGCACATCACCTCATGTTATAGCGTGGGCATGTATGGCTGCTGGTGGAACTGGTTATCTTGTATTTTTTGATGATGTGACTACTGACAAAGACAGTAGGAAGAATTCAAAAGTGTTTGGCCATATTATCAGCTCACATTCAGTCAAATGCTTCCAAACTCACTGGACAATGCTTCATAGTGCAGATGGAAAATTACCCAAATAATACTTAATAACCCAGTTATAACCCAATGGTTTTAAGACATGGATTATTCTACAGCGACCAATCAGTCAATCACCTTACCTGAGTCCACCTAAACATGTACATCATTGCTGAAACTAAAGGCAAAATGCTCTAAGAACAATCAGGAACTGAGGGCAGCTTAATTTAACAAAGATAGCTTGCCAATTATTAAGTGTAAAAGCTATAAACAGCACTGATTCCAGCACATCCTAATATTTTGTATTTAATTTTTATAATGTGTACCATATGTGCATGCACATAATTCTGGTATAAAAACAACCTACAGTGCCTTGGGATTTTTGTTAAGTCAGGAGACAAAGACATTTCAGAATAAGATGTTTTTAAGGTTCTGGCAGTCCTCCCTGTCAATCCTGTAATGGTGATTCACAGTCAGTGCTGTGTCAGGAGTCGGAATTGGCAGGAAATTTGGAGAGTAAATTTTACTCCAACTCAGATGTCTAATGTCTCCCAGCAGCAGACATGAAAATAATTAATGAAATTCAGTTAGATAATTAAACTGATTACAAAATGGTACAAAAATGTATACATTAAAACAAATTCTAACACACTTCCATAGACTTCACTTACTATCTTCTTAATACATGTGATAGCTGTAAAGTCTCTTTCCTCAGTGCAGTCAAGTTTTTAATGTATATACCACTAAAGGTCAGTCCACCTAAAACTGTGAAACAAATCCAGGAAACTTTTAGGGAGATATTTAACATCTACTACAGTCTATACAAAGATGAATTAGCACAACTGACTTTGACTTTTGTGTAATGACTGTTAATAATTAGAATTAATACCCCAAGTGGTCATTGTATTAAGTGAAGATATAAGAAACATTCTTTGATACAACTGTATTTAAAAAAAAACAAAAAAAAAACAACAACTCACTTTTGATACTGCTATGATTTTATGTAAATAAGAATTTGTTTGAAATTTTGCCTTATTTATTGTTCTAGTCATTTTTATTATAAATTCTGTATAGGTCATATTTCTGTACAGTAAATATACAGAATGCTGTTAATAACTAATGCTTTATAAGTTCAATTTAAATCTCTAACATGATTTTCTGTTAATGATTTTCTCTATATATTCATGCAATAATCAAAAGCTTAAAATTCTCAAAAATGTTCAAAATTTCCACCAGATCCAGTCAAAAGATGCATGCAGATATCTCAAACCTTCAGTGTGCACAACATCCATCAGTAACGCCAAGAGCCGGGGTCTGGTTCCCTTATTCATTCTCTTCTCTAATAGGACATTTGTGTGCTTCCCCACAGAGCCTCATGCTCAGAAACTACAGCAGCAACAACGCAATTTAACTCAAACACCGAATCTCAGCTCAAATACCTCAGCTGGAACTCTCACTGCAGAACCTGGGTCTGCAATGCAGAGGCGTGGAATTATTCCCAGTTTCACTTAGATGTGGAACAATAGAGAAGAACTTAGACAGACAGTGAGAGGGCAGCCCTGGGCTACACTGAGTGAGAGTGCAGAGGAGGTCTCGTACCCCAAATAATAGACTCTTGTACCGTATCTAAATAATTTCTTTAAATCATTACTGATCTGAAAATTAAATTTAAATAAAATTAAAAACTGTCTTTTTTTCACCCTCACTGACAGGATGGGATGAGAGTGAGTGTCTGTGTAAAAGAATATGTGTAGAGGCAAATAAAGATGGAGTGAAAGACAGAGAGAGTTGAGATTTCACAAGGTCACAGGAGGTCAGTGCTAGCTATAATTAACAATCCTGTGTGATTAATGGAACGGCTGTTAATTAAACATGCTGCACAGACTGCTGCTGAGGTTTTTGTCCAGAGAGCCTGGCACAATCCACACAGCTTGTTCTCAACCCACTACTCAACCTATAATGTATACAAACCTATTAAAAAAAGTTATTTGTATAAATCTGGTTATAAACAGGTTATACTCACTGATACAAATGCATTAATTGCAAAATACTACAAATCCTTTTCACTGATCTGTTAATTGTTATAAAAAGGAGAGAGAATATGAACTGGGTTGATTTAGCAATTCAGGTAATAGAGAAACAATTGTATAATAATAATAATAATAATAATAATAATAATAATAATAATAATAATAATAATAATAATAATATAAAGTTATAGTTCCTAAATTATTTTTTAGTAGTTAGTAGTATTAGTATAGAAAAAATATTCTCTTTCATGTAATAATGATATATTTATTCAATTCAATTTTTTAAACATTTACATTCAGTTTATGAATGCCATGTAGCTAATGTCTGAATTTCCCAAAATCTATTCAAAAAATGTTACAGTAACCTAATTTGCCTAAATAGCACGTACATTTTTACTGTACCCTCATCCAAACTTTCCAAAACAATTAAATTTTTTGGGGCTGAATCTGCTGAAGATGCTTTTCTCCTTTTCTATAGATTAAATGTATTTGTACTGTACCCTTAACCACAACAGTATATCTGGGAGACACTGCTAAAACCTGAGGTTTGGGGCATTTTACAGCCACTCCACCATTTCTGTAAAAAGACTTTTTATAGAAATAAAAAAAACCAAAAAACAACTGAACAACAATTTCAACAAATGTAACAATTTTTAAATAAAAACAGCATTTATATTGAAAACTATAATGCTCTGTTTCTTAATATTACTATCCATTAATATATCCAATAATATCAGATTCAAAACTCCCATATCCCAGTTACTGAAACAGAATGTTCATTCCCTTAATCCTAATGAATACATATTGATTTGTTACACAAGAAATGTAAGAGAGAAAGTATCTGTGGAAATTTGCTCATTCTGCATGCTGGCTGTTCAAGATCATTATTGAGGTCAGACTCTAATGTCAGGTGAGGAGACATGGGACACAGTCAGTGTTTCAGTTCATCCCAAAGGTCAGGGCTCTGTACAGGACACTCCAGTTCTTGCACTCCAACCTTAATAAACCATGTTTATGGAGCTTGTTTTATGCACAGAGGTACTGTCATGCTGAACCGGTCTGCTGCAAGGCTACAAAACAACAACATTTATACAACTAGATTTGTAAAGTTTGTCTCGACAAACTTTGATGTTGGCTTTGAGTAAGTATTCGCAACGGATGGTGCTTTTTGGAGGCAAGTGGACAGAAAGCTAGGTTGCCAAAACATTTGGAGGTACTGTAAGCGGAGACAAGCATGTGACCTCATCCAAATACTCCTGAGGAAGTTCCTCACATTGGGCTGATTGTTTTGATATGTCACTTTGTCCATGTTGTGCTAATTTTTTATTTCAATGAGGGGAACTGCCTCATGTGTATTCTGTCACGTGATGTCACGTGACGTCATCAGAATACACGTGAGGCAGTTCCCCTCATTGTTCTGCGTGTTTTGATATGTTGTAAAAAGTTTTTTGATTTTGTATATTTAGGGGGCGGGGCTGCAGCACACCCGAAAGGCCAGTCGGTACACCAATTTAAAACTTTGTTCAGAATATCACCCTAAAGGAGCTGACCGAGTTTGGTGTAGATAGTTTGAAAGCTTGCCGAGTTATAAACCTCCAAAGTTTATAATGGGAGTCTATGGGGAAAAAAGGCCAGTTTTGAGAGCCGGTACCAGAAGTACCGGTACTCGAATCGCTTACTGTATAAAAGTAATAGCAACAAACTTCAGACTTCAGTCTACAACATATCCGAATTTGGTGCATGTGGCTCGAAAGCCCTAGGAGGAGTTACTCTTGATAAATTTTTGTCTAAGCTTAAATAAGAAAACAATTTTGGCTTCTACAAAGCAAACATAATTACTGCTAATGGTTTAGGGATGGTCCACATATGGGTGTGATAGTCAGACATTCACAAACATTTGGCCTCTACAAAGCAGTTGTTCTGATTACATTAAAAACTGAAAAGCAAATGAATAAGCGATTAGATGCCAATTTGGTAACAGTTAACTAAATAATAAATAGAATATTGATTTTAATGAAAAGCTTATAGCCACAGTGAAGTCTTTGATTCAGAGAACTGTGCACAGTACAACAGCACAGTATGTGTGCAGAAATATTAGACCACAAATCCTGAATTGGCTCGTACAATATAAAGTGGCTCATTTCATTTTTGGATGACCTCCATGGAAAAAAAACAACATGCAGCTCATTTGCATAGGACAACAAGGCATTTATTTCACCACCCTCTTGCACACACACACACTAATTTTCAGTCCATTCAAATACGCAGTGACTTTTCCGCCTATATTATTTTCTGCTAATTAATCACACACAAGAGGTGGAAAGCATAAGCAAACCAACTATTGTTTTCTTCTTTTTTTTTCAAGCACTACATTTATGTTTCCCCCCATTTTGTTTATGGTATATTTGCTACAGTCTATAAAGAATTGCTTTTGCACCGAGCACTGGAAATAAATGACAATATGTACCGTATAAAGTACAGAACTTCCATACAGAAACTAGTAAAAAACTTTGTTCTCTGAAGAAAAGCAATGTTAGTCTTTTGTTAAAAGAGTTTATTTGAGATGTGTAATTTCTGGTCATGAAATGAACTGATGTGCTAAGCTGGGTATTTGTGCAATGAGGTAAAATGAGGTATAAAAATGATGCAATTTAATAATTGGGGGAAAAAACACATTTAAACACAACAACAACAAAAAAGTGAGTGCCACCTCACATTCAAATCCATAATCATAACACCTAATCAGAAAGTGTATGCCATGCCATACAGAACTATAACAATGTTTTTCCTACATTGAAATTTTTTTGCCGGCCGCCAAAAACGATTTTTTGCCCCGCCAAAGCATTATTTGATGTGTAATTGGGTTTTGTGAGTGAAGCAGGCTACTGACGGAGTGACGGAGAGAACGAGCACAACCCCCCCCCCCATTACTTCTTAGAACATACACATCTGAAATGAGAAAGTAAGTGTGCTTACCCCATTTAGCAAGAGTGTTTAGTAAAATTTAGCCTTAATAATTCACACTATGTATAGGCCTATGACAATGTGTAGTAAATTACCTATAAAATCATTTAGTTTAAAGTTAGACTGGAGTGAGATGAAACTAGATCAAAGCACAAAGCAAGCTGTTGCTAGCTAGCTGCAAATTTGATTAAATTTTGTAAAAAATTACACTATTACACCTTTTAATGCTACTTTTTCAATGCTACTTTTTAACTAATATGATTATACTAAAATAACTATCAGGTCTATCAAAAAATAATTTTATCTTTCAAAACTATGAAAGCCAGTTGTAGAAAAATCACAAACTGTTTCATTGTATTTATTTTAAATGTAACATTTATTGTCAATTGCGGATCATGTGGGTACTAGGGTACTCTTTGCTTGTCGGTCAGCCATGTCGGTCAGCCACCACCGAAGACCAATTTTGACCCAGGAAAAACCCTGTATAAGGCACTGTCTCAGTTCACTTGTCACTTTTATAACAAACACTTTCAGCCCATGCTGTGGGTTAGTGCTGGTAATTTCACTTCATCCCAGGGACTCAAATCTTTAGACTCCTTTCACAATTCGTTCAGATTTGTTCAATTGATTCATTCAGTGACCCTTGTTGCTGCTGCATGTCTAAAATGTACTAAGACGGGTGTTTAATAACTATTTTCACTTTGAATGACAGCAGGACATTTGTTCAAATGCTGAGTAAAAAAGACATGACATACAGTATGCATTAATCATCTTTGAGTTGAGGTCATTTTCATTGTGCTAGGTCATCATCAATCATTACATATTCATAAATTGGGATTATGCTTAGGACACAAAACTTCTTCAGGGCTGAAATCCATGAGCATGGCTCCTGAAAGGTCTGTCTTGTTGAACCAGAAAGACACATCTGATTTGAACAAATGACGTGTCTCCTTCGTTCAGTTCGTCCATGATCAACAAACCCCAGACCGTTCGTATCGTTCACAAACTAGTTCCTCGAGTTCTCACTGAACCACATGTTTGTACAGAATCAGTACAGCTCTTGTTCAGACTCAACATCAAGTCTTTTGTTCAGTAAGGACCATGTTCTTTCAACACGCACAACCAATAACATGCTCCTTCACTGCCAAAGTAGTGACGCATTTGTTCACTTAACAGATTCATTCAAAAACACAGATTCATTCATGAACAAAACACCACTATCTGTAGATGAACTCAAATTTGGATCAAATACTAATCAATATCGTTAGCAACAACACAGAAAATATTCTTGCCAGTGCTTCAGCAGGTGCTTTCTTTCCATTTAATTTTACCATCATTAGCCCACATCCCTGCTGGCTCATTTAGCAGACATGATCATTGTCCTGTGGTGTACTGAAAAAACGACTCTATTTCTAAGAACTCGAAAAATCTTGGCTTATAAGAGAAATAATAAATAAATACCTGATCACACCAGAAAGTCTCAAGGCAAGTGTATCTCACTAGACTCTAACTTTAGCTTACATAGTTTAAATCAATCCTCTCTGTTTAAAAAACAAACCTGTGTGTGTGTTTGTGTGTATGTGTGTGTGTGCGCGTGTGTGTGAATGTGAGAGAGAGAGAGAGGGAGAGAGAGCGTAAGTGTAGAACCTTATGTGCATGCTACATTAGAAGATGAATTTATATTGTAAAATGTTATTGCCCTTTTTTTCATTTAGTTTTATGTTTTTAAGACAGAAACTGTCAGATATGCCTTTAACAGGAGAAAATGCTGTCATGAGAGGACACTAATAAAGAAACAAAATCACACTGTTTTTTCATTCAACACACTGAAGCTAGAAAAGCAACCTCTGATATGACTGTACTTGTATCCATCTGATAGAGCCGGAATAAGTGAGCAGCATGATTATCTGCTAGCTCATCCTCTTCAAACTTACAGACAAGAGTAAAAATGGCATACCAGCCTGGAGAGCAGAAGCACAAGCAGACAGTACTTGCATAATACCTGTCTACATGGCTGAGTCTAGTGACATGTTTAAAAGAGTAGGTAGGAAGTAGGAAGAAAAAGAAAGAGTTGCTTTTAGAGTGACCATAAGTTTACTGAAGAGGGACAATGCCACAGAGTGACTGAGACAAACTCAGAAGCAATACAAACACAAATATACTTTAAAATATTTCAGATAACTTTATTGACCTGGAACAATCATTTTTTTTTTTTTTTAAAAATCTTTATTTTCACAGTCCTGAAAAAATTCGAACCCTGTATTCCTCACTTTTACTAAAATAGTATATAGGCCTAAATATGCAATTTGAAATAAAATGATGAAAATGGACAGGGAAATTTGTCAATTTATATTGCCGAATTACATTAGTGGCATTAAAAAAGACTAAAATAACATGTACCTTATTAAATTAAATGTGGCGTACTAAAGGCGACTTCCCAGTAAAAATTATAAATAATATTACACAAACTCAGTCTCCAATATTTCAAACATTCATTTGTAAAATTAACAAATAAATCAAAAAAAAGACAATTTCTCCAACAACGCCATTGGTAAATCAAGTGACCCCACATTGTGACCCTTTGTTTGGAAAGCCCGGCTCTATAGCCTCTTTATGTACTTGCCAAGAACTGGACACTTGAGGGTACTATTTCATAATACTCTGCAGATTGACACTTTTGTGTAGATTTTTATTATGGATATTTTATCAAATACAAATACAGTTTGTTTTCCTGGAGTCTCTTTTTCCACTGAGCTTATGCTTATTCGTATCCCAGAAACAACCCAAAAAATACAGAGAAAAAATACCAAATGGTATAATAATAACTCTAGGTCAAGCATGCAACCAAATGTGGTCTAAATGTGATTCTACTCCTTGTTTGTGAGAGTGTACGGTGCTCCCAGCTCCGGCTTGGAACCCTGGCAACAAATGGAGACCCTCGAGGGTCTGTGTGTGTTAGTTGGTGAGGTTTGCCTCAGATCAATGCAACTACTGCCCTTCGACTAGATAATATACTGCATTATTTGTGCCTACATGTGTATTTTATGTGTGTGTGTGCTTGAAAGAGAGAGAGAGAGTGCAAGAGAGAGAGAGCACAAAACTCCAGTATTTGCTGGGAGAAAAAAAAGAGACTGCATTTCCTTAGCAGCTTGGTTCATCCATACTGTACATGCCACAACAATAGGGAGTCAAGCTGATTAATGCCCTCATGAAACCACACCTCACTTATGCCTATAGATTTTGAGCTTTTATTTTACTATCTTTTTATATGATGATTTATTTATTTGTTTGTTGATCTTATCATTTTATATTCATTCCTTGCCATTTTAAATTCTTTGGCAATAAAGCTCATTTGAATTTAATTTAATTGAGAGAGAGGGACAGAGAGAGAGAGAGAGAGAGAGAGAGAGAGAGAGAGAGAGAGAGAGAGAGAGAGAGAGAGAGAGGCGGTCTTAATGCTTAATTATGACTCCTTAATCATGCTGAGTATCATATGCTGTTAATTAATTCTTAAAATAGTACTGTAACGTGTCTGAGTCATCAGAGTGTTTAAATCTGAGGCTGAATCTCTGTGTGTGTGAAGTGTGTGTGTATGTACGTGCTTCTGTGTGTGAAGTCACATGATGCCAAGTGAGAAAGCTGGGTGTTGCACACACTGTAATGTATTGCAGGTATAAGTGAGAGACAACACAAATGTCGATTGCTTTTATTTTAAAGTGGCTCACTATTTTTAATGTCTGCACCCTCTCACAAAGCAGGATCTTTTTCTGTACAGTACAGCATTTGTTGGCACAAATAAACATATGCATACTGTATATGGAAAAGAGCTGGAAGATCTACACCAATAGAGAACCTACTGAATGTAATGGTGGCTAGGAACATGCCATCGTCCTATTGTGCCCCCCAAATTATCACAGACTGACAACAGCCTCGAATGTGGCATTGATGAGGGAAAGATACGTTACGAAAAGATGTTTAGGTGCTCTGCTCTGCTGTCAGAGAGCAGCTTATTAAGTTTCGTACAAGATACAGTACAAAGTAATAGAAACACGATGCTAAGCTCTTTTTGTAGACCTAAAAGCTGCAGCAAATCTTCAAAAATGTGTCTATATCCAAAGATAAAAAGACCATAAAGGAGAAAAAAGAAGGCTGAGAAAAATAGAAGTATAAAATAAATAACATGAGCAGACGAACTATGATGATGAAAAGTAGGAGGAAGATGAGGAGGAGAGACATGGGTGTGATCTCATAGAAGTATACAAGGACCAGTCAACTGCTGTTATTGGCTGGAGCACAGGACACGCAGACAGGTGGCAAAGGCAGAATGAGCGGAGGATGCCTCATGTAGCGAGAGAGAGAGAGAGAGAGAGAGAGAGAGAGGTAGAAAGAGAGAGGGGGGAGCAAAACACATGCCTGAGATCATTTCAGTATTTACACAGCAGCAGTGAGAGCATCAGAGCATGTCCATTACATTTAACGTTATGCAAATGAGAAAACTAAAGCCTATTTCCTGCTTCTCATTTTAAAGTAACAGGGATTGTGGTGGCGCTAAAACACACACAATTAAATTTCTATAACTATTGAATGAAACAATGCAAAATATATAAAAATGGATGCAACATTTTATTACACCATATAAGCACTCAGCTCTGAAAACTGCGCAGGACACTGAATCACCACATTGTCCTGTGCAGAGAGAGAGTCTGACATTGGACTAAAACCAACACTGAGAGCATGCAGACAGACTTGGCAGTGTGTCCACAGTCCTGCTGTCCACATCTGGACCAGAAAGAGAGACAACATGAGGGAAAGTAAAAGGGAGAGTCACAGAAAGAAAGAGACCCTTTTTGCAAGCTACCATAAAATACTTCTTTTTGTTTTAATGATCTCGGCCATTCACCGTTAGCTTCTTCAAATCTGAATAAAAAAAAAATAAATAAACCAAATCTGCTGTTTGGAAGACCAAACCAAAGACTGTCACTGGCTCTGGCTTTGTTGAGCTTAAACATTGAACTCAGTGACATTGAGCTCTATTTCACTCCATTACCCAGAATCTCAAGTTCAGTAAAGGTGTCAGCGGCATGGGGATAAAACAGACACAACTGCAGGATAGTGTAAAAATAAACAGGGTTTCATAAATAAGAACATGAAACACAAAACAGGAACCAAGACATGACACAGGACAACATCATGACAACGACAGAGAATTCAACGTTGCTTAATTACTAAATACTAATCACAATAAGATTCATGCGGAACAGGTGTGCAGAGGCGGGCAGGAAGAGACAAGGGCGGGGCAGACACGTGACACAAAACAAACAGATGCACATGGCCAGTCCGGGCTGAGTCCTGACAAAAGGTACTGAATATTTCACAGTTACAGCCTTCATTGTGCTCTGATCACTCAGCTCATCACAGATCATGATTTGATACTGAAATCTCAAACTGACCAATCCAAAGCTCCAGGCTTGATTACTCTGAGTCAAAAGGCCAGAGGCACAATAGACCGATGCTAGAAGTAAGTTTGTGCAATATAAAGGTTCCATAACCAGTGACATTTATGATGATTACATTTAATTACCAGTCCAGCCAACCTTGATCAACAGTTTAAAGATAAGTGCAAGTTATTCCTTAAAACTCATCAACAGAGCAATCTTTATTATCACCATAAAATGGAAGATGAGCCACAATATACTGTAGATCTGAACTCACTATTTTTAACAGACTCCCACAATTATATAGTTAACAGTTAACATCGGTTTGCTGTATTTATTAGGAAACGACTGAAAAACAAATAAGAGACATGAAAGACAAAGATTTTGACCTAAAACAATTTAACAGGTCTACTTCAAGTTAATGTTCATTTGCTGAGAATTAGAAAGTTGATCACGTGGACAACCAATTTGTAAAAATATTATATTAAGTATGTATTAAGTTTACAGCACATAAAGCCACAATCCACCATCCAGCAAAGGTTTCAGAATCCTCACACTTGCCAACCGCACAGCTGATAAAATTAGCACACCCTCCCCTACTGTTATTAAACCTGAAATGGTAGAAATGCTCATTTTCCATCTGGATGATTCAGGAGGATTAAAGTTTTATTAAATGGTAAATCATGAGCAGGGGAAAAATCTATATCACATGAGCCAATAGTTGGAAGAAAGCTAAACCCCCACACTACCGAACTACTGGTGTCATTAATCAAGAGCCTTAACCCTCGGCTGTTTATGTGGTAGGGTTTACTCTCTGAAGATTCTGTTTAATAAATATTTCTGAATATAATATGAAACTTAATATAAATAAATGTAATAAATGACTTTTAAAGGATAATAACTAAAGCTACTCTAGATTACTTACTACATCTAGATGATGGATTTAGAGTGCAGATAATGCGTAGAGGGCAATATTAAAGGCTAGTCACAGCCAAGCAAACCATATTACAGCATTATTATCGATGTTTACATTAGCCTAACCATACAGATGTACAGTGTGTTATAGTATCAGTGTTCGGATGATGGGGGAATCACACAAACATCACATCTACAGTATAAGCCTTTGTGAATCATATTGCCAGAGGGCAGTTGTACTCAATCAGGGTATGAGAAATTGCTTTTATGGGTCCTCCTGTCACACGTTTTAATGGAATTATATAGGAAATCCAATCCAGCTGGCCAAGTGCTAAAAGCACAAATGATGTAATAGCAGTAACAATAGCAATAGTAACAGTTGCTAAGCAGTGATGGGACAAAAAGGAAAATAAGGCAGTCAGTCAATTAATAAAGTAGCTGCCTTAATAGGAGCAATCACTTTTAAACATTTCTAACCAGCTTCGTACACTTTATTAATTAATTAACACAAATATAGTATGAAAGTCATAAAAATCCCTTAGAGTCAACCACTGAGATATGGTGCCATCATAAACTCTTGTTATTACACCTAACAAATCACTTCAGTGAAACAGAGTGCATTATAAATATGACACACTGGCCTATTAATTGCTTCTAAAGTAGCAAGAAGCACCTCTCGGGTGAACAATGTCTGCAAAAGCCTGAAACATAACCTTTAATCCCTACAGCCTACTCTGCATGACAAGCACGCGAATACAGAGCAGCCTGTAAAAGATGAACGGAACGTCACCTGATATTTGATCACGCGAATAGTCTTTTGGAATCCGACGTCCACGTGTTAGGAAGACGAGAGAGAGAGAGAGAGAGAGAGAGAGAGAGAGAGAGAGAGAGAGAGAGAGAGGGTGAAACACTCCGGTATGGATTTGCTCAGTGTGCATCCCGCCTGTAGTGCATGCAGTGCTACAGCATTTGCATTTCAACACAAGTTCTAAAGCAAACTTCAATGTTACGAAACACTGCACAACAGCACAGGATCTGGATACAAATATTAGAAAATATTACACATCTCCTCTACACTGTAACTGACATGTTCTCCACCACTATAAACAGCAGCACAGAAAGTGGAGTGATGAAGACATATGTGTGTGGAAAAACAAAACAAAACACAAGACTCAAATGAATAGGATTTAGTTTCACTGTGTGTGTTATATCTGCAGGACCTTCTTGCATTTAAACAGTATTGTATGATTGAGCCTCCAATGGGTTCCTTTTTCTTTTTTAACAAACCCAATGTTTAAAGAATTTATAATTATATTATAGGTTATCATCATTCATACACAAGAAAAAGTTCTTTAAAAATGCTTTGTGTGTGTTGGATAATTAAGTGTGCCTACTTTCCTATTTAGAAGCCTTTCTGTCAGGGAAACTGTTTTAAAGTCCATCCAAGAACCTTAAAGAGTTCTACCAGACTGCAGAACAATACAATGTGCATGGTAATCCGGCATACATGAATATACAGTGAGATTTAATAACCAGATGTCATCTAAACAGTACATCTTCTGTGAAGAACCTGATTTTCCTTCTAATGAGCTCTCAGTGAAGACCGTAATAAAATGACGGGATAATACCCAGGCCATCAACACTATTTAGAGACTCCTCAAACGCATTCCTTATGTCGTGACTGCAGGATGTGATCGAACAGAAAGATGTTACATGGCTTATGGCAAAGTTATATATTTATATCACTGGCCAATACATTGCTGCTCACAAAAACACAAAGCTATTTGGACCTTTGAGCAGGTCCAAGATGCCCTTCAACCCAGTGTAAGGTAAGAGTTATTGAAAACACAATTTTTCATTTCTTGTACAATGACTGCTGGCACTCTGTTAGTAAACTTACCATAAAATAAACAGCAATGCTGATGTTTCAAAGAGAATGGAAATAACACTAAAAATGATATCTTAGCAAGTGAACATATTTCAAATTTAGTCAAATGCAGATAACGTTCACTTTTTATGAGATTGTTATAAGTTAAACATTTTCAGCCTGTTTCAGAATATTTTATTAGACAATAAAATAATAATAATTTTATAATAATATTTTTTTCTTGAAAGAAATCTTAATATGAGAATAATTTATCTACTAAAAGAATATTTCAAATGTAAATTTAGTTTTAAAAAAAAAGAAAGAAAAGAAAAGGGAATCATATTGTTTGTTTAAATCTAATCATATAACAGGAAAACATACATATGACTATATTCCAGTATATGTATATTTCAGTATGTGTCATTCTTTGGACCGACTTTCTTTTTGGTAAATAAACTGTTTCCTGAACAAGGCTATAAGCCCAATATTTTGACAGCATATCAGTATTTATACTGTACATTGTCAGTGATGTCAAGTCCATTTATAAAACAGTGATTGTGCACATTGCAGAGGAGCAATTATGTTGAGATTAAAATACACCGTGCCAAATCTGTAGCACTGAAAAAAACATGCTGGATTAACACCTACAGTGTTGGATTAACACCAATAGTGCTAATTTAACACCTACTGTGTTTATGTAAATCCAGATGGACCAGAGAGACAAAAAACAGTCCACAAAAAAAAAGTGCAGCACGTGGACACACAAACTCATGAGTGTCTCACATGCACTGTACAAACATCATCACTTCACTGCCTAGAGGGATTATTCTGTAATTTAAGTTTTGACAGCATGTCAGTACTACAGTCCTAGTTCAAGCAAGTCCATTGCTTTTACTGCTAAAAAAAAAAGAACCAGATGCTTTTGTGCACACAGGACTGAACGAACACTGATACCATTCATGTTTACTGCTTTATCCTTGTCAGGGTCACAGCAGACCCTGGAACACAGGGCAAGAGGCGGGTGTTAGGACCCCATCTGTCACATTCAGACACTTTTCATATTTATGAGCATTTTATCATTGCACACCTGCATACATGAATGTTTTTAGGAGCTAAAAGAACACCAGAGACCACACACAGGCACAGGAACAACGTGCAAAAGACAGAACCCCTACATGCACAGACGTTGCATGATGCAGGATGGAACCAAGGGTCCTGGACCTCTGAAGCAGCTAAACTACCCCCTGCACTGCCCTGATCTTATTAAACAGCATTACATTTCACACCGGTATGTTTAACCCAACTGGTTTGAACAACAACAAAAAAAATCAGCACTAGGATCATTAGTGAATCATGCATCTAACATGGCACTGATGTTTCTCCCAACACCACACTGCGTTCTGTTCACTGCGCAAAAGGGTTACAGTGTGAATCAAATGTCATGTTGCCACTGCATGGATTCCTCTTGCTGAACTGATCTGTTGACAGCTTGCAGCTCTTCCAGTGCACATCTGTGTGCAAGCAGATTCCACAAATCCTCTGTCTGAGTAACAGCACACACACACACACACACACACACACACACACACACACACACACACACACACACACACACACACACACACAAAGACCACCAGACTAACGCAGTATAACAATATCACATCAAAGCTGCATTTATTTCACCTGATGACTGTCATCCTAACACTGGAACAGAAAACACCACACTCACGCGCACTTGTTTTGCAGTGTGCGCGCGCGCGCAGTGACGCTGTGTCCTTTTCCAGCTGCTATCACATCACTTCAGCTGATGCTTAAAACCACAGGATTACAATTATAACCTTCAAAAACAGGTTCTCGAGCCAAATTCTAAAATAAATAGAATGAACTAAAAAATAAACCGAATTACAGCACAGGGTCTTACCAGTAAACAAGCTTGTTATTGAGAATAGCAGGAGTCTTATCCGACGCGCAGTTGATGCACCACATCGCTGCTAATCGTGTAGCCGCTTTAGCGTTCACTTGTCTCCGGACTCCATTACAACACGGGAATAAAAGGCAGGGATTGTGAGATGAACTCCTGCTACAGAGCTGAGGGGAAACGTCAAAGCGCCGCTCTCTCCATATCTCTCTCTCTCTCACATACACACACACACTCACTCACTCTCTCTCTCTCTCTCTCTCTCTCTCTCTCTCTCTCTCTCTCTCTCTCTCTCTCCCGCCTTTAAATCCTCGACGCGTTAAAATGTGGCTCGCGCGCCTTCGGCGTGACACAGCACTCATCAGCAGTTGTGATAAGCAAAATGATTCTTTTTATGAACCGGTAATTGAGTTTAGTAACATGATTCGACTCATTAATTCGTTCAGTTAAAACCTTCAGTAAAAACGTCAAAACTTACTGTCGGTAACAAACTAAGCCGTTTATATCATAATACATACTTCCTCACACATTCTGTAATAACCTAGCGCACACAACTGTACTCACTTACACACACACACAAAACCATACACTAACGCACACATCCATCTATATTCTCACATACTCTCTCACACACACACACACTTTCATATCCTCGCATGCATACAATCATACTCACACACACAAACACTCTCATACCCTAGAACGCAGTCATACTCACACACACGCTATCATAACCTCGAACACATACAATCATACTCTCACATACACTATCATACCCTCGCAACCATAGTCATACTCTCTCACACACACTATAATACTCTCGCACGCATACAGTCATACTCACACACACACTATCATACACCCGCATGCATACAACCATACTCTCACACACACACTATCATAACCTTGCATGCATACAATCATACTCTCACACGCGAGTCTGTATTATGGCCTAAACAGCCTCTCATAACAAACTGTATAAGCCATTTTATCATTTAGCCAATTAATGCATATCCAACACTTGTTAATTTATTGGAATATAACTATATGCCAAAAAAGTATGTGGACACCCAACTATCACACCCATACTGTATGTACTCATTCTCAAACCCAGAGTTGATCTCCATACTAGCCTCTGCTCCTCTGGGAAGAAGGCTTCAGGTCAGTACTCCAGTCCATCCCAAAGGTTTCAGTGGGATTAAGGTCAGGGCTCTGTACATTTTTAATGATGACTTGCAGAAAACATTTTATACTAAAAAGCTAAATGTTCATTGCATTACTCTTACCGGTCAGTGAGATATTGCAAAAGGATGACACACAGACCTTGTGCCAGAAATGAATGTAAGTCCCAATTGCAGTGCATTTCCATAAAACGCCACCTACTATACTGTATAAAGGGATGACATTTCTGGTTGATTTCCGAATTGCTAAAAATATGTTTTAATATGAATTAAAATACAACTCACAGTAGATATACAGTAAAGAATTATCATCGGTTTTCTTACTGTGGTGCATTTTCTGCATGTAACTAATTAAAAGCAGTATTATCTTTAGATTGTATTACATCTTTTTTTTTTTTTTTTTACCACTGAGAGTGTTTCACCATGGCTCTGACTCTCCTCCATATGTTCATGCTAGTCTTGTGTGACTTAGACCTATGTGACTTAGACATTTTTATCTTGGCAGTATAAAACTTCAATCTTTTCCTTGTTTCTTATAAAATACAACAGCAGGTGTAATTGTGAGGTCAGAAACATATAGTATAATGCATATGTATATCAACAGAATGTGTTTTGTGATAAAGTAACAGTCTGTAATTGTATAATGCCTACTGTATAAAGTTATAATTTAATGTTTTCTTAGTAAGGTTCTATCCATCCATCCATTCATCTATCCATCCATCCATCATCCATACATCCACCTACCCACCCACCTAACTACAGTAAGAGAAGGATCAGCATATATGATACAGCACACAGTTAAGGAATGACAAAATTTCTAAGCAAATGTTTTGGGAGAAGCTATTCAGTATCACATTTTGCAAAGGTTTAATCACTTGCATCATATTATTCTTTATATTTTCCCTTCTGTAATCCTTACCTTGTACGGAAGATCAGTAGAGAGTCATGTTTGAACCACATGCTAGTCTGAATATTTGAAGTTGTTTTCTTTTTTCAAGGCGACTCAAAAAAAAAAAAAAAAAAAAAAGGCCACACAAATGAATTAATCCATTTTCAGTGGCCTTGTGCTAGTGCACTTAGACCTATAAAGCACACCCAGACTGCATTTCCCTCCCAGCAGGGATACAAGCAAAATCACTGGCTCTTCTCCTCATACTCACATTCCCATTATAACGATGGCTGGGAGGACGTGCCAAGCTCCATCTTTCATACTTGTTCCGGGTGAATTGTATTATTTATTATCTTCTGCATGAACCACATTTTTGGTTATTTGATTATTTTAATATTGTATATATACAAATTAACAACATTTACATTTATAAATTTGTCAGATGCCTTTATCCAAAATGGCTTTTTCTTTTTTTTTTTTTTTAATATTAGTGTCTTGACATGATATATAATGTGTCCTGATACAGTATATCTAATGGATTACAATTTCATGCAATAGTCTATGGGAGCATTTACAATCTCTAATGAAGTCCTTACCCAAGAAATGACAGCCTTATAAAGACTTACCTGTCTTTTTAATGGTTTTAGACACTACAGCAATTTTATGTAACCTAATATAAATTTACCTCTACTTTATCACACAAAAACAACATAGATGCCCTTAAAATGAAAAGCTTTTGCTGATGTAGCAGCTTGTCTTTGTGGGGAAAAAAGAGAAAAAACTTCGGCTGGCTTTAACTGACCCATGTGCTAAACCAGGGGGGGTTTAACCATTGTTTCAACTGAAATCTTTTGGTCTAAATTATTAGCCTCACATACCCACTGAGATTTCAAGCTCAGCTTTCAAGATTTTTTTCTAATCCAGCAGCTTTACCAGTGGTTTTAAACACACATCCCTTCTTTGAAACATTTGACTGGTTTTGTGTCCAGATTTTCATTTTTAAAAATGCTGGCTTAATGCTTTCATTAGAAAGTTGCTCAAAAAACTTGTCAAAAAGAGTCACACAGGGTCTTGTTGCCACCCATGCGCTTTACTTACAGAACACTTTGGAACATTTTATGCCTGATTTGTGCTTGGATGTTTGTGCTCTTGTGATATTCTTATTCACAACAGATCTGTCCATTGCAAGATATTTGATGAGGTAATTTACCCAAAAATACATTCATAAATTTGTGTTCAACTTCTATTCACGTTTTTTCTTAGGAGGCTACTATAAAATGTCCACTTTACTAGGAACATCTTTACAGCTGCGGTCACATCGATCATCAGAATGAAGAAAAATTGTGATCCCTGTGATTTAAACCATTGTATAAATATTGATTCCAGTTGGACTGGTTTGAATATTTAAGAAACAGTTGATTTCCCCTTGATCTTCACACTCTCGAGACCTTCATACACAACAATCTCTAGAGTTTAGACAGTCTGGTGCTAAAATCAAAAACGTCCTGTGAGTGACAGTTCTTAGGGTCGAAACACCTTGTTGATAAGAGAGGTCAGAGGAAAATAGCCATAAAAGCATCTCAAGATGCACAACAAATCATGTGGATGAGCACCAAATGCAGAAGAGAAAATCAGCCTAGAACAGGAATCTGAGGCATCTGTAATGGGCACAGACACAGCCACACTGGACAGGTGACGATTAGACAAAGAAAATATCAAGTTAACTTACTATGTAGAAACATAATACAACATAAAAACAAGGGTTTGCTTGGTTTTGATGAACAGTATAAAATAACATGAACCACTTTCTCCTGTCGCATATTTTTTATTTCCTAACATTCATAATTTATCTCTCTGCATTTCCCTCCTCCTTATTTCTTGAGTTTGTAACCACTGATTATAATTACCTGTGTTTTAATTACCTGTTATTTCTAACCCTTCTTCTGCTTTTTATACCTCTCCTTCTGTCACCCTATTCATCCCTCCACTCTCATCCCTGTGCTGTCAATCTTTCCTAATCATGTCAGACTGGGGGTAGAGACAGAGAAATGGAAGAGAGCAAGAGAGGGGAGGGTTGCTTGGTAACAGTTACCGAGTAACGGATGTGGGAGGGTGCAGTGAACCGGAGTTGAGAGTGGTGTTGCCATGGCAACCAAGGTTTCACACTGTCTTATTGAATTTGTCGCAAGATAGGAGGGCTCAAAGAGCAGATTATGCCCATGCACATCCACATATGCTCACAGACAGAGAGAAACACACATGCACACAAACACACATGCACATATGTGCAAAGCCCCCTCCACCCTATGCAAATAAGCAAGTGATTCCCTAATACTATACATATATACTCTCATCTATCCATCTATCCATCTATCTATCTCTCATACCAAGCACCTGGCCAAGCAGTCTGCATTTGCATTTTCACACATTAGACTATAAGTGGTATTATTGTAAAAAGAAGTAATGTTTATAAAGAGCACCAACTCAGCCACAAAACAGCAGACCACGTAAAGTCACATAGCAAGGTCACTGAGTGCTGAGGTGCATGGTGTGTAAAAATCACTGATGATTCCATAGCTGAAGAGTTCCAAACTTGCAAACTGACAAAAAATGTGTGGCAGGAGCCTCATAAAAAATGGGTTAACATACCTTTAAGCCTTCACCTATTACAGTGGTTACCTGCCTGATTGTACTGTGCCAACTGTCATGTCTGGTAAAGGAGGAATAATGCTATAGGTATGCTGGTTTTCAGAGATTAGGCTAGGGCCCTGACTTCCAATGAGGAGAAATAATAATTTTTTAGCATTGCATACCAAGACATTTTGGATAATTATATACTTCTAATTTTGTCATAACAGTTTGAAAAAGACCCTGTTCTTTTACAGAAATCCTGCTTCCCAGTGGACAGAGCAAGGTCCATGAAGGCACGGTAGGATGAGTTTGATGTGGAAGAACTTGATTGGCCAACACAGAGCCCTGACCTCAACCCAATAAATACCTTTAGGATGAACTGGAACAGAGATTGCAAGGCAGGCCTTATAGCTGCAAAGAGGGAGGAAATACCATATTAATGGTTATGTATTTAGGATGCAATATGTATTGGTCCAACACTTTTGTCTATATAGTGTATATATGAACAGTCCCCCCCCCCCCCAACACACACACAAATTACACTTTACATAAGCTGCATAATATATATATATATCAATAGTAAGTATGGAGAGCAGAGAGATAGCATGTTTCTCTTGGTGGTAGGTAAAGAAAAGCGTTCTCCTGATGGGTAGGAGCAAGTTTTCAACATGCTTATGAGGATCTGTCCATGGTGCTGAAGAAACACAAGGTGAAAATGAGATCCTATATATCTGGATTTCTTCATTCTCTCTTTATCTTTCTCACACACACACACACACACACACACACACACACACACACACACACACACACACACACACACACACACACACACACACACACACACACACGCCTGAACACCTGCTCATTTATGCAGTTATCAAATTATCAACCCTTGGTGCCACAGAATGGGCTGATAGGATAACTGTATAAATAAGATGTACAGGTGTTCCTAATAAAGTGCATGGGATAATGTGCATGCAAAGAATGTAAAAAAGAATATCCTATTATATTTTACCATTGTAAATATTAAATGAAAACTTCTTTTCTGGTTAATGGCCAAGGTTCTATGCAAAAGGTAAAAATTTGTTAATGTTAACAATTTTTATTACATCACTGAGTATATTTGAGAAGCTCTCGCAAAATACTGAGTGAAAGTTGAACAACATAATGAAAGTCAAAATGTTAAAAAGCACAGTGTGGAGTAAAACAACTTGGTTTTGAATGAGTACATTATTAATGTGTAAGTACACAATGCAGAGGAAAGACAAACAAACCACCACTGTGTGTGTACTGAATTCTCACAAATCACCCAAGCATGGAGAAGACAGAGTCAGCACTCAATAAATGAGTAGATAATTATATTAACAAGCAGATGAAAACATTTTGTGTGATGCCAGCTTTTTTTTTTTGACTGAGACCCCCTTACTCATATAGAGTGATCATTTTGTGTATGTGAAAGAACCCTTCTTCTCGTTCTCTGCTCTTTAAGTTAAACATGCTGTTCATTAGACCAGAAGCATCATCTTTGATCTTCCCAGGGCTTTTAAGTGCCATTAACAAAAGTTATTCAATCATTTTAATTGTATTACTTCCAATTCTATTGATTAACCATAAAACCTGCCGCTCTGAAAGTACAACGGGATGGTTTAAGGAGAAGCATCAGACGGCTGGGGCAGTGACAGTTGTGGAGAGACAGGCACAAAGTGATGAACAATCAGAGATCAAGATAAAAATCACAAACAAGGTAAACAATCTAAAGCATTAATATGAATGAAGGCTTGGTACATCAGCTGTGAAAAAGAGTGGATCTCTCACAGTGAGGGTATGTTTAAAGTGATTTTATATAGAGTTGAGTGATGATAAAGTCCACGTTTGTGTTATTTAGTAATCAGGTGACTCTGGAAATGACAGTGAATGTGATGATGTTTGAATCTTGCAGTCGTGGAACACTGGGGGCCATCTCTATACCCTCGCCAGGTTGCTGGAGGGTTCATGGGAGTTTTCCCAACCAGTCCACATGTGCTTTGTGGATCTGGAGAAGGCATTGGACTGTGTCCCTCGTGGTGACCTGTGGGGGGTGCTCTGGGAGTATGGGGTCTGGGGCCCTCTGCTAAGGGCTGTCTGGTCCCTATATGACCAGAGCAGGAGTTTGGTTCACATTGCCGGCAGTAAGTCAGACTTGTTCCCGGTGCATGTTGGACTCCAGCAGGGCTGCCCTTTGTCACCGGTGAATAGTTTCCTCCGTAGGGTGGCTGGGCACTCCCTTAGAGATAGGGTGATGAGCTCGGTCACTCGGGAGGAGCTCAGAGTAGAGCCACTGGCCTAGCCAACTCTTCTCTTTTGTTAGTATGTCTAAGTGCATAATATACTTTTTTGTTAAAATGAGTACAATACTTTTTGTGCATAGTATTTGGTAAGGTGAATTAGTACACAGCACAACACAGAATGTGCTGCATTCTGCGATAAGAGTTCGAACCCAAATCTAGCAGAAGACATGACGAAGAGTTAACATATACTAGGCATTCAAAGGTGATAACATTTATTGCAGTGGTTAAAGGTATTGAAGAAATATTTTTGATGGGTTGTCAACTGCTCAGAGAGGTGGAGCTAGTGTGGAAATGTTTAGTATTGTAAATTGTACGGACTGAATGAAACAACTCCCATTCATAACCAGTTCACCGCCCCATAATTATGACCTGTGAGAAATACTCCTCTATCTATTTCATTTTAATCATCTATAAATGAATCACATTTCTGCACATTGCTATAAAGGAATGTTATTTTACTAGTGCTACCTGAATCTGAATAAAAGTGGTCATTTTGACCTATGACTTAGGAGGAAATACGCTGCCAACTGAAGTAGCTACAGGGCCTCAACATTCTACATTACAGGAGAACAAAACCTTTAAGTAAGAATGAGACTAATGCATTGGCTAATTGGGTAGTTCAAAACCACCACCCAATTAACACAGTTGAATGAGGAAGAAATATGCCGTTCAAGCCAACAGTCAATACTGAGGGTCTTGTTTTTGTTTTATGTAGCTCAGTGTTGTTTTATGTAGCACCATGGTCCTGGAGGAATGTTGTTTCATTTCACTATGTACTGCGTCTGCTACAGTATATACGGTTTAAATGACAACAAAAGCTTCTAGACTTGAAGGTTTCCTCAGGAGAGATGGAGATTCTGTGTTCCAAGTCAAAAAAAGATGCTATTAAATAACAGTATTTCAATTTAAATCTACAATTCCTTTGTGTTACTTTTACATAATTCTACAAGAAAAAATTTAAAACTTGAAAGAAATCCAATTAATTACAACTAATTGTGTGATTTTTTTTTTTTATTGATCGACAGCACTAGATCTTACATTTAAATCTTTAATTCCAGTTAAACCATTAGACCAGTTAAATTTTAAGTACAACAACTTTTTAAGCTGGCTAACTCTTCAAAAAATAAAGCGGTGTTTCGGTAAGCAGACATGTTTAAGAAACGTCATCAATGCAGAGAAATCAGCAGTCACTTAATAATATGCTCTAAGATTGAGAATTGAATATGAAGCTGAGCGTTTAAAGGGTTAATCATAAGAGCTTTTCTTGCTAACAAGGTTTGGACACTATTTTTTTATGGTCGCTAATTAAGGGAAGCAAAAGAAGCACAGAAGTGGGTGGCTGGAAACCGTGCTTTCTATTTCAACAAGCACTTTACAGAGAAATGACCTGAAACAGGCAGCAGAATAAAATACCAAAGGAATTCCTACACTTTTCGTAGTTGACTAGTTTTAATGTTATATTTATTTCCAAATATTTAAAGAACTAAATTTATTTTTTTACAGCAAGATGCTATGTAAGCAGCCCTTCTAAGTATCTGATACAGAACACAGCTATTCAAAGAGACAGACTCTTCTCTTGGCATAAGAGTTATTTTAGTAAACTTTTTGTCATCTTCAAGCCATCCTTGCCCTACAAGAGGTGCTCATTTTCACCCATTTTATTTTTGTCTACATTTTTCTGACCAAAGCAATTTTAATTTTGTTCCGGATCCATATCTCTTCCATGCTTCATACCATGAATTCTTATTTTAACTGATTTTAAGCATTAAGTGTTTAATAACCGTTAAATCATTCACAGTGACATCACACTGAGCTGAATATAGACATTATAGCACTAGTGCTGCAAAATAAGTGCAGCGTAAAAGACAAACCAGGGTCAATAAAGAGCTTCTGAAATTAATTAGTTAATTTAGCTTATTCAGAAAAGGGATAAGGGTATATCTGGATAAGAGCCAAATGACAGAAAAACCAGGGCTGTGGCTCAAAACCGGGGCTTTGTGATTTTAAACAACTACTACAACATAATCAATCAATCAATCAATCAATCTATCTATCAATCTATCCATCCATCCATCTATCTAAAGAGATCAAATGAGTGCGAGAGTGAG
Source organism: Tachysurus fulvidraco (assembly GCF_022655615.1). Classification (NCBI taxonomy): domain Eukaryota; kingdom Metazoa; phylum Chordata; class Actinopteri; order Siluriformes; family Bagridae; genus Tachysurus; species Tachysurus fulvidraco. The sequence goes on along the minus strand of NC_062531.1, from coordinate 12,470,061 downwards.
AGAGAGAGTGAGAGAGAGAGAGAGAGAGAGAGAGAGACTGACTAAATGGGCGGCTGCTTGTGCACATGCCTGGCCATGTCTGGACCCTCACAATATTTCTGTGAATTTGCTTTGTACTCTATGCATTGTTAGTTTACTGGCTTGCATCTAACCTACAGTATAGTTTATTCTCAGTATTTATTCTCAGTACTCTGTACTGTTACTATTTTTTTTGCTACATTTTTTTCATTCTTTTATTCTTTTACTAAACCTCTTATCTCGTCATTTCACGTTTAACACAACACTGTGATCGTGAGGGAACAATATTTTATTCCTAAATTTAATAACTATAAAGTCTACTTGATTTGATCAAAGTTCAGCACCTCCAGAGCCTCCAGTAAGTGAATGAGCAAAGATTCATTTGAATGTAAGTAGGAATTAAAACTGGAGGAACAGCCTAAACCTGGACATATTGAGATGTAACTGCACAGGAAACACACATGAAACAGTTCATTAGTTGGCTACCTTCCAGATCATTAACAAAAGTACTGCAGTGTAGCACAAATATATTTTAAGGCATTAAGTTTGTGTTCATGTATAGAGCATGGAGCTTATTATAAGCAAAAGCATGTGCCATATAATGTAGTTCCCCTTGCATTGATTTTTCTCCAGCAATCCACTTAAATATTTTCCATTTCCTGACTTCTTAGAACACATCTTTGTTTTCAGTTTCAGTTTATTACTTTAGTTAATACTACACCAGGAAATGAAACCTTTAACTAGGACTGTGCTTTAAATGTGTAGCTTTTACCTCTTTCTTTCCTTGGTTTCTCATTATGCGTGTCCTTGCTGCTTCGCACAGTGTTCATCGCACACGCATTTATCAGTCTAACAGAATATCTGATTCACAGGATTCGCTGGGTTTAGGTTCGCTGCACAGCCCTAAATCTGGCTGATAAATAATGAGTGTCCATGTTCAGTTTCTAGTTTTTGTTGACTGTCAATCACTGTGTTTGAAGGCTTGATAATGCAGCAAAGCAAAATAAAGCTGTTATATTTGATTTGAGATCATAATGAGACTTGTGTGCATCATGTGGTCTGTGCGACCAGCTACAGCAGGGTGTCAAGCTATACTACTGGAAGGTCAAACACAGCTGACTCAATTTATCAGACTTTCATTAACTGGCTTTGGCATGCTAGAACAGCAAAGCAATCTCTGGAGGTCTGCTGCCCCAAAGCAATAGTTCTTTTTATTAGATTTTTTTAAAGGAATGGTTCTCAAAGTGGAGTTCTGGAAACCCCAGGGTCTGTGATTTTTTTTATTTAGTTACACAAGTAGAAATTATAGGGTATTTCAAGGTTATATATATATATATATATATATATATATATATATATATATATATATATATATATATATATATATACACACACACACACACACACACACACACACACACACACACACACACACACACACACACAGAATATTTACATTTTAATTTGATGGCCATGCTGTAAAAATTCCAGCTTTGTCTGACCAACTCCCAGATCAAAAAACACAGAGCTGTTATTTCCCAGCTTCACTAAGCTAATCAAAAGAATTGAGTGTGTATAGAAAGAAGTGATCTGTGATATCAGTTGTCAAAGGAGTTCCTCAGGGGTCACTTTTAAGTCCAATTTTTTTTTACCATCATCACTGTGTTGCTTATACAATTCTTTAGTATTCTACATCCTCTGCCTTACAGCATTACAACATTTACAGTCTGCTTTTGACCTAGTCCAGTTACAATTACATAACCTTTTTTTACTATTACAAAAAAAATCAGCCATCAAACCTTGTTACTGATATTGTTACTCTTTAGTGCACAAAAAGTGAATTTGTTCAAAACCATATGTACCTGGTAATTGTCTTAGATAAGTAGTTGACATTCAAGCCACACACTGATCATACTGTTAAATTTATGATTTTATTTTGGAAATAAACCTTTGCTCTTCATTGTCATAAAGTATTTGGTGTCTGCAACATTTTTACAGTACCTAAGTATGGTGATATTTTATACATGACTGCCCCAGTGCAATATTTTAAATAACATGTTAATTGTTGCTGTGCTCTTGGCCAGGTCACTCTTTTAAAAGAGATTTTTAAAGAGATCTATTGCCACATTATTTTGTTCATATTTGATGTAATATAAATAGTGCTGGCATTCAGAATTCGTTTTTTTTTCCTGGCAGGGAAAATAGCCTACAGTATTTCTTCCATCTAGAATAACCCTGCTACTGTGTGTTTCTTGCAGTGAAGACCAGAATAAAAAGTTTCCAACAGCCTTAGTGGCTTTGATGTGAGCTCCCTAATCTGCTGCTTCATTCCCCTTCATGATGACCTGACAGCCACGTTTTAACCAGCCGGATTATCCTTCCATGTCCTCTCTCCTTCCAGAATGTATTAACAAATTAACACTTGACAAATTCCATACACAGCAAGGTATTTTAATCCTACACAAAGTTCCTATGCACTACATTAGAAAGAGAACCGTATAATATTGGTATCACTGATTATTACAATTACTGACAACACGCTGACTCCTTTTGTGTATTCTAATGAATAGTTATAATCATGTGTTTTCAAATAGGCACTGAATGATTGTGGAACATTAAATATTTAGTGTTTTTTTGTGTTAAAAACATACTGTATATATGGATATTTGACTGGTGCTCAGAGGGGACCCTCGTCCTTCACCCACAAACTTTTAGGAATTTCCAGCTCCCCAGTCATTTGAAACTGACACTGGGTGCATCTCAATCATCCTCAGAGCTCCCTAGATTGTGAATTAGTATATAGTGTACATAAGTAATGACAGTACTACATATTTGTATTGTTAAACCTCACCAGTGGCATTTATGAAGATCAGGCAGGAATGATATCTTTCTGCCATTATTTGTTTAAGTTGTTTAAAGTGCATTATGGAAAAGATTTTGATTGGTCTGTTACACATCCTTGTACCATTTCTAGCTAGTGGATTTTTAAAAATCATTAAACGTTCAAAAGTTGTTAGACTCATACAAAACATGCAGGATGTGAAATAAAGTAACATATGGATACTTACATATGTTAAATTTAGCTGCCTGAGAGGTTTTTTTTTTTTGGAGCTAAGAGGCATCAGAAGATCTGACATTGTTTCGGTAAGGGAACATCAGTGAGCATCAGTGCTCCCTGGTTTTTGTGGTGCCGTCTGGGATTATTTCAGGGAGTGAACCTTTTTGCGATTGAGTGACTTGTCTACTGTACTATGGAGCTGAATAAGACAAACCCAATAACACTTAAAATGTTTATTCTTTACCTCCTCTAGTAATCTAATTAAATATTCTAATAATGGTCTACTTGATATTAACTACTATAATGTTGATAATACAGGTTATTTAACCATAGATTATGTTTCCTCTCAAACACTCCATCTCCCACAGTTTATTCATATAAAATAATGGTTTAAATGACCACAGGACGACTTTACAGCCGATTTAAATCTATTGGTGAAAAAACCACTTCGGTAGGCAGTTTAGTAACATGAGTGTAAATGCATTCATCTAGTCTTGTAGCCTGACAAAACCGGAGGAGCCAATCAGGAGCATCCCCTAACTCCTCACCCAGTAAGGCTCAGCAGTAAGGGGAGGTAAGATTTGAGCTTCTTTCCCTCTGTGTCTCTAACGACTTGCCTGAGTGAAGACAACAATGCTCCCCAATCTGCTCTGGGGGCCTTCAATCTCCCTACACTTCCCAGCACCAGCACCCTGCTGCAAAAGCCTTCACCAGCACCCTTACTACTCACCTCCAAGCTGCACTTCTTTCTTGCTTTAAATAATAAAGCACTTATTTCCTGATCCCTGACTTGCTGTCTGTGTTCCCCTCACTGTGCGAGTGTTACACCACATTTGACAGCCAAAACCGCTCCCAGCCGGAGACACACCGTCGCTCCATGGTCATGTTTGCACTTTTAAAACAAAAGCAAGATTTAAATAAAAATGGTCATGAATAATCACTAGTTTTGGGGCTGCCACCACCTTATTCATAATAAAAAACACGAACACTAGTGGAAGCTGATGTTTGAAGGGAATGAGCTTAATCGCATACTGTATTAATGTCTGCCTGAGAAGGGATGCACTGATAGTAGTATAAGAAGTATACCATAGAAGTATAAATGTATGTGCTTAAAATCTTATCAGGACACAATCCAGAATCAACATGCAAAAAAAAAAACAAAAAAAAAAAACGCAAACAAACAAACAACAAAAAAAAAAGGGTATAAAACAGGATAACATGTTTGTTTTGATTTCTCAGGCTGTCACTATATTCCTCCAGGTGTCATTTCATCACTGTCTACACCCAAACAAAAAAAAAAAAAAGAAATAAAACCCACACTGCATAAAAGCCATTAATGCTGTTTTTTTCCCTCCTTCTTAAACCCACACATTCTGTCAAAGAATCAGCAATAACAAGTTTCATTATCAAGGATCTGAACCTCTCTTGTTTAATGCTAACGTAATGACGTGTGACCTCTTTTCTGTGTTCTGCCCACGGTTTCCCTCAGCATCAGAGCACTGAGAAGTAAAGTAAAGTAAGAAAAGGGAAAATGTCCTACTCTTTCTGTTTCCCATCTACCCTCACAGCAAGCAGCGAAGCATGCGTGCAGCTGCACAATGCTATTCCAGAGTGGTAAATTATTGAGAGTTGCTTCACTCTGGTACATTACACTTCACTTCATTCAGGCCCTGATGGGTTGAGGGTTTATTTTATGTGAACAGCATTCACATAAAGCTTGCCATAAATACCTCATACTGAAAAACTACTCAATAAACTAATGCAATGTAAATCAAAACAATAGTCACTTACGATTTTGTAGACAGACAGATAGACCGATAGATAGGTAGATAGATACAGAAGACCGATAGATAGATAGATAACGCTATGATAAAAAGCAATGTAATGGCGAAGGCCTGCTTTGCCTAATTAAAGCTGAGCTACTGCAATCTCTACTTGGAACTGTCCCAAACATGAACACAGTAATATCCAATAAAGCAAAATCACTACAGAAGAGATATACATAAGCAAATAACAAGAGATAACACTACGCTGCACTTCTATGTACATGCACACATGCTTGCAGTAAATATTTCAGTGCAGAGATTGTGGCAAACACAAACTGAGAGTGAGACAAAAGCATTCAGGTAGATAATGAATGAACAGGACCTTACCGTTCAGAGAGGTGTCCTGCAAAAAATTTCTTAATCTTGTATATCAGTGTAGTGGAAAACAAGCCATTTCTCTCTCGATCCCCTTAACCCACTCATTCCCTTTCTCGCTCTTCCTCTCTCTACCTCATTCATTCCTCTGACACTCTCACTGCCGAAATGCATGACTGCATTCCTTTTCTGTCTTACACACACACATACACAGATGTGTGAATGAGCTGTAAGCTGTGCACTGCATGTGGAGGAACTGCAGAAATGAGACGAGCATGCTGTCATGCCACAAATCAGGTGAACAGCCACAGTGCACATACTGTATTCATCTAAAAGTCTGCATGCAATTCATATAATCCGTCTTCACTGTAATTCAGAAATTCAGTAATGAACCATATTGTGGTTTCTTCAAAAATTTCTGCTGCATGTGTCGCTTTTAGTGACGTGACTGAACGCAAATACATTATTCACAATTGGACCGATAACGTGTTCTGAACAGATAAAGATAAATGGAAGCAAAGAAGATAGAGAGCAAAAAAAGTTGTGAGAAGGAAGGGCAGTATTCATTTCTGTTTGCACTACATATTTCTTTTCATGGATTAAAGATGTTCATAAAGAATATGATTAAGGATATAGTTGTATATATAATGTTCTATATGCCGTAAAAACTGGGATCCTGTGGGAGCGAAAATGTCTCAGAAGAAGTTTTACTGACACAAATAAACAGTCAGATGAGAAGAACATGTGACATCTATGTGATGTGTACATGTTAAGCGTGTTGATTCTGCGCATTTACAGTTTCCTTAGTAACTGCCTGTTCAGGTTCGACGAGGTTCAGGGTATTAATTTGTCTATATTTTAGGAACCAGACCAACTAATCTCATTAGAAAAATAATCACTGGTAGGTACAAACAAAAATAAATTTCCGCAGCTTCCAGTTCAGGCCACACATCACTTTGGGTTTAAATCCAGTTCAGACAATCGATAGCCGGAACACTAAATAGGTACAGAAAATAATGTCAAACACCTCATTGTCTCCATATCTCCATATTTTCTAGCTCAGTCAAACAAAGAAGATTCCTAAATCAGCTGTTTTTTGCAAGCTTCATGGTAAATAGTTGTGTATGTACTAGATCTGTTAATCCCACAATTTGTTCTTCTTAAGAAGCCTGTAAAAGCTTGTAATAATAGATATTTCAATGTAAAAGAAATATATTTGACCTCATTTAGATCTCACAGAATTAACCTAGAGTTAAATTCTGTAAAAACCTTCCTTACATTCTCCCATACGGGTTTAGTTATTTGTCCATGTGTACCACACTGTTGTAATGTAGCCTGGTGAAGCCACAGAGATAGAAGACATTTTGCTTTGAGGACATATGTCAAAAGACAAATTACTTCTGAGGAAATTAAATTCAGGTTTGCAAACTGTGCAGTTCCCCCCCCCCCCCTCCCATTTTTTTTTTTTTGCTGCCCAAAGGTTTTGCTCAGCTTTTAAAGTGAAACGTTTCACCTAAAACTCCTTCTAGTCAGGACAAGTTCTTTATTTAGTTCTAACTTTATCCAGGATAAAGTTAGAGATGCACATGACAACCCAAGGCAAAGATCAGCCGACACAGGAAGTAATGCATTAAATATTTTATATAAATTAATTGCAAATGTTAATTTTGGCAGCACTAGTATATTCCCTACTTGGCTAAAAAAAAATGTATGGACACCTGACCCTCACACTTATATGTGCTTCGTCTCCAAACTGATTTGTCTCAAATGTCTTTACAGTACATGCCAGATTTACCTTAGAACAGAGGGACCATTGTTATTTATGATATCAATAAAAAAGGCTTGACATGGTTGGTTCATCAGTTCCTGACCTCACGCCATCTCTTGTACCTGAATGGATAACTCCGTTCCAGAAGACTGGCAGTTATTATAACACTACTGTAATGTCCATGGGTTTGAAATCAGATGGTGAACAAGAGCATATGGGTGTGATGGTCAGGTATACACAAACTTATAGCCATACCATTTATACATATATGACCAAATGTGTAGGTAAATTTGAAATCCAAATACTCTAAATTATATATAAAAAATCTAAAAGACATGGGTCAGAAAAGGAAAGCCGATGTTGTGGGACATACGCACTGCATAACATCTCATTTGTCAAAGCTCATAATGATTATTAGGACTGTAACAACATACAATTTCATAGGCTTATTCTGCAATTGTGAAAAATACTTTTAAAGATTGAAAAGACACTAATTTGCAATATTCCATGCAACTTATTTTCTTTTTTCAGTCTTCAAGTTATATCTTTCAGGTGTAAAAATATCCGTCTCTACCACAAACCTAGAGCCAAAGACGATCAGCTATGAATTTTTTTTTTTCCAACAGGAAAACATCATTTCAGCAGATGGACTGGGTTAGTTAGCAGGATTGAAGTGTTCATCCGTGTTTTCATTACAAGTGTGACTTACTGTAGGTAGCAGATTACACTAAAAAATTTAAAATGTAACACATGAAAAGATGGTTATTTTTAGCACATATGTGGCTAAAAATTCATGACTGCAAAGATTAAAAAAAGAAAGATGTCAAGGACTATTTAAGTCAACGTCAACGTATCCTTGATTCAAGGAACGGTTCAAGGAATTCCTTGATCCGAGTAATCGGTTTTAAATTTTTTAAACAGATTAGAACTTGTATTCAGTGACTTCTGACACTACTGAGTGTGTCGGAGGAAATAAAAAGCACATGACCCCCACTTCCACACACTTTAAAAGGACTGCACAGATCTGTTTATAGATATAGGAATGAAAGTCATAGTCAGTTAAGTCCACCACCATGTACATGTTGTGTTCAATGTTGTGATCACTAGAAAGAAGGTCTGCTTGTTTGTTTGCTGACTCCTTCAACAAAACAAGTTGTTGATAATGTACTCAAAACGATGTACCTGTGCTCATTCGTTTTCATTCACCTGCTAATTGGAGTCTACCACTATAACAAATACTTGACCAATACAGCTTTAATTAGCTCATAGAAAATATTGCCATGTTGGTGCCTTACTGGGCGACCAAACCTAGTGCATGCAATGTGGATCATGGAAACAGTACCATGATTTCAGTAAGTGATTTTCTATCATGTGTGTATTGCACGAAGAAGACTTTCCTTTTAAATGCATATAAAAACTTAATTCATGCTTGTGTAGGTTGCACACAATTCCTTTAATTCCTAGAAAGTAAATCAACAACCTCTTCCCTGAATACAGAATATACTAGTTGTGTATGTTTGCCAGGGGTGGTGCATATCACGAGGATCCTTCTGTTGTAAGGATACAAGCATGTGTCAACAACGTCACAAAGTGGATGTATGATATAGTATCGGATATAAATACTGTTGTCGTACAGCCATTGTTTCCCTGGAAACCTCTCAAGGATATCCCTCGAATCAGCAATGCTTCCCAATGACAGGGTTGGTGCAGTTCTATGAAACAACCATTCTACTGCACTCCGCAATATGATATGTTGAGGGAGGACCACTCAATCATGTGCTCTCCATTCTACAGCTCTGTAGACGGCTTGAAAAAAAAAAAACGAACAACTCAGAGCACTGAGGAAAAAAACATAGAGAAAATATTTCATAGCTAACTTGTGGGAAAAAAAAAACAGTGGTAGGTTTACCCAACTGAAGCTAAAGGTAAGAGTTCAACATTGACTCCAAAAAGTATAAAATACACTCACTTGCTCTAGCAAAATGATGCAAACAAGGTCTGGTACAGTATGTGCATAGAGATGAAGGGAAATGATGGCTTTATATTGACAGTAATATGAAATATTGCATCATGTTTTGTTGAAAGTCTCAGCATAAGATTGGACACAAGAAGCTATCTAGGTGACTCACACAGCCCTTAGGTGTTATGAGAAGTGAAACAAAACCACAATGTCAGAACAGTCGTATTCATTTAGAGATAATCAGATATTTATTTTTAATAAATGCTCTTTAATTAAAAATGCCTTCGTAAGGTTTAGATGACTGTAATACATTATAGAGGTGTTGAAGAATTTTCTATGAAAGGGAGACTAGGTCAAAATAAAAACATCTACAGTGCAAATCAAAGGTTTATGATAATATGCAGATGTCTCACACACACGCACGCACGCACATTGGTCACAGAACGAACAGAACCTGTGCACAAACAAAGCACAAATCTGCCCGCTGGTTCAGTTCATTCAGTGTAACAGTGTAATCAATATACAATGTACAATCAATAATACATCAGTAAGAATAAATGATACCCACATGCCACATTTGCATACATGTCCCACTAGGGCTGCAAACGTTGTTACTGTGCATATGTTAATGTGTAACATGTTAAATAAACTGTTCTTGCACTGTTGGATTATATTTAGAATTAACTCACATGCTATGATTTCTCTCTAGCAGCAGTGTGGGATCGGGATTGCTTAGAGGCTGACAGAGAAGCTCAGCTTCATTAGCTCGGTATCGGGTGCTTAGGGTCTCAGCCAGCATTAACAAGGAAAGGGAAACGAATATCATAATGTGATAAACTGATATTAAAAATCTAACACTAGTAGGAATGCACTCTACATGTTACACAGCTTGCTGTAACAGACTGTGAGGAATAAAATGAGTATAAGAGCATTGCAAAAACTAGCTTAATATAGTCATATTGCTCTAGAAGTTCTGTTAAGAGTATAGAGTGCTGCAGGAATGACATATTTGTACCAAGTTCCCCTGGTTCCCTCAACAAAAAGCCAACAGGATTTTTCCACTGCTCTTGGATTACTAGTGAAAACAAAATCTTACATGTTTTGTTAATCAAAATAATTTTCACAAATGAACCCAACTAACTTTAACTTTTACTTCAAGTTAGTCAACAAACGATCACATGACTTTAAAGTCACAGCCAATAACAACATTCAACATCTCAGTCAATCTTTATTTAAAGATGATGTTCCCTGATAAAGATCCACTGTGCTCTTCTTGTGGATGGATCTGAATAAATGAAAGGTTTGTTGGAATAGTTTGCAATAGTGAATATAAACACATCAAGGTTGTGGTAAAGGAGTTTCCTTGTTCAGGGTGATATGTTTTAATGTCTACTAAAACATCTCCAAAATTACAAGTCCAAAACGAGTCCAAAATTAGCTGCTCGTTAGCAAATGCCTTTTTCAAGACATGTAAAAACTGCTATATTTTATATCGTAGAATATTAAATTCAAATATCTTGAGCTTGTTTTAACCACATACCAAATATCATGCATTTAAGCAAAAACATTGACTTCAGAACCAGATGAAACTCATTTTGGGACTTATTCCTGCAGCCGTGATTGTGACTCTTTACTACAGTCTTGTTGTGTTTAGACCAAATATATGAGTCTAATGGACCATGTTTAAAATTTTTGAAACCTTTCTCTGGACATTTGTTACTAGTTTCAAACTTGAAATTGTCTTGTTCTACTAGAAGGTCTTTTTTGCGAATGTTAAGCATTCATTTCTAGAAAGAAGCAAGAAATATCTGTCAGATTATTAAGAAACTCTAAAGCATTAAGACATTAGTACATGACTGTTTCTACATTGCATTAACAATGTAAGTAGTAATAGAAACTATATGCAAGACTTCGTACTATAGGGCCAAGATTTTGTGGACAAATGACCGTTACACAAAAATGTAGTTCTTCTTCAAACTTTATAGGATGTCTTTGTATGGAGTAGCATTAAGATTTCCCTTTATTGGAGCTAAGAGACTTGAACCTATCCTGACCCTCTACTCCACTGAACACCTTCTGGGATGAGCTGAAACACTGACTGCACTCCAGACGTCCTCACATGACATCACAGCCCAACCTCACTGATGGTTTTGCTGCAGAATGGACAAATCTATAGATTCTAAAATAATGCTAAATCTTCCCAGAAGAATGGAAGCTGTTACAAAAAGCAAAGCAGGGACCAAGGAATCATATCAGTGTCTAATGGCTCATTACTTTGCATGATACCGGATTTTGTAATCAAACTTACATGACTTAAGTATGTTCCGGCTGCACTGCATCTACTTTTATTTATGCGTTGCCAAAATCTACAAAAAATTGAAAACAAGAAATCAGATCTGTCTCGTTTTGGCTACAGTGTGTATTTGGATAGTGGCAGCTCTTTTAACCTACCTGTGACAGGCTCTGTCTGAACGTAGCAATAAAAATATCCAAAGTCTGAATACATGCAGGCCACAACAAATATTATACACCGAGCTCCCTTTTTCTCTCTTCTGTATAGCCACAGCCACTTGCTGACATCTTGAAACTATTATTACAAACTACTCAGTCCTGTCGCCATGCTGTGAATGAAAGAGCCGTGCCCAACACAACTGTCAAGGCCCTTTTTTTCAGTACTTCTTGTCCATGAAACACACACGCACACACTCTGTCTGCTGGATGATGCTTGAGCTGAAAGCCTGGCTGTTATTTTAAATTACATACCTCAAACTCAGGGTCCGTCCCAAATTAGCTCTCTATCATTTCATTTGGCACACCCAAAATTTTCCTCTACACGTACAGTATAAATAAAAATCGTAAGGGTACAATGGGGTGAGGGAACATTCTAAATAAAATCTCTTTTTAATGCTCTTTTTCATCTGTACAGTGAAATTAAAATGTGTGAAGCCCTCCTGCATTTTGGGTGGAAGCTACACAATAAAAAAAAAGCAGTGATGGGATTTGGTTATTTAGTCACTTAGTCTACAGTCATCCGGTCCTTTCCAAACAAATAACCTGTACTACAGTTCCACTGTAAATGATTTAAATAACATGATGAGAACAAAAAATGGCTTCACTCTTCTTTTCAAAATATGGACTGGAATGATAATGATGACTTTGTTGACCTTTGTTTATGAACAACATTGTAGTGCAATTATTTGCTCTGCATCTAGTCAACTGCTCTTTATATTGTTTATCCCCCACAAATAAGCATTTAGAAAATATTTCAGTTTTATATAAACCCAAAATCCCTACTTCTTCTGCTGTGTCTCTTGGTCCTGGGCTTCAGTGTGATTCATTGATTGATTCCAAAACCATTTATAGATCTCTCAGCCAGTGTAGAGATCTATAAATATGTTGTTGTGTATGAGAGATAATCCCATGTAAATTCTTTACATTATAGATTTCTAATATTTGGAAAACAGATATATATACTGTACAGCTCAGTCATAACATTAAAACCACTAAGATGTGAGGTGAGTAACACTGAGTATCTTGTTACGGTGGCAGCTGTCAGCTGGGGAATATTAGTCGGCAAGTGAACAGTCAGTTCTCCAAGTTGATGGAAGTGTTGGAAGCATAAGACATGGGCAAGCATAAGGATTTGAGTGACACTGACAAGTACCTTTACATCATGTGGATGGCTGGGTGCGTGTGCATTGTTTACCTTGAGGAAGAGACAGCACCAGGATGCACTAAGGGAAGAAGGAAAGCTGGTGGAAGCAGTACGATGCTCCGGGCAATGTTCTGCTGGAAGACTTTAAGTGCTGCCGTTCAAGCCAACTAACTACCACCTAGTTTATCAAGTACACACCTTTATGGCAAAGGTATTGTCTAATACACTGCAAAACTTGTTCAGGAACGGTTCGAGGGAAAATAAGTTCAAGGAATCGACTTAGCCTCCAAATTCCCCATCTTAATTCAATGAAGCATCTGTGGGACAAATAACTGTGCATCTGTACTGGACGTACGAGTCTGATCCACGGAGGCCTCACCTCTACACTCACAGAACTTTAAGAATCTGATGCAACAGCACACCTTCAGAGGTCCTGTGGAGTCCTTACCTCGCAGCCGTTTTGGTGATAGAAGGGGGACCTACAGAATATTACGCAGGTGATTTGAATATTATGGCTGACCGGTGTGTATATTTGAAAAACAACCAAACAAAACCTTTAACCAGTATAATAGAGGTTATCACCTAATATTTCATACAGCTGAATAGTTTGTTTGCCCTTCTTTATTATAGAAACGTCTTATTCTATTTGCAGGACCAAGGTTATCAGCATCAACTGCAATGAATAAGAACAGGTTTAAAAATAAACAGAGTTGAATTATGGCCCATAAAATATTCAGAAAAATGCTAATGTGGCCAGAGAGGAATCTTGAGTTTGACCCCACTCAAGGAAAGGGGTACAGACAGCTAATGCATACAACTGGCAAGATAACACTATCTGTCCTAGAAATTGTCCATTATTGATTGAGGATATTCTTTTCGAGTCTTAATTCTAAACACTGCTGAAGAAAAAAGAAAAAGTATAACTTTAGGATCGATATATCAATAAATATATACAGATGAATATGTAAACACAGACAAGATTGTTGTTATTTTACTGTATACAGGAGTCATAAATTATGTCAAAGTGCTTTAAAGTTTCAGCTTTAACTTAAATCTCGTTTCTCACAAGATATAAACCACAGGATATAAACCTCAAAAACACGAAGCACAGATTAGTGTTAGCCAAAAAAAAAAAAAAAAAAAACCCAAACAAACTGTGCAGTTCTGACTCAAATGAGAAAATGATGAACTTGTACCAGAATGTAAGGAAGAGAAGAGTATATAGAGAGCGTGGGCATGTATAACTGCCAGTGGATCTGGATTCCTTATATTTATTAAAGCCTTAAGAACAAGCTGGAACTGGCAAGTAGTAGAGAGCTGGTAGAGCATCACCAGGGGAAAAACACAGCATCTGGGGATGTCTACAAGTTCTAGGGTTACACTGTTCAACTGCCTTGGAAGTAAATAAGCTTCACTTAAATTCCCTTTTGAGCTTATATACATTATTTAACCGAAACCCCTGTTATACACTGGCAGATAGCAAAAAAATACAAATATTTACGAACATGACTGTACAGTACATCACTTTAAATTAGAATAAAGTTGAATTTTCTTGAAACCCTTTATATCAATAGTAAAAGAAAAGTGCACCTTGCTTTATGGTGACAGAATTGATGCTTCTTTTCCTTCTTATCTTCATTCCTCTTTCTAACAGGAGCAATCTCAATCTTCTGCATCGTTATTACTCTTCTTATAGAACACTGGTGTGTTTCTCTCTCTCTCTCTCTCTCTCTCTCTCTCTCTCTCTCTCTCTCTCTCTCTCTCTCACACACACACTAAGACTTTAATCAAATTATCCCTGCCTTGACCTTGTCTTGTAGAGTGAATTGTAGGAACATGTGCAGACAGCTGCACATGCAGGGGTCTACATCAACGATCCACAAGTCGCTGCACATGCAGAAATTTTCTATAGTGTTCATCTGACATGAGGGTTTTTTCTAGAAAGAAACTCACAGACAGACTGCATAGTCCGCTCTTAAGTTATCTGAATAACTGGAGCTTTTATTCATTGTCAACATCATAACCATCATTAACATTCGTATAGAATTCAGTAAATTATATTCTTTAATGGTTCAGTATTATATAGCTGTTATCATTCATGAAATATACAGACAACAATGAATGGCCCACCTCCTAAAGTAGCAGGAGTAAGAGCATATATTTGTATATACAGCACTGCAATGACAGATGGAAGGGGAATAAAAATAGTAAAGAAGAACTCTTTCATCATTCATTCCCTCTGTGAGAATGTGCTAAACACAGACAATATGGCAACCCTGCGCTGGCTGCAGTCCAAGCCACGCTTCCCAATTCTCCCCGTAGGGTCCCGGTTGTCTTCTGTTATCTCCTCGAGTCAAATGCCATATTTTATTTTCTTGATTTTTATCATCACAGCCTGCTCCATGAAGCTTGACTGCTAGCAGTGATTTGTTCAGTAGAGGAGAAACAGTTTGTCGTTTAATGTCGCGATCACTCTGTGAGACTTTGTGTGTGATCGAGAGGGCTTAGTTTAGTCACCTAGATATGGCCATCCTTCTAACAAAAAGTTTCATTTTCAGTAACAACTAAGTGCTAAAAACAAAAAGTGCATTTTGCCTTTTTTTTCTTGGTTTGTTATTTTGTAAATCCTGTATCGAAATGTGCCCAGATAGCTGGAATTAAAGTGTTAAACTCAAATAATCCCAAATTATAATCCAGGACTTCTATAAATGGAAACATTTCTTGTATCTGAGGCATCATCGGGGGAATCTGATGTACATCTCAAATTTGGCTACTTTTTCCTTTATTCCATTTATTACTTTTGCATTCTTTAAAAAAAGCCCTATCTGAACCATGGAATTCTTAATCTTGATACAAACAGAAAGGTTAAATGGCCAGATGGAGCACAGTAGTTGGGCTGCTGGGTTGGAGAATGAGAGGTGAAAAACTGCTTTGTCACTAGTGTGCATACAGTTCATTTGTTTTTAACCTCGATTTGTTCTTACAAAACCCAATTTGCATTTGTAAAAGAGATTTTATGTTAATTTGTTAATCAAGAAAGATTAGAATTTCATTACATAACCCTAACACTGTTCTCAGCTCTAACTAAAGACTCTAGCATCAAAGTCAGGGCTTTGGGATATAAAAGTCCCCCAGGATTCCAGCCTGGAGGAATTCAAAATCCAATTCAAAATCCATTCTAATGTCTTAAAAATCCACAAAATATTACATCATCTGAACAATGCCTGATACATTACAAGAGGAATTGATAGTCAGTAAATAAAAGTTAGTATTCTCTTTTTGCATAATTAAGAAATGCAACTGATGAATTCATGTGAAATTAAATCCAAAATCCAAATCATAGCAAAAAATGTCATTTTTGTGCCACGGCCACCAAATCCATATGTCGGTTCCTGCTACTTTCACTGACTGCAGGTAACAAACAGATACAGACAACTGTCAGAAAGATTGGAATTGGGAACAAATGCTTCCCTAAAAATATCACTGAGCCTAAAGTAAAATAAATCTTACTGAGAAACAAGTAGAGAGCTGGATGCCTTCGTGTTAATTCTGCTTGACATACAATAACGTTAAAAACACCAAATGAAATATTTCACTGTAAAAGCAAAATAAACAAGAGTCTGTTAAAGTAAAAAAGGTACAGAGATGGAAAAAGTCTATAGCGATGAATTTGCATGAAAGACGCTCACGTGAATATTTTTGTACGGGTCACCTGACGCTCAGCTACTCATTTTGTGCATACGTAAGGCCAGGGTTATTCTGGAGACCTTTCTTCTGCACCGAACACGGAGCCAGTCGACACGTCTGTGAATGTGCGAGTAAGAGATGAACATTTAGACACAGAGACACGAAGACAGAGCAAGAGAAACTGAAAATGACAGACAAAGAAAAAGCTTCATTCTTCTACATTCTTTGTACCATGAGATGAGTAATTTTGCAGAGAGATAACTGATTTCTTTTACTGAAACATCCTTGTTGTATGACATCAGGCCAGCTGTCATGTTGCCTAGTTACTGACATCAGCAGCCATATTGACGTGCACAGACCCATTAGGGCCGATTTGAGAGAATCAAAAACGAATGTTGTGAATTACTAGATTGTAAGCGGTAAACGCTCCATTGATGTTTGATTTATATACCTGAGGTGTGGTAAGCATTATAATACAGTAAAAACCTTTCAATATTAATATTACATCACCACGTTGATCCAAATGTGTGCAAAAAGTGGACTGTTAAATAAGTCATTACTAATTTAACTGATCTCAATCATGTGGTCAAAACAATTTGTTTATCACTAGGTCTAGCGTTTAATCATGTGTTACTTCACTCCTCAGTCATCAGCATTTAGTGTCCTGCACTGTATGCAGTAATACCCATATATCCACATCCTACTATGATGTAAAGTACCATACACGGTATTATATTAGCTTGAGTGGTATGGTAGCAAGAATCAGGAAGACCACCAGTTTGGCCTGCTAAAATAATGTGTGTTTCATTCATTCATCTTCAGTAACTACGTCAGTAAACGCAAATCTGATCGTAGTTGTGGATCTGGAGCCTATCATTTGAGCCCTCAGAGAGGCAGGAACACACTCTGAATGGGACACCAATCCATCACAGTGCAGCATGGACGGACAGCTAAGGGCAAGCTCGAATAGCCGAATTCATATACTGGCACGTCTTGGGCGAGAAGACACCAGAGAACTTGGAGGAACCCCACAGACACACAGAGAGGACACACAGAGCTACACTCTGATAGTAAATCCAAGCTCAGGATTGAACTGGGGCAGGAAAGTGGAAAAAGTTACCTGCTGTGCCACTGTGCTGCCCCCAGTGTAACAGTTCCAACAGGAAATGCCATCATGGTCACCTTACTGCACGGTTTCCACAGGACAAGTGACGCATCAAACAAGGGGGTGGTGTTAGTAATAATGGGTCTTCTTACAACACCAAGGTTCTTACAACTCATAGACTGAGGTCAGGCAGCACATACAAACCGGTGCAGATCAACAGCACAGCAAAAGCGAGGAGAGAATGGCCAGAAACGGGAGAAAAAGGAGGTAGAGAAAATACCAACGCTAAATACTTAAGTTGTACATTCAAATATGGCTTTAGGAGAATCCCCATGTCACCCGACCCTAAAGTCAACCTGAATCACTGCACGTAGGTGGCATGAGATTATCGACTTCACTTACAATCTTTTGCAGTTTCTTTTGACAGTGAAGCGGATGGCTGACACGTTATTCCTAATGAGAAAAAGAGAAAGAGTAACACACAGACGGACGCTTATTTTAACAGATAACGTGAGGAGCACAGGACAACACGACACAGATGACACTGTAGCATCACAGTGGCTTGGTGGACAAAGCAAGAGTTTCTAGAGAGCAGAATTAAACAAAAAAAAAAAAAAAAGGCAGAAAATACATGAATGGGATGTGGAGGATAAGGGCTTGAATGTCCCTTTTGTTGCTTTTTCATCCCTTGTTTCTTCAACTCTATCACTCCAGCTTGTTCATCCAGCTTGTAACAATCTTTATCGCCTCGCATTTATTTCCTTTTCATCAGCACAAAGAAAGTTATCTGTCCATGTCAGAGGGGTGATAGGATGCAGGTGGCATGCTAGTGCAAAGAAAGGAAATGTTTTTTTGTCGTTGTTTATTTGTTTTATTAGATTTTGCTTTCAGTTGAGTCGAAGCGGGTTTTTGAGTCTAAGCACTGAGTCTGAGATCCAACATCCTGCTGATGAGAGTTTATCCACCGATTCCTGGTTGAAGGAGCTGCTGAGAGAACAAACTGCAGATGGAGGTGCTGCTGGTTACCTAGAGGAAGGGCTACTGCACTCAGAGGCAGGGCAACAGAACTGATGGGCGATGTCATCATCATCCTCTTCTCTGCCAACCGACAGGAAGATGAGCAGAGAAAGGCAGAGAGAGAAAGAGAGATTCAGACATATAAAATGGATGAATGGGGGTAATATGGGGAAAGGAAGATGAAGCATGGACCAGGAATGAACTGAGGAGAGATGATGACAGAAGAGCAGAATGGACAGTGACTCTGATTTGGCCTAAGCATCTGAACTGCTTTCTTCTGTTTAGATCTACTGAAATTGTGATTAGAGGGCACTAAAAGCACCGTGAACCACACAATGTTTCCCAATCCAGAGCTCAGTGACCACAAGACAGCACATAATTTAATGTGCTAGAAGTGTTTTATATATATATATATATATATATATATATATATACACATACATACATACATACATACACACACTATATACACATACACACACATACATACACACACACAGTAGCTGCTTTTCCAGAACTATTTCCTGGACTTGTTTGAAGAACACCCTGGTCATCATACTGTTTGTTTAGGACCATTTGTTTAAGACCCTGGACCATTTCAGGCACAGGTGTATTTATTTCTGCAACTGTAAACAACTAATTATGTGACTTCCTGGTTGAACTGGAAATAGTTTGAGTTTCACGGCAACAGGAGTGAATATTAAATATTCACTTAAGCTTCTGCAGAGTGCACGCGATAATAAATGTATAAACAAAGTCGTATATATAGAGACGTTGGCCTAATTAAAAATTCAACCTAGCAAGTGGTACATTTGATGTGTGTTAATTATTTCATTGCTGCTTATATTTTCCTTGAAAAGAAGCTTGTCCTGTGACTTCCTGCTCCTAACTGACAACAAGCGATGTCAGCTTGTTCCTACAGCTCTCTGAGGGCTCGTCTCTAACGCCCTCCAATCGAGCTGATACAGTAACGACACAGCCCGTAAGATGAACTCTGGTTTTTCCCTGAGGGAAGGCCGTGTAAATACATGTAAATGATGGTGTTTAAATAGTAATGACGAACAAAGGCTGTTCTCGATTGTTTGTTGAATTTTGTTGGAAGGTGGAATAGAGAAAAGACATGGATCATTAGGGATCCCTTGGACTGGATTGTAAATCACTGTTAGAAGATGCTAATGTGTTCCATTCGATGTTTCTTTTTTTTTTTTATTTCTTTGCCAGAACAAAGCTGTGTTAAGCATCACATCCAGCAGGTGGCAGTCTTACATCATTAGCCACACGAACGCCGCTGCGCTCCCCTACTTCCTCCTACAGCTGCTTCTATCTGAACTATAAGCAACTAAAACTATAATTCCCTAATAAAAATAATTCTGTTCGTAATATTTATACGCAGTCTCTATGGAAATGATTAGATGATCAAGACAGAGTGTGAACATATGACTGGGTGGATCATGCAGTGACATCACAAGGGAGAATTCAGAGTGGGCTTCAGAATGTGTGTGTGTGTGTGTGTGTGTGTGTGTGTGTGTATGGGGGAGCAGGGAGTTTCAAGTCTGTGATCTGTAACTGTGCGTGATTCATGCCTGAATCGGTGCGAGAACCGTGTTCAAGAATCTGCTATCAGGGTGTGGGCATGTGTGCTCGAGCGTGAGCCTTGTTTTGCAAACTAATTTGGTCCGGTGTTATTTGTGTGTGGATGGCGTAATTGCATGCTGGTGACCGGAGACACTGAAGTAAAACACGGAAGGGCTTGCTAAGAGAGAGAGAAAATGAAAGAACGAGAAGAACAACTCAAGATCAATCTGGATATTATATAACAAATCTTGCTTCTGTGTGAGGTAAACTCCACCCTGAAAAACATGACATTGTTATACTGAAATAAGTGTGATGTGTCCTGTGAATCTGACGCTAATTTGCTGGCCGGTGCTGTAGTTTCGTTATTCTTCTGAGATGTTAGTGCTTGTGTACTGAGAAATACAGTATTGCGAGCACGGTTACGAGTGTTTAAGACATGAAAGAAATTCAGTGGCCTCAAACATAACGAATAACAGTTAGTCAAAAAAGATTCAGCGTTTCTTTTCTTGTTCACTATTTTCCAGCAAAATTCACTACCATATTTGTTGGTTCAATAGAGACCGCACATTGGACTTAAAACATCAGAACACGATGCAGCTATAAAGCCCCAGTTGTGCTGAGCTACAGTGAGACTCTCCTCGGCTAGACAATGATCTACTGCGCTATTAGCAGGAATGGATGCACAAAGCTTTGGAACATTATCAGTTTGGAAAGTTACAGTTACAGAAATGAGGACGTGACCAAACCAGATAAAGGACAAGAAGACTAAAGTGCTGCTGCATCGCTCTCTTTAGATGAAGTTAGGGCTAGAACCAGACGGAAGCCAAACGGGGTAATGTATGAAACTATTAAGTGAAGTACAGTAGCAGGACAGGTTTAAATCAAAAAGGCTTTTATTACTAAACACATCCTGAACTCCACTGAAGCTCACATGTTAATTCTAAAGAATGATATGATGTTCAGGGTGGATATTTTCCCATTTTACAATTAGTGCTGTATATATTGGGGTTGTTATTAAATACTTTATACATATAAAATACTAATATATTACTAAATGCCATTTCTGTCTTGTCTTTAAATTGCATCACATCAACAATGAAGGTGAACTGGACTAAATGATAGGGTTGTAAACCTAACATCCTAATACTGATTTATACCTAATAAAATTGAATCTAAATGATGAGTGCTCTGGAGTGATCAGACAGTCACTATGGGAGGTGTGTGTCGAGTGTCTTAGTGTCTGGAAAGTGTGTTATACATGAACAGAGGAGGAAGATGAGGAGTGAGTGTGTGGGCAGGTAGAGAGAAAAATGCAGGGAGTTATGGGGACAGAGGGGTTGGGTTTCAGGGGCTCTGGCCCTTACCTTGCCTGCTCCGGATGCCGGGCAGGGGGGAGGGCATGGCATGGCGGCTTGGGCAGCAGAAGCCGCGCGGGGCAGCAGTACTGGTGCTGGCTCGAGTGGCTGTTTGCGCTCAGACTGGTGTGGAGAGAGGTAGTAGTAGTAGCAGGAGGAGAAGTAGCAGAAGTGGTGGTGGTGGTAGGATTGGTACAACTAGTAGAACAGGTGGAATAGGGTGGTGACCTGACAGAGAGAGAGAGAGAGAGAGAGAGAGAGAGAGAGAGAGAGAGAGAGAGAGAGAAAGAGAGAGAGAGAAGTACAGAGAAGATGATAGAGATAGACACCAGAGAAGAGAGAGAAAAAAAGAGAGAAAAAAGTCAAGAAAGAAACAAAAAGAAACAGACAACAAAGACAGCCACATGCATACAATACAAACACTTTAGCAGCAGCAGTAGAAGCACAGTTAGGCAGCATTAGGTAGAGTTATGTGGTATTAGGTTTTGTCTAATGTTTTAATGGAGTTATACAGACGCAAAGTCACACTTATGAAGCAGTAGTTATGCATGATTATGTAGGATTTTGACCTGAAGTCTTTTTCGATGGAATCGTTGCACTTTATATACTTACTTCTTTACATACTTACATTTGCCACTAGTGACCAGAAGAGAGCAAGTTAACAAAACTCTACAACTGTTCAAATTCTCATCAAATCGTGCATTAAGATACTGTAGTAAACAATGGATGGAGGTGTGGTGTGGAATAAACAATAATCCAATCATGAATCATTTCACTGAGCAAACTAATGATCTAGTTCTCCGGAAACACTTCGATGAATTCTAAGGCACATGTCAGAGAGCTTACTGTGAAAGGCAAAAAACAAAACAAAAATGAAAGTAAATAAATAAATAAGCAAATATATAAATAAAAAGACAGCATTCATGACTGTATTAAGGTATTAAGGGAAATAAGAATAAACTCGGTCTTAATCAATCATGAAGGAAAGTAGGGTATAAAGCGTTAACCAAGGCTCAGGTTGAGCAACGTAATTACATGTTTATTTAAGGTGCATAGTAATTACGTTCAGACGCATGCACCCACACCTCCATGCAATTTTGCATGAGCTCAGTTAGATATATATGCAGCGCAGCCTACAGGAATATTAAGTAATATATTTCTCATCTCGAATACCTTTCTAATAAAGGGGAGAATTTGCCTGTCAAAGCTACCAAGGCTTACGTTTAAAACACAACTGCTGACCAAACTTCCATCTGTTTCTTCATCTTCTGAAAGGATCCGACCGGTCGTGGATTAATCTGATCTATTAGGCTCACACTGAACAAGGACACATCAAATACAGCAATAGCGGCATCAATAGCTAAAGCAGACACAAAGACACACAGCACAGGAGGGGGAAAGGGAGAGAAAGGGATGCCAACTTAAACCTGGGACATAAGCAACAGAAATATAAACTGAGGAGAAAGAGAGAGAGAGAGAGAGAGAGAGAGAGAGAGAGAGAGAGAGAGCACTGTAAGGGAGAGGAGGAGAGAGAGAGAGAGAGAGAGGTATAGCAGAAATGGAGGTGTGAATGAATGTGTGTTATGGGAGCGAGTGATGACTGTGTGGGCAGAGGGGAGAGATGGAGTGATGCAGGAAATGAGTGTTCGCGTGTGTTCGGGTTGTCGAAGTGGGACATCCTTGGTTCGGCGTGTGGAGAGAACAGGCAGGAAGTGCCAGGTGAATAAACAAAGGGATCTACGGGAAACTAACTGCTCGTTTCATGGAAGTGTTTTCGAATGATTTGCCAGAGGGAGCAAGTAAGAAAACAAATACAATACTTGCTCTAAGTATTGTACTGTTTTTCTGCTGTCCTCAGATCAATTAAAGACACCGTCTCTGGACAATAGAGTTGGATTAGAGGACAGTCAATGGAAAATGAATATCGGCAGTACTTAAACAAAGTCAACTTTTACAGCGGCCTTTTAAGAATTAGCAAAGTCTGCCTTTACATAACATCTAACAAATACACTGACCAACTACTCACACAGACACACACACACACAAATCTGTCCATCAGCCACAGGGAATTCTCCTCCTGACCTCGCAAAATGAAAAACTTGGTGTTCAGGCAAGTGCAGTGCTCAAGCATAAAAACTGTTCATCATTTGATGCAGAGATCAGAAATAATGGCCCTTCTGAAAATGTTCTTATCCATGAGAGACCGCCAGATGTCACACGTTACTGTTAATCGAGCAGGATTTGAAAAGGCTTCACTGCTTTCAATATAAAATAAATAAATAAATAAAAAGCAGCCTTTCCTACAAGTGCTACCTTTTGAAGACAGGTTTTGATGACAACAGGTGCAACCCTTAAAGCTACTGTACACAAACGCTCACAGACACGCACAGTGCTTTCAACATTGCCAAACGCTCAGTCTGAAAAGCATCTGTGTATAGATTTTGTGTATAAGTGTCTAGTTGTTGTGTATACACGTGTGCTTGTGTTCTCTTTCTTTTCACCAGATGTGTCGAGCTATCGCTCTCCTCCTTCGTTCTCATTATTCCTCGTTCAATTTTTTGCTCAACGCTCACTACCGTTCCCTTCTTTCTCTTCATTCTCTCCCTCTCAGTCTCTCCATCGCCCACTCGCTTCTTCACGTAAATGCACTTGTGATAACTCTCCACGTTCCCACAGCAACCATTCTGTAGCTGAAACCCAGGAGAAAGCACGAGGCAGAGGATGCCAGAGAGGGAGGGAGAAGGTGAAGAAGAGAAAGGGGAGGCACAGAAGAGCTAGAAAGACAGAAAAAGGGAAAAGCAATGCTGATCTCAAATATTCAACTACAGTAATGTGAAATTGATCCGATTCCCTTGTGCTGACGGCATCGTCGCCGCTGAGTGTGAAAAGAGCAGCTTTGGAAGGTTGGTACATTACCAGAAGGCATGTGGCAAAGCTCTCCAGCCCGCCTCTCGATTCAGCACGGTCCAATCAAAAATGTTTTAATTCCATCTGCAGAGTCTTTGCTGGTCAGACATTATGTTAAACCATGCTGTGAGAATAAGCACCACTGCTCAGATGACCGTGCTGTTTCATTCCAGCAACTTTCATCCAAGCAAAAATTCATCCACCATTTTAGCCCTGTCGGTTCCTCTGATCTCCTTTCTTCCGTATTCATGTTGTACACACACACACACACACACACACACCATTTATTTATAGAATACTTACGGATGCATTCTCATTAAATCACAAACTTATAATAGGATATATGATTTTTCCTAGTGGAAAAAATGAGGCACCAAGTACAAAATGTGTCTTCAAAACTGATGAAAGGGCAAGAGAGAAACTTATCAGGGAGGCAGCGAAAAGCGATACAGCAACATTAAAAGGGCTGCAGGAATATCTGGCATGTCCTGGTCACTTCCTGCTTGTGCCAGGGGTATGAAGTAGCATGGTTAGATGGAAGAACTTTCTCTATACATGTATTAAAAAAACATCCAATCCAAAAACATCCAATCCACTTTGAGTCACCTAAAGACTAAAGTAGAACCTTTTGTGCATAATTCTCAAAGCAGTAAGACACTCAAAAAAGACAGCTTATCATGTGAAGAACAAAATAACAACCGTGAAGCACGGTGGTGGCAGTATCATGCTATAAAGACATCCCTCTCCAGCTGGGACTGGGGCTCAAGTCAAATCCCAATTTTAATCTATTCTGTTAAAAAAAAAAAAAAAAACTATACTAAAAAAAAAACCTAAACGTCTCTGTTAGACATCTGAAGATTTAGAAAGAAAGAAAAAAAAAACCCTTTCAGCTTTATAACAACTCAAAACACAAATCCAAGTTAACAGAAGAAGGATGCAAGAGATCAAAGTAGATCAACGTTTTGGGAAAGCGCAGATCGAAATCCTCCCAAAAACCTGTGGCACGATGTGAAGATGGCTGATGGCTGAGCACAAGCAGTTAATGTTGAATTTAGTAGATATTAACAGATATTTTAGCATACAGATATAATTTAACAGATATTTAATTCTTTTTAGATTGAGCTTTACAGACTAATGCTACCAGGTTCTAACAAATTGTTGTAAACTTTTTATATTTACGTTAGGTACAAGGTATTATTGTGTTAACCAGAAGGTACGTTTAGTAGAAAGTGTCCATCCTGACACACTCAGATTGTGTGACAGCCTTCTCAGCAGATAATGATCAATATCTATCAAATCAGCTGACTGTGCAACTGCCTAACCAGATTGGATCTGGTTGGAGATCCGATTTTTTTTTTTTTTTGTACAAAAATAGGGACAGAAAAGAAGTAAAACAAAAAAACACTCTTCAGACTGCTGTGTGTCTTTGAAGATGAATAATCGTCACACTACGCAAGATAACAGATCATAACATGTTCTGCAGGTCAGATTAGATCAGCAATAAAATGACTACATTCTGCTTTATGCCATCAAACTGTGTGATCTGGACTTAAACAGAAAACGTTTCAAAAGCTTGAGCTTAATTTGGATATCATTCGCTGTCCATCAGTAGCTTTCATATGCATCTCATCACCACCACTACTCCATTTGTCAGTTCACTCTAGGATTTGGTAAATGTCAGTATTGCTTCAGAACATGATACGTTACACTGGGAAGAAAATATTCTTAAATTTAAATCCAATCACACGACAGTCAGAATAAACCTACAGTATGTCATCACATTTTCTATCGGTTTTATTGTCATTTTAATCTTTCAGAAAAAGACTTGCTGATGCTTTATATTTTACTCGATAGTCTACTGACCTCTTGTCGTACTGTATATTTACGGTTACTATGATGCTATGTACTGTACACATCATACTTTGCTTAGTAGGTGTGTGTGTGCGTGCGTTTGTGTGTGTATGTATGTATTATAACACATGGAATTTAATATCTAAATTCTGCAGTTATATTTATAATGCACACGTAGTCATTTTAGGATGTCATAAGATTAAACTATTCATCATATCTATTGTTGCAGCTACTGAGTGGCATCTAGAGATTTCTCTCATACACACACACAATCTTTCTTCGCTGCCCTGGCTTGGACAGAATGATGTATTGTTGTGGGATGACTGCGGTTGCCTCTGTGTTGCAATGCGAAGGAAGCTGATGGTAGGCTCACACGAAACCTCCCTCTCTGAGCTATTTTTTGCCCCGATAGCCGGTGGAGAGAAGGCACTCATATATACAGTCACATTCAGTTAAGCACGGAATGACAGGATAAGATCACAACAGCGAATTTGTTAATCACTGCCGGCCGTTTGTTACATTCGTTTTGTTCGCAAGTGTCATAGAGGAGCACAAAACACGTTAATGCAGACAAAACTGACGACGTGCCAAATTATTATAAAACGCTGTTCCTGAAAATCATTATGAGTCCCATGTGAACCAGAACGCAAGGACAACTGAGTGGGCTTAATTATTTTGAAAAGTGACATCATTTGTCCTTGTCCTTAAGTACAATGTCCTTGCCTTGTCCTAGGACCGTGTATGGTTATACTGTGTGCTGCACAAAATAAGTTGTCCTGGGGATGAAAGACACACATGCATGTGCATGCTCACTGTCGGGGTCTCTCTCTCCGTCTCTCTCTCCCTCTCTCTCTCTCTCTCTCACACACACAGAGAGAAATAAATGGAGAACTGCGAGGTAAGCGTGCAACTTTTTTCTCTCTCCTTTTTTAAGCAATGCAGTTCATCTAGAGTTGTTGCTATGACAACCCATCACTTATCCTTCAGATGCATGGTTCATTTTCATCCTAGTGAGCTGTCCTAAACCTATTACAGAGCAAAGTTACCTAGAGATAACCGTATCCAGCTCCATCAGAGCAATGTGGGTAATATTATATATCATAGCTTTAATGCAGTAGGATCACTGATGCCTTAATTATGCATAAAATAAAAAAGCCTTGAAATCTATTACATTCCACCAGACATTTCATCCATTTCAAACCCGTCCCTTCCCCTCACAACAGCTGTATAATAACCAGTGTGTCGTACTGAATCTGTGAGAGGCAGCGCTGGACAATTATATGCATATATTTACTAGGCATCGCTACAGCTTATACATAGGTATCTCAAAACTGGCACACAACCTACCAAAGCATCATCTAAGCTTATGTAATTCTTAGTCTTTCAAGGTTCTGGCACTAAATTCTTGGAATGTGTCAATATGACTGTGACCTTCAGGGCCACAGCTCATTACTGCAGCCTAGATGAAGGTGTTCCAGCAGAAAAGTTAATCAGCCATTCTAATCAATGACTCATTATGACTGAGGATTAGCTACTGCAACACACCGGGACTACTTCCCTCTTCCTGCAGATTAACACATCCTAAACAGAGGTCTGCCAACAGCATCGAGGATACGGTCTACGATCTCGTCTGAGCAGGACAAGAGGGGGGAAATGAGGAAGGAGAGAACTGAAAGGGTCGTTACAGACCTGTGTTTGTTGAAGTTTCCGTCTGGCCTACACATCCAGCAGGGTGAGGGGTGGTGAGGGAGACAGAAGAGAGAAAAAGAAGCAGGAAGACGGAGAGAAAGAAAGACACAAAACATGTAGAGGTAAATGCAGAGAAAGGGGTCAATCGTTCAACAATATTATGACAGAAATAAGCCCCATGCACATAACAGTACATGATAGAAATACTGCCTTTTTTATTTTAGTTTTTGGGCTAGAGATGTAACACAGTGCCACTAAGTTCTGTGCATCTGTACTGTATCTGTTTAATGCTCCAAATATCCTTTCTTTGAATCGAAGTATGAATCCTGATCCTGTTTGTACAGTTATTATTCACAACATATAAACACCATGTGGTTTAAATTACACCACCATGACCCTGACCAGGCAGTTACTAAGGATGAAGGAATGAATGCTGTAAATGAATCCTACACAGCCACACGTTCACGTTAACGTGAATGAACATGGTCTGTGTTTATCCGGAAGCCTGATATTTGGGCACTCATTTGACCCTGCAAGACAAATTTTCACTGCATCATGTGGGAATCACAGTCTTGAAGCAAAGTCTCTACTCTCAACCAAATGTCCTGGATATCTTCCTGGCCTGCTTTTATTAAAGATAAATAAATAAATAAAAGACCAGCGCACCTTCTATTCACGTGTATACTTCAGACTGAATAATTTTGCTATTCTTATTCAAACTCAGCCATGTTCCTACATCTGACTCATTAGTTGGGTCTGACAGCTACTAGATTGAGCTTGTGTTTAAGCAAATACTCTTTAAAGGGGTTCAAATCTGTTCTGGCAGCTTAGTAACAATGACAATTATTTGATTGCTGAACTGAACAGGTGTTGAATCTGAACAGCAAAGTCTCTGATCCGTGTGTTCCAATTGGGGTTTAATAAGACAATACCTCCAACGCTCAAACCTCCGACACCCCAGATATTACTCACTGCCTCCTATTCATGACAGTAATTGCCACCTATCAATTGGACGAATGTAATTAACACAGACAAGCTAATTATTCTCCCACTCAATGTATTAACATACATTAGATCACTCCTAATCCTGCCTTGATGCCCGATGATGCCTGAGATGGGCACAGGCTCCCCGTGACCCGAGGTACAGATAAAGCGGTAGAAAATGAGTGAGAGAGTGAGAGAGAGATCACTCCTATAGGTCCGTAGTGGAGTTTGCTGTGAAGACAATGATCTTTAAAACATGGTAAAGAAAAAGTACAGATTTTCACAACACGACTAGTGAATTGTTTGACTGGCAAGTTGACTAATCTGTATAATTAGGCAGATTTGGATTTATGTTCACACCTGACCAGTCAAACACATTTCCTAGACACATGTGCAGACAAAATTTTATCTAATCAATAGCTATAACCTTTTATTGTGCTAAATCCACCATTGTTGAGACTGTGATGGATTTAGTACAATAACTGGAACTTTTCTCCCAGAACTTGTAGTCTGACAGGAATGACTGTTTAAGACTTTAATGGCAATAGACATAGGGATGAATTATTCACAGCTTTTTTTTTTCCATTTCATCATCAAATGCAGTTAATTAAGAGCTGTGTACAGAACATGTTCTCACTGTTGCAAATACTATTAAAGAAAAATCAGCTTGAGGTAGAATGCCTAGTTTGTGTCACGAACTAATCCCCAACGTGTGACTACTGATATATTAAAATATATATCAGCCTTGATATAAAAGTTACAAGTACATTATACCACAATCTTCAAATCTGGCTGATCGGAATGTATTGATTCATTTTCTCAAACACGGCAGTGCTGACTAATTTAAATAATAATTAAATAACCTTATCTTTTTAAATAACCTTATCTTTTCTACATCTTGTTCACATTAAATATTATTGCTGACACTTTATGTAATCTAAGCCTGATAATACATGGATCAAAGAAATGTGCTGTTATTTAACAAAAGACATTATATAATGATGGATGGTGTATTTCAGGTAAGGAGTCTCCAGGTACAGTGCCCTTCGATGCTCAGAGGTTTCCTGCTACAATAGATTTAATACTTTGTCTCGATGAGGAAAAGTGTGCGCTGGTGAAGGGATAACTGATAGCTAACAGAAGTCTTAACAATCCACACGATGTGGTCTTTTATGTCAAAATGAGAATATTTTGTAAGATAAGTTCCTATGGATCACAAAAACGCTTGTTAGCTTGTTGTATTGTTACTCCTATTATATTGACAGCTGAGTCAGTCTGGGTCTCTCAGGAACATTTGCATTTATATGAATTTAAACTCTTAGGAAAAATAAATAGATTTTTTGCCAAGTCATCTTAGCTAGTCATGATGTTTCAGCAAACAAAACTGAAAAATACTTTTAAAAGATAACAGTACTTTAAGGTTTTACCATTTAAGCTTTGTTGCATTAATCACAATATATAATGACTGACACGACAGCTGATTTTCTTTTGTTCATGTTTACTCATTCGTTTTATTCTGCCACAGATCTGCTGGGAACTTATGGCTTTTCGACCCCGTCTCGATTTAGCTGCGGTTAAAAGCCCCCTTTTGTTCCAAGAGCAAGGAATAATTCATTGCTTTGATTATATGATAGTGCTCTCTCTTGGCTTGTTGCCTGTCTTTTGGCTCAGCAACAGTTTTCTGAAGATCAGACTTGGAATATGAGTCTTTACAAACAGCATAGGCTTGTTAAGTGTCACTCGGTAACAGACAATACACATTTTTATATTACCATGATCAACAATGGCTCAACAAACATCCTCTAATTTATAAAATGTGTGAGAGAAAGAAAAAATTAAGAAAAAAAAAGAAAGAATGATTCCCAAGTCCCCTATGAGTGTAATGCAAATCAGAGAAAAGGATCATGTGATCTACCATCTGCTCAGTACAGAGGGAAGGATGAAGGATGGAGAAAGGAAAAGAAATGAAGATCAAGAAATTACGTTCGAAAAACAACATTTTTCTTCATTTAAGCGGCCAAACCTCTGCACAAATCCTTTCCGTTAAGCAGTTAGGATTTAGTATCTACAATTCTGTGTGTTCAGGTAATGCTAATGATAGCAGCACTACAGCTAAAGGAACAGATGGACACACCAGCACACAGACTGAGTCAGTCCTGGACCGTCTTTGTGTCTACTGGCTCAAGTAACGAGAGACCAGTATACAGTATTCAACTTACTACTTACTATGCTACACTCCCATCAGAGAGGTAGAAAATAGTATACGTTTAGCCAACTCCCAGTGAGAAAAAGAGACAGAGGGAAAGCAGTGGAGTGTGTGGATGGAAAAAACAAAGGGAGCTCAGATTGAAAAGAAATATCTTTCTCTTGACCTTTCTGGCATTCTCTTACAAACAAATGCTCACTAGCATTCTCTCTTTCCCTCTGTGCTCCCACACAAGCACAGTCCACAATCTGACACTGCAGTGAATATTAATCACAAACTCTCCTACACAACCAGTGCCGGTGCTTCATCCACAAAATGGCCCCAAAGTCCTCTTGAAGAGCAATGCCTCAGCTTCTTCCTACAGACTCAACTATGCGCTGTGCCCAAAATATACTAAAAAGCCCTTGAACTACAAGCTGTAGTGTTGGAGACAAACTGAAAAACAGCTTGGGGATTTAAGGCTTTAAAGCAAGGCAAGAAGTCTGGATTGACCAGGACAGCACTCTGCCTTCAGACCTTCAACCTGCTCATGTGTCTGATTATAGAAGAAAATCCATCCAAACTTTTGAAAGCAATTTGACTGACAGTAACTTTTAGTATTTAAACTATTTACTATAAGGAAATAGGAAAGCTCAGATGTCTGTTGGATTGTCTATTGTCGTTCGTTGCCTGATTGAATGGGTTGAGCATCAGCAATGCTATCACAAAATTGATCCTGTTTTGACTTGTTCGATCAGGCATGTCCGATCTTATCCTCACAGGATGTCGGCGTGCTGATTCCAACTGTTTAATCAGCTGATCTTGGCTTTCAACAAATTCATGTGTGGATTCTGCTTGACTGGAACGAAAACCTGCAACCACATCGGCCCTGTTCCGATAAGACTGGACACCCCTGTGTAAGATAGTTACCCGTTTAGCTAGTGAAAATGTAAACTGAAGCACAAGGACAGAGGAAATTGCGAGATGATGGTGGACATTCACATTAGTGAGAGTGCCGAATCTTCCAGGCTTAGGGAAAACTACAAACAGGCTCAGTGTTTGTAAAAGTTATAACATTGCTGTTTTTAAGGATGTGACAAGTTTTGATTTTTTTTACAAATATGAGAACATTAGTAGTTTCTGACGATCCATCCATGCTGTTTTGTCACCAATTGGCTATACTTTACCTTTCCTTCCTGTATATTTATATTTATTTTATTTTGATTCTAATTTGATGATGACAGTCGAAATAGCCTTTTACTCCATTTTGTGTGATGTATATGCTTGTTTATGTGACAAATAAAATTCGAATTTCTTGTCTGGTTTACAGCTTCAGACAGTTTTAAGGCTGTATTCTCTAAGACCGCCTACCTGTTGTCATTCAACTATTCATTTATTCAGTTACAGCAAACGCCTTGTCAGAGTGAAAGTGGAAACAGAGTTGAACCCAGGAACAGTGGGGGTGAAGTGGGAATACACTCTGAATAGGATGCCAGTCCAATACAGAATACTGCACACACTATTAGAGGAACATTTGAAGTAGGCAATCTAGCAAACTGTATGGATTTTGGGAGGTGAGACAAAACCAGAGAACCCAGAGCAGAAGAGAAAAATGGTGATATGTGCGCTATGAAAAGAATTGAATCCCAAACTGAGATTTTTTTTTACCCCATAATAAAAGGTGTGGTATATCCTCTGCTTACAACCTAAATCTAAAAATAATCTCATTAGAAATTTGAACAATCCCAAAAGAACTTTTTTTCTATATTTAGTATGTATGATGTCAATCCCACAGGAGCATGACTTTAGACTGGATTTAGGTGAACTTTGCTTAGCAATCATCAGATCAGTTAGCATAGCATCAAATTATGTACCTCATTAGCTGATTCAAAAGATAGAGTGTGAAATCAACTGGTAGCAATTCAACGTGATTGTCGCTTTAATCAAATTTGGATTCAAGTCTTAAAAGCAGTTCAAAATCAAAATTTCTGATACGCAATGCTTTCACCAAACGTGGGTATGAAATTCATCTTTCTGGTTGCCATGACAATCGTGTGTCCACCTAAATACACTCTACATTACAGCCTCAGAAAGCTCAGTTGCTTGAAAATGTTACATAACTATAAGGTTATCTGAAACAAAATCAGAGCTGCATAAACAAACACTTTCTTTAACTCTACTGAGGGCTGCGGAAGTTCCGGATCTATCGAACAGCCATACAAACAGAGTTTAAAGTCAGAGTATCCACAGGTCTGCAGCAGAAGAGCTTGCATGCTTATACTCACTGTCTCTGCAGAGTGGTGGCTGTGCCGGTGCTGACGGTCTCTCTGTGTCTTTCTCTGTCCCTCTCATTTTCTGTTGGGTTGGACCCAGTGGACAGGCCACGGCTGAGGCGCGTATGTGCATTGACAACACGCCGGTCTCGAGGAGGCACGGGCGGAGGAGGTGGAGGAGGGGCTGGGGCAGATGTGGCATTAGGGCCTGGCACGTTGTTGTGGCTCTGGATGGGGTACACTGTGGCTGAGTTCTGCACATGTGAAGAGTGCCCATGGGTCTGATTGGAGGCCCCTAGTGGCGGCAGTGGTGGGGGTGGACATGGCTGCCTGTCCAGTCGGAGATCCTTGTTCTCCTGGTTGAGGCGGTCCAGCTGCACCTCCAGCTCCTCGATGCGTCGCCGCTGTGTCTCCAGCAACTTCTGCTGGCTTTCGATGATGTTGTTGAGCTCCAACAGGTACTCCACAGCCCGGTTGGGGCTCTCCGGGCTGCCCTGGCCCGTGTCCATGCTTAAGGAACCTTGTACCTTGGAA
Organism: Tachysurus fulvidraco; assembly: GCF_022655615.1. Taxonomy (NCBI): domain Eukaryota; kingdom Metazoa; phylum Chordata; class Actinopteri; order Siluriformes; family Bagridae; genus Tachysurus; species Tachysurus fulvidraco. Next base: position 12,436,299 of record NC_062531.1, on the reverse strand, counting down.
CAGCTGTTCACTGCTGAAGCACAGATGGAGCTGTGGGATTACAATCACCCCAAATATGACAGCTCTCCCCCCCACGTGATGCTAGTGGGGGGGGGAGAGAGAGCAAACTAAATACTGGCTGTTCGACAGGAATCGAACAGATACACACTGTTTTTACTCTCCTGTTGACTTCCGTTAAGGACAGGAAGAATAATTTGTATCAAAGTGGTCGAATCATTTTTTGATCCAAGTTTCAAATCTGCACAAACATAGGAGAGAATGGGATGGATGGGAATGTCTGAGTCAGCAGATTCTCAAGCTTTCACAGGGTCCACCATGCAACAATGTGAACAAATCATCTGCTCAGATTAATCTATTTCCTCTCCGTGGTTCAAAGATTCAGCATCTTACCAACATGTCAGATCGGTGTAGCAGAAGACAACGAAGAAAGTGAAACCGTCTTGCTTTCATCTGCATCTCCAGCACATACTGGTGTCTCCTTTCCTTCTCCAGCATGGAGCTGAATGTCAAATGTCGCAGCGGTGCAGATGCTTCCTCGCCACAGAGCCTTCATGACTCATAGCGTGGAGAAGAGGCTGGGAGACATTTTCTCGCTGAGCCATTCCTCTGAGGAAAGGAGGGGGGGTAACAAAAGTTGAACCTTTCCACCGCAGAGCAAAATGAAAATTGCTTGATGTGCGCATGTCTTAATGGAACCAAACCAGATCTGCTCTTTTCTCGCTTCTTCTCAACCTCATGGCCTTTTCTTCAACCATCTCAACGTCCACGTCCCACCTTCATGCATTGCAGTGGCAGACTGACCACATCAATACACTAGGACCTATAGCTGTCACTACAACACATGACTGAAGCCTGTTTCTCTGCTGATGCTCAGACAAACTCGCTCCAGCTCCTTCACTCGCCTGAGGTTTCTCGTTCAGCTCTAATATTCCTCCTTGGACTCAAAACGTGTAAGGTCCAAAATAAGCAACAAAATAATCTGCTTTTCTTTCTCCGTTTCGTCGTTATTCATCCCCGAAGCTCCTTCTCCTTCATCTTTGCTTTAAAAACGCGTTGCTTTTCGCAGTCATTTTCTACAGCAGCAGCAGGAGGTTTTATATTGCGGCTTTACCCGGCTTTAGGTTCCTCCATCAGCTGTGAACTGTTATTCATTACGGACAGCTAGCTGTAGGCTGTGCGGCAGCGTTTTAACTAACTTCGCCTTCGTGTGCGTTATGACTCGCTTCCTAATTGGCAAGCAGCGCGCAGCTGCCCATTGCACACGCACGCGCACTCACTCACACACGCACGCACACGTACACAGTGGCTGAAAACACAGCGAGTTGTACACGATTCCTTTCAGCAGCTTCTTAGCGAGCCAGCGCGTTAGTAACGAATTCACACGATTTCCTGTGCTGTGGTCTGTGCTGCACCTGCCGCCATTCAGCATCCACCACCGCAGTGTCCACGCTGTCCACATGCGTCAAAGCCAATGTCTCCTCTCACAACCTACCTTTTCCTACCTCATTGCCTGTCGCCAACCGGCTTCAAACTCAAAATTCTAGTCCCACTTTCAAAGTATATACACATTTCCTTCAGCTGAGGTTCTGGTGCTCGTATTGCGTAAAACTAGCGATACATGAAGGAAACTGGGAGTGATGAGGCGGCCATCTTGGATCTAAAAAGCCGTTTTACTCGGCGGTGAAATTTCTCAGGCAGAGCCGCAATGGACACAGTGACACGCAATCTCTCTCTCTCTCTCTCTCTCTCTCTCTCTCTCTCTCTCTCTCTCTCTCTCTCTCTCTCTCTCTCTCTCTCTCTCTCTCTCTTGTGTGCTGCATTGATTCCGCAGAAAGAGAAAGCGTTTTATTTTTGTCCTATTTTTGTTTTACTTTGTCCTATTCCGAAATTCACCATTTGAACTACAGTAGTTTTATTTCTGTTAAATCTGAATTTTTTTTGGTCTCTCACAAGTTCACAAGTTAATACACCTTTTTTTTCTCCTCTTGGGTTCACTAGGAATACTGTACAAGTTTGGAAATGGCACCATATGTTGGGGTTGGTGTGTAGAGGCATTAATTTACTCACTCACAACAACCTCTTTTTTGTGGAAAATCTTCTTTTGAGCATTTGCATATTGTCATAAAACCTCAATAATTATATGTAACTACAGTGAGACTAACAAAAAAAAGGAAAGACCTAAGGATAGGTGCTGGATAAGGATAGGATATACGTAATTAAGCTGTTGTTGAAAAGGCCTCTTGTGGTTTAAGGTTTAAAATGTGATTTTTTTATGGGCAGAATTGCATCTTTTTCACCCGCTTTCCTCTTCAGATTCCACATAACTAAGGACAAATAAGTGTTTGTGCATTCAAATGAAGAACAAATCGTGTTTTATTTTTGCCTTTACGCTGAGAATAATGATATCTAGTGTGTGTTTATGTAACAGTGTGAATATGGACAGAATGGAGAGAGTGAGAAAGAGAGAGTGATGAAGAGAGCAATACATTTCTGATACACCCACACAATGGCCTTAATTATTCAGCCGCAGCAAAAAAAGGAATTCTGATCATTCGTATTAATGTGCTTTTGCTGTGTTTGTTCATCAGCCTGTCTGTCTCTACATCTGCCTGGGTAGAACTGGAAGGGCCAATCTGGAGATCTCTACTCAGACATCTAACCAATGCTTTTCGTTTGTTCTTTCATTTCTATCCATATATATATATATATATTTTAGAAATACTTCCTTGCCTTTATGTATACATTCATAAGGAGATACATGAACATTCAATATCATTTTTAATTTCTCCAAGTGTTCAATATTTGCTTAACACTGCAGAGTCAGTCATTTGGTTTTTAAATGTACCTTCTGTGTGTAGTGAAAAAAATCGAAGGAGAGAAGAAGAGGAATCTATTAGTCGCTATTGAAATGAATGACTGTAGTATGTAGTTACTGTAGTTACTTCTAGTATGTGAACAGCTGCAGTGAAATCATGGATTAAATAAGATTAGACTTAAAAAAGTCTTTGGTTTTAACTGTAGTGTGAGAGAAATATGTAAAAGAAAACAAAAAGGCTAATTCATTAGTTTTTGCACTACACTTTGGGTTAACAATCAAAAGATAATTTTAAAAAAATAGAAAATATCTTAATTTATTGGTATTTACTTGATATATTTGATCAGATGTGTAAAAAAAAAAAAACTTGGCACCTTTATTGGCAGACCACCCAATTTTTAGGTCAGCAAACGTATAGGAACAAATGTGTTTTGCTGCATAATGAAGTTCAACTGATTAGATTGAGCACATTTCTTTGTTAATTGGCAGAGAGAATGTGTCTGTAGATTTCTGAATTCATTATGCTGCTACCATTATGAGTTACATCATCAATAAGGATTGGTGATCCCATTTCAGAAGCATCCTTGCCAGCTCAAACCATGCCACTGCCTCCACTATGCTTGATCAGTGGGGTTGTATGTTTAGAATAATGAACAGATCCTTTCTTCATCCACGGTTTGGCATTTCCTTCCCCCTGATAAAGGTTAGTTTTGTTCTTTAAATGGTGAATTGTCGTACCTTCACACTGCCCATGGTTTTTCTTTTATTTTCTGTCTTCAATTGCTGTTCCTCTCTTTGGTTGACCTGTTCGATAATATTAGTACACCAGTGTTTTTTTCTGGAAATTCCACACTGTTGTTGATGGTTTTTACAATAGCACGATAGATTGTCCATTTTTTCTCAGCTTTAAATGACTTGCATTTCTTCCATAGACAGATCTCTGGCTTTTTTTTAATAACAAATGCAGTCTTCACAGTCTTCTATACTTCCCAAGAGTAGATGTTCAGTGCAATTGTTTAAAGAATCTATCTAACAGGCCAGACCAGGAAAAAGACTACAATATACTACAAGACTCTTCTCTGTTCTGGCACCAAGGTGGTGGAATAAACTTCCCCTAGAGGTCCGGACAGCTGAGTCACTGGCTATTTTCAAGCGGCGGTTGAAGACATACTTATTCAGGAAACATTTCACCTAGCACTTCTTTCCCTATCTTTTGCATTTAAAAAAAAAAAAGAAAGGAAAAAAAAGAAAAACACAAGCTTTGAGACTTTTTCATTGTAACTTTGAACAAATGTTTTAAACTCATGGTATCTTAAGTATGTAACCTAGTGAGCCAGCATTAATGTATTCAATGTTCGAGATTTAAGCACTTATGTACGTCGCTCTGGATAAGGGCGTCTGCCAAATGCTGTAAATGTAAATGAAAGTATTACAGATGTTATAATAATATAAAATGGTGGCAGTGGCATAGCCTGCAGCTGATTATAGTGTGATTGAGTGACACAGGCCCTCCTTAATTCATCTGGAGATTCCACCAGTGCTGTGAATCAAAAGGTCAACATGACATTTCCCTGCTGCTTGACTCCCACTGTGTACCTTGCCAATATTCAACAGGAAAGTGAGCACACCTACAATGGGCTTAAATTAGATAATTAAAGAAGATAATTAAATTGAAGGACATTTAAGAATACCAAATTGCTCACCATCCATGAGATTTGAATATGAAGACCAGGGCACACAGGGAGCTGAGCAACATTTCTGAATGATTTAGGACACACTAAGGAAGAGCTCTTTTACAGCTTTGCTGTAATTCTGGCCTAAATTTTTTAAATCTGCATTTTAAAGTGTTTTGTGCTGATGAGCTATGAACACACTTGGCCATTGCATGTTACTGGGATTCATAAACATATTCTCATGACCATATAAAAAAAAATCACAAACAAAACTTTTGAGTTGACACAACCACAACCCAGTGTTTTGTAGTGACAACATATATTGCGCATCAATATTAAGACCTGCAACTACTGTACAGACTTATGCACTACTTGTACAGTTGAATGCACTCTGAAAACAGAGTGGTCTCTCAGTTCCAATGAATTATGACTCTTTGTATTAGTTTCAGAAGTCCAGTGCCATTGTTTGAAAGATTGTTGGAACATTCATTCATTCATTCATTCATTCATTAACCATTTGCAGGACTTTAGGGTCTCAGTAGTTCCAGAGTCTATTCCAGCAACACTGGGTGTGTGACAGGAAAACACATAGAGTGATATGCCAGTCCATTGCAATGCATAGTGCTAGTGCTACTATGAACACTATTGAGGGGCATAAGTGAGGAGCAGTTTAGAAATTCAGATTTCTGCCAATTGTCTTCCAAACTTGCTCACCAAAGTTTCTACCCAGTATTTGGTTATCCCCTATCATGTGTCAGTAAGGGTGCATCTTTCAATTGCTCTTCATGCTACAGTGCAGTGAAGTGTAATAAGGTGCTATTTTTAAATTGCTGAATAATAAGTGTGGAAGCCATATTGTTAAATGAATTTTGCAGTGATTTATATGGCGATTACTACTAAGACTACTCATGCAGCAGTAAAGTATATTGACTAATGTTTTTTTTTTTTGCCATCTTCTCGATCATATATCATTGTAATAAGCATCCTTGTATTTGTTTATTATTTATTTTTGGTTAGCTCATTGAACTAGATATCAGAGAAATCTGAGAATGAATATGAAAATATTCATTCTTTATCCATTTTGTTATTTTGTATTTTTTCAGGCTTAACAGCAAGTGCTTGTAATTATATGTGGTGGCTCTAACACTACCGAATAACTTAATTTCAGATACTTTTAATCAAGTAAAATCTGGCAGTGTTGTTGGTGTAACTAAAACTCTGCACATCTGAAAGGGATGTCCAATAAATACATTTTAGTGCCTGTGTATTATTACTCTGAACCTGTTTCCTACAAACTTTTTAAACTTGAATACAGTCCATAGTGAAGCTGATGAAGGTGAATGTTAAGCTTCAATGGATCTATAACTGGAGCCATGTGTTGCAGTCAGATGAAACCAAAACCAGTCAAATGTTTGGAAATGAAGCTGAAAATATTGGCATGGAAAAACTTCCTTAGATGGAAAAAGAAGAAACCTTGAGAGGTACCAGACTCAAAAGGGAACCCATCCTTATTTGGACACTGAAGGATGTGATTATAAATATACGGTCCATCAATTGTGAATTGATTAGGAGGTTGTTTTGTCTTTAGAGACCACATGTAGTTGGCATCTCCTCTTAGAATGTCCGTATACGCCGAATCGAACTAGCACTAGATGATAATTTGCATGTACTAGAGCACAAGATTATGGAAAGTATTATGTGTATGCCTGACTAAAGAGATAGTGCTTTAATCTACATTTAAACTGTGAGAGTGTGTCTGAGCCCCGAACACTGTCAGAAAGGCTATTCCAAAGTTTGGGAGCTAAATACAAAAATGCTCTACGGCCTTTAGTAGATATTGATATTCTGGGAACTACCAGAAGTCCTGAGTTTTGTGACCTCAAAGAGTGATCAAAGGATTGTAGCATGTTAGAAGACTGATTATATACATGAGAGCTAAGCCATGTACGTAAGTAGCAGCAGTTTGTAATCAATTCTAAACTTAACAGGTAGCCAGTTTAGAGATGATACAATTCATTCATTCATTCATTCATTCATTCATTTTCTACCACTTATCCGAACTTCTCGGGTCACAGGGACTCAGGCGTCATCGGGCATCGAGGCAGGATACACCTTGGACGAGTGCCAACCCATCACAGGGCACACACACACTCATTCACTCACACACTCACAAACTACGGACAATTTTCCAGAGAGGCCAATCAACCTATCATGCATGTCTTTGGACCGGGGGAGGAAACCGGAGTACCCGGAGGAAACCTCCGAGGCACAGGGAGAACATGCAAACTCCACACACTGAAAAAGTGGAGGCGGGAATCGAACCCCCAACCCTGGAGGTGTGAGGCGAACGTGCTAACCACTAAGCCACCGTGCCCCCCAGATGATACAATTATAACATCAAATTAAAGTTAGTCAAAAGGTCACATAAGTGAAGAGGGCAGATAGTAGTTTCCTGCACATGTTACACTACCATTTACATTTACAGCATTTAGAAGACACTCTTATCCAGAGTGACTTACATTTTTTAAATTTTATTTCAGGTGTATAAAATTTTAGTTTATACACCTGAGCAATTAAGGGTCTTGCCACTTGGTGGACCTGGGATTCGAACAAATGACCTTCAGATCAGTAGTCGAACACCTTAACCACTGAGCTACCACATCCTACCATGTGATACAGCATGAACAGCAGTTTGAAAAGATGGTGTGAAAATGAAGGAAAGATCCATGGATGCAGATAATTTAAAATGTAAAAGGTTTTGGTTAAAGAAATTAGCATCTCAATAAACCTAACCTTAAAATCTCATAAATTTTCCAATGCAAATTTTCTGCTCTCAATTCCTTTTAATCAGGTTTTGAGAAGCTGCAGACAACGGTGAAAATTTCCACAACACTCCCCGTCCATTTTGTCCGCCCCCTTATTTCAGAGTTAGCATAGCAGAGCATGGAGAGTGTAATTAGCAAGCGCAATTAAGAGACTGTTCACGATTCCCCAGAGGAGCCCACAGACACAGCTGACAATGTGTAGCTTAAGTGTGATCATCAGTGGTACAAATGTGTTTTGATGTATGCTAATGTCTGTGCTTAGAGATGTGATGCTACAAGGGGTGTTGGGAGTGTGTGTGGGAAGCAAGTGTTTTAAAGTTTACAGAGAGACAAAGAGTTATTAAAGGGCTTATAGAAATAAGTCAACATTAAAAACACTAACATATTTCATGCAGCATTCAGAATTTTTTTTATTCCAATTTTAGGTTTTATAATTTAATTAAATGTTTGTTCTTTAGAGCAACGAATTGAGCTTGGATGAGCAAGATGTTGTGCAAATATTACTCAGGGTTACTTCACTGATTCTAGTTTGATTTAACGTTTCTTTACATTGAATGGAAATAGAAACAAGGCCAAAGTTGTGTTAAATAAAAATGAAAAAAGATATCAGAACATCCTGTAGCATATAGCATCAACTGAACAACATCGTATCCAATTAGAAACAAAAATCTCCACTTGGGAAGAAAATTCAATACGGACATTACTTACTGTTTTGAACTGTACTATACAATGAACACAATGCACTTTAACACTCAGTTTTCACAGTACAGTTTATCTTTACATATTGTCATAAAATACCTTGATGTTCAGTTTGACTGAAAATGATTAAAATGACATTAAATAATAGGCAGAAATTACACATTTAATTATAAACCCTGAACTACTTTTCTAATGCAGTAAACACCAGCAGTTACTTTACCAGTGCTCACTTCCATATCTCTTTGCTTAAAATATCTACTGTAGCTACTGCCTGTAAACAAAAACAAGGAAAATAGATCATCCCAACTGGCTTATTCTGTTTCTCAACAGCTTGTATCCAATAAAAATAAACAAAGGAATGATAATATAATATAATATAATATAATATAATATAATATAATATAATATAATATAATATAATGCCCTTTGACATCATGTATTAGAACAATTTTGTGTTACTGCCAGTTCACTCGTATCGCACTCCATTCGAATGAATTGCATTATTGCGTGGCCTGGGTTCGATTCCTGGGCAGAGAACCAACCCAACACTGTTAGTGCAGTTCCCAAGAATAAAAATGGGTGAGTTGTTTTCGGAAGGGCATACAGTATCATTAAATATGTTTAAATATGTTAGTGGTGAAACTAGCGAATCTTAAAACCTTGAATTGACTGTTTTCTAACTATAGAACAATATCGAATCTCCCTTTTTTATCTCCAAGTTCCAGAAAAGTTCATACTTACAGTGGAATATTCATTTTTTAGTCAGGATTTCGGATTTGCATCACAGTACAGAGTACTGAACACTGATTAAAGTGATAAATGATGAACCAAGGTTTATTTCTTCCAGAGGTTTTCATGCTTTATTTACTCTATATACTCTTTATTTATTTACTTTATTTATTGTTGAGGTGCTGCACTATACACATCAGAGTTACTCAGTGCATTAATTAACATGTGTAAATGACAGAACATTTCCAGAATTGGGAACACCAATATGTAATTGTATGCATGAAAAATAAAGCAACAAATCAACTAAAAAAAATTAAGTTAACCACAAAGCTGTCAAATAACATTCCTGCTTACTGCATGCAGCCACCAACAACTTTGGCCAACAACATGCAGACATTTTGTCAAGATCGGAAACAAATTGTGCTATTTCAGACATGACACACTATATTATAAAAAGGATTACAAGATTCGTGTCTTATTAATACACTTTAACCAGCTCAGCATATTTATTAAGGAAGCTAGAATCTTCAGCCTAGTCCATCCGGTTTCTGACAACCAAAATATGGGAGCTTCCTCTTGGCCAGGTGACTAGCAAATACGCTTTTTTTTTCTTTTTTTTTTAACAAACCGGGTTTGTAAAAAAAGTACGAGACAAAGTTTGGGAAAGAGAGTTCAAATTGCATTAAAATTCATGCACAAGTATAATTATCGCTAGGTAGGTAGGTACCCAAGTAGGTGAACAGCTAGGCTCCAATAAATACCAACCAATACCCAACAGTCTATACAGTACATACATTTTGGGGCAAGTAAATTAACATTGAATTTACTAACTATAAGCTCATTTGTGATAGTTGTTTCTATTTGTGTAAAAAAATATAAAACTTGTATTGATCCCTATTGGGATAGAATTATTGAGATGTGATTCACCCATAACTAAAACTAATAGCAGCACTCCTCTATCAAAACCAATAGGAATGAAGTAGAGCTGGTCTCCAGCTTTAAGTTCCTGGGAGTCCATATCTCCGAGCATCTGTCTAGGCTGTCTATGAGAACACATCATCCCTGGTTAGGAAGGCACAAGAGCATCTTTACTTCCTGAGAAGACTGAAAAAAGTTCACCAATCCACAAAGATCCTGACCAATTTTTATCACTGCATCATTGACAGCATCCTGTCAAACTGCAAATGGTGGTGAAAACCTCCCAACGCATTGCTGGCACGCAACTTCCTGCCATCGAGATGCTTCACCACAGTAGACACGATACAGGACCATCTGCACCAGAACCAGTTTTTTCCCCACAACCATAAACCTATTGAACTCTACACTACACTGCTAGTACCCTGATGTCTCTCTAACACTTCTGCATCACTCTGTAAACTCAGTCACATCTTCTTTACCTAATTCTAAATGTATACAACTGTAAATTCATTGCTTACCCTAGTTTGCCTCCATTTACATGCATTATTTGTACATACTGTATCTTTCTCGGTTACTGTTGTACATACAATAATACAATAACCCTAATGCACACATTTGCACAGATATGCATATATTTTTTAGACATATTGTGCCGTTTATACAATTAGCACATATACACATATGTGTATATGTGCTAATTGTATATATACACATATATGCACATACTCTCTGCCATAGCTAATCTGCACTTGATCCTTTGCACATTTTTTTTATTTTAGTATTTTTTTTTTCTATTATTTTCTGGTAGATGCTAAACGGAATTTCGTTGCTACGTACCTGTACTATGCGATGACAGTAAAGTATCTATCTATCTATTGGGGTAAAATTATGCAAACAGTTTTACAACTGATGATATCATTGAGTGTGATTGTGTGTATGTGTGCTTCAAAAAGAGCTTCAAGCATTTCTTTCTAAAGATTAGAATCTGATCTCAATGCGGTAACACGATTGACGTGTAGGTGGGAGACTGTGTATTACTTTGTGTGGGAGTTAAACATCTCCCAAGCTGTCTGTTTGTGTGTACCAGAATGAAATTAAACAGATTCAACCTATGAATGAAATTACAGAGTGGTGAAATTGAGAACGCACACTCTCCTCATGTACGTGATAATGCTTATATGAAATCTGGTGCTAGGATTTCTCAGTGTTTTCTTCCTGATGGTTTCTGAAGAGCATTTTCTTCAAAATGACAAAATAAAAGCATGATACAAATGTAACAGTTAACTCTAAACTAAACAGAGTAAAGCCTAACATGTCTATTCAAAGGAGTACCGTGTTATTCAGAACTGAAAAAAAAAAAAAAAAAAAAAAAAAATCAAGCAAACATGCCAGGATAAATCAGTGAACACGAGCAACACCATTCAGTTTAATCACTTTATTGTGGTAACTGCATGTCATTATTTCATTGTTCATAATTCAAAACTCCCTGTTGATGCATTCAAAAACAATACAATTATCTTCATACATATCAAGAGCAACGAATAAAAACCTGTACATCTGTACTATTAAGTGTCGTGTAGACTGCTATATACACACCCTCAGGTAATAGTCAAAGTTCCTGCTGCACGAGCGCAGCTTGAGAACAGTGGCTACTTGTTCAGCTTCAAGTCAGGAGGAGGGAATCCGAGACCTGGTTAACAAATCAAATGAAAAAAATCTGCCTACATCTTCTTCCTGTATAACTGAAGCAGAAGAAAGAAAACAAAGGAGAGGGCAGTAGTTGTAGAGGAATATATTTATAAGTATATTTCTGGCTAGGGTTAAAGTAATGACTGTGGTTTAGGATATAACCAGGAGCAGTGTGCTATATCAAGCATGCAAGTATTTCAGTCTAATCAAGCCTTTTACATCTTAGAGGTAGTGATGCACCGAAAATAAATCCTGTCTCAGACCAAAATTTAGGACACACTGGACTGAAAAAGTTATATATATTTAAATGTGTTTATTTTCTTAACCATTGCAGGAATTACTTAAAATAATGACCCTTTTTATTTATGCTTTGGAATAATTCAGATAATTCACCCAAGCAGTACATGGTGATGATGTAACATCACTGATCGTTTGCATAGCAGGTAGCATTTAAAAAATAAATAAATCCAGCACTGCAAAAACACATGCAATTACAAATAAATGTCTATCGTTGGCATGTGCATTATGGGTAGTGCCAGAAAATGTAGTTGTGTGTCTGTGTGTGTGCGTGTGTGCGCGTGCAATGGTGCACGCAAATAATGCAACAGAAAAAAACTGATGCATGGTTTCCAGACTGGACCCACTGATTTTGAGTTTAAACAGAAATGTGGGATCTAGCATAATCTGGCAACACTGAACAAAGTGATTCACTACATATACGTCAGTGATGTATTATTAGATTCTCGACATTAGCTACAATACGTCTTTTGTATTCAGTCTAAAAAATTTGTTTTTCAGTCAGCACCATTTATTTACAGGTGTTGGAGGAAATCTCGGTGCATCCCTACTTTGCGGTAATATGTTTGTAACCCCAAAAGCATTTACGCTGACAAATTTGTTTCTTGCCATACAAGACATGATAATGTGGTTACATCCTTATTTCAAGCCAGAAGCATTAATCATTGTAGCTTTTTTAAACCTGCTACACATGTCAAGCGGCGCAGCAGCAGTCATGCGCACATCAGGGCGCCGTATACGTCTAATTCGGCTGCAAGCATCATGCCACTGAAGCATGTACAAAAGCATGTACACTTCTGCAACGGTTTTCAAGTGTAAAAAAACAAAGGTGTTGCAGAAATGTGCTGCTTTGCCGGCTGTGCCCTCTCCTTCGGTCATCTTTCTCCTAGCTGTCCAGCTGCTCCTGCTACTTCTCTAACTACTGTCTACAGAATATATAGTCTAGTGGGGAAAAGCAATGTTTTCTCTTTTTTTTGTTTTGTTCTTAATTGTTCTGTACAATGGCTGATTCCTTAACAAGGCTAATGTAATAAATTCAAGTTGAAATTCAAAGCTGAACCTTAACTTTCACATTTTGACATTTCAACTGTCGACACTTACAAAAACATATAAGAACAAAGGCCTTATTCCTTTCTGCAAAGAGAACGAGGATGACATCGTTAATTAGCATTTCAATAGCGCAGTCGAGTAGATTGACCTCAGAAGTTATAGTATCAAAACATGGCACCGTTTCTTAAATATAATGATTGGCTCATATTATGGCTCCTTCTTGTAATTCAACCTCAGGTTTTTTTTTTTGTTGGTTTATTTGTTTTTTTTTTCAACCTACACTTGATGGTCTAACTTGCTACTGGCTGAAGTTAATCGACAGGTAGACGAGACGCCTTTGACGTGGTGATTATTGGGCGTGCTGTTCAGAACCGCATACTTATACATTGGCACTGTGGGTGGCTATTCACCTTAGTTTTGATAGCGAAGGGAGCTAAAGCAAGGAGCCTGTTAACTTGTGTGTTGCAAAAAAAAAAAAGCACCAGGGTCTGACCATGCTGAGATTTCTTATCAAGGGGATTAGAGGGCCACTAAAAAGCATTGCACATTTCACCACGTTACATTAGGACAAAGTGTCAAAAGAGGGGTCAGGACAATAAAAACATATCTTTCTATAGGATGATGCTCGCAGAGTACATCTAACAGTCATGCATCTAACTTATTTTCATCATGTTTCGAACATCATGTTACATCATGGAAGAGGTCGGCACTTTTTTGCCTGTTTTTGTGTGCCAGGGTATAATAATAATAATAATAATAATAATAATAATAATAATAATAATAATAATAATATGCTGTTGTTTTTGTTACTGTAAACATAGCTTGAAGAATATTATATTCTGTGCTACATATAGTATTTCTGATATGTTTGTAGCTGATAAATCAGACTAGACTTTAAAATATTGTTCTGGTATAAAGCCTACAAGTTTTCTGGGAGTTTTCTTTATGCACGATAGTCTTGCTTTACAAGAAGTATCTGCTACAGTACTGTCTCTCTCTCTGACGTGAAAAAGGTTACCAAACATCATCCCAATTCGATACAAACACGACAATGCAGATTTGCTCTTTTAGGAATCGAATACAAAGTGAACACTTAGGCTGGTTAAAGTCTCCAGAAGGTCAATAAACTTGTGAGCTTGTCACATTTCGCTTCTACTCTTATAATACAGTTGGACTCTTTGTAACTCGATAAATGCTTGTGACATGCTATTACATACAGCATGAATAACATGACATATCCTGCATACGCATCTACTAGTGTTATAAATCTTATAGAAGAAATACTTGTTCTTTTTTTCGTTCTTAATTAACGTTTTTAAATACTGCTGTGTAGTGAAATTTGTTTTAGGGTAAAGATACGTGGTGTATACTGAAACAGGAAACAGGGAGATGGCCTCCTATTGCTTAGACAGGCAGAGGTAAAGAGAGATGCATAAGCTGGTGCTGCAGTACGTCTGACACTAGATGACCTCAGAAAGTCTTCCCTTCTGTTCCATGCCAGTCATTTCTCAGCAAACCTCCCGTGCTTCAAAAGTACACAATATTCCCAATCTAGGCCTCGGTAGAAAAAAAACTCCTCCGCAATTTTGATCAGTAAGTCTTACAAAATGCATAGAAGACACCAGTATCAAAATGCCCTTTTTATCTCCTGAAACGAGGGATCGAACGCATGAAGCTAAGAGAGTGAATGATAGATGTGGGAACAGCAATCTTGATGCAGACTGGAGGAGGGCTGAGCAAAGGGGATCTAACTGGCCTTGGGGTTTGTTTCTTTTTCTGCCATTTTGTAATGCGCTGGGAATCTGGAATGGCTCTGAAACGGCAATTCTAAACACAACATGAGAAACATGAGAAACAAAAACTCCGGGATCCTGAATTCAACACAGACGTCTTAACAGAAGTCTAGTGTTTCACGTAAAGGAATATCACATGAGGCACTTGTAATGACTCGCTGACCGGTTGCAGAATGTGTGCAGTATTTTTTTTTCCTCTGTCTTGTGTACTGAGTCTTGCAAAGGTTTATAGTTCAAGAGGCAGAAGAATGCTTAATTGCACACTCTCTACTTTGCTACGTCATTTAATCTTTTGTTTATATCATCTTTTTTTATTTTATTAAATAGATACTTTTTTTTCTTTTTTTTGGTAAACACCAGCTAAAGAAGCAGAAGGCACCTGGAGAAGTCTGAGATGGCTCACTAGCCTCATAATAAAACAGTTCTTTCCCCGTCCTTTCCCCAGCACGGACAGCTAGATCGACACACTCGGTGGGGGAGAGGGTTACAGTCTGGTCACGGAAAAGCAAGCAGCTAATACAGATCTTAAATAAATCTTCCTCTATTTTTCTGTAATAGAATCTTAATGCATTCATAAGAAAATAAAAATATCAAAATAAAAAAAATGTCAAAATGACAAGATAAAAAAGAACTTGTACATGCTATGAACAACACTATGAATACATACACGCATATGGATTTGCCTTGCAGTTTAGCAACCAATCAGAACCATCCCATGATGGCAGCATGCTCTCTCCTTTTGTGTCACCGGCCTCTATGTGATGGTCCTTTCAGTTCGCCTGGACTGCAGACACGGGTGCTGGTTGCAATTCAAGCGGCTCGTCTTGAAAATGTGAAAGCAGGTGTTTTTTTTTTCTTTTCAAGATGGACGAGAGCTGGTGGGATGAAAGTGGTGTGCTGGTCTCCAAATGACATGCATGTGTGTGTGTGTGTTTCTGTATGAGAGAGAGAGAGAGTTCAGAGAGAGTAATCTTTTTAGAACCAAAGGCCTCCTGAATGCTGGCTCAACCGGTTACCTTCTAAGACCTGAGAGAGTTTATAGGGGCTGGGGACGAGCCATGGGCCCGGGGTGAGGTTTGGGGTAGCAGAGATCTCCAGGGTGTTGCTGAGGTCTCTGGGGTCAAGGGACCAATGCGCCCCTGCGAACGAGATGCTAGCTGCAGACACGCTGACTTCAGAAATGCTGAGTGCAGAGTCAGCGTCAGAAAGATTGCCATCGTCACCCAGAGACATGAGGAAGGAGAAGGGTGCTTTCTGTGTGACCCCAGTAACCTCTTCTGTGCCCTCAGGCACATCATTGTTGTTGTTTTCTATATTTCCATACTTTTTTCCCTCCTTCTTTTCATCTCTCCTCCGCCTCCCTCTTGAATCTGACTGCTCCCTTTCCTCTTCCTGTTCCCTCTCTTCTCTCTCATGAGTTCCAATTGTCACTTTGTTCCTCCTGCCTCCAGAACTCCTCTTTTTCTCCTTCTCCCTCTCCCTCCTCTCTCTTCGCTGCATGTCCTCTTCCACCCCCTCGGTACTTCTTGGAGCCTTTTTGGTTGTACTCTGCCTTGGTTTCTCTCTCTCTCTCTTCCTCCCTGAGTGGGAGCTCGCTGTGATGCTGACCAAGTCACCTGAAGCCTGCTCAATCTCTGGAGTGCCTCTCCTCTCCTCCTCTGCTCCTCCTCGGCTGCTACGTCCTTGTTTCCACCCCCTTTGTCTCTCTGCCTCTCTGTCCACACTTTTCTCAATGCTCCTTGGCAGGGAGAAAGCCACTCCACTCTCAACCGGTTCCTCAGAGCGTAAGGAGGAGGGGGAGGCTGCTCCACCTTCATGGCCTGAGAGAGAGCGAGAAAGAGAAAGATAGAGAGAGAAAGATAGGGACAAAGAGTGAGTGAGAGAGAGAGAGAGAGAGAGAGAGAGATGAACTTGAAATGATACACACACCCATATGAGAGCTCATTGTTATAATAGACTGGAATGAATGTGAGGTGAACAGACAAACGAGTAAACAGAAATGCTATGTACTGAACTGCCACATTGCATTAATCTCCTTTTCACTTTGCTGTAATCAGACACCATGCCGGCTGCATACTACATCACTTCAGCTAGTCCTAGGGACTAAAGTATAAATGCTTTCCATGTTACATTTGAAATAATAATGAGTTCTATTATATTCAGAAATAAAAATATAGCATCAAGCATCATTCGGTGTTATCTAAGCCCTACCTAACATACACTAGGTAAACACTCACTGTATGACTAGCTGTTGGCAGCCATTAATGTTAGTTGGATGAGAGATAAGGTTAAAGATTTAGGCTTTTTTTCTAATATTAAAACAAACCAATTTACAGTGAAGTCAGAATGGCACTAATTAATGCTATAACTATTGCTGCTACACAACCAAATAGTTCACAGTTTACAGCCCACTGTTCTGCATAGTGTTATGTCACGACTCAAGTTCCTGGAGACATGACATTTCGTTTCAATGTATAGAGAGGAATGACAATAAAAACCCACTTCAAATGACTTGAAGTACAGTATTCTAACCCTGTATATACATATTAAGTAACACTGGGCTAACCCTAAACCTAAGCCTAATTGGAAAGCAATGACGGATTGAAGTTCCTTGGGATTTAATCTGTAATCTGTAAGTGAGTGTTGTAAAGAAGTGTACGGAATAGACAAGATGAAGGTGAAAGGTTATCTCTAGCAGTCATTTAAAGACAAGAAGCAGGGAGTAAACAAAAAGAGCCAAAAACACTGCTGAGAACCTAAGGCAACCTAAAAAAAACAGGCAAAACTAATAGGAACAGCTACCAACCGTGTGTTTTCTGTCCGGCCGATGACATAGAAGCAAGGCTCGCCCTGTTTGGAGTTGGTCATGCAGAGCGATAAGCTGGAAAGCTCCACTGAGGTATAGAAAGAGAAAGAAAAAAAGGGAAAGAGAAGGGGGAGGGTGGATGACAGCCGCATGGAAGACCGATAGGGAAAAAAAAAGAGGGGGGAAAAAACAGACAAGACAAAGAAGAAAAATCCCAAAGCATAGTTAGGAAAAGGTGAACAGAAAGTTGCCCATCGTGCTGGAAGTGAACAGAGAGATTCCCTCTACACACGCTAAGACCAAAAGAAGAGTACTGAAATACCAAGAGCAATACCTACGTGTCCCTTTCTCCTTACCGTAGTCTGGTACATATCCATTTCCTCTCTTCAGGACCAGGTGGATGCGGTGTCCTCCTTTGCGTATCTGTTCCACGGCTTGGCTATGCGTCATGCCTGCTGTGCTGTCCCCGTTAATCTCCACCAGCTGATCACTCACCTAAATCGACATGACAGGCCTTACTGAACAATTTACTGAGCAAATTAACGAACAAACACCACCTGCCACAAAGGTAAGCCATGCTATACTGTGCTGGATTATATTGGAAGAATTTACTGTAATTAGAGGTGTCGTAGAGATGCTCCAGGTTGTGTTCAGAATGAGGTATATAAGGATGTATACAGAAAGTGTCAGAAAGTATTGTGCATGTGTGTGTAAACGTGTACCTGTATTTTTTGGCTGCGAGATGCTGGTCCTCCTTCCATTAGCCCCAACACATACAGTCCCATGTTGTACTCACTGCCCCCTCTCAAACTGAAGCCAAAACCTGTCGGGCCTCTGTCCAGATCCACACTGTAATACCGAGGGTCCTGCTGAAAGAAATGGACAGAGAGAGATAGATATAGAGAGAGAGAATTGGAAAGAAAGCATAAACAATTCCATTGTTTAAAGTTCTTTGTATTTTATCCCTTTCAAATACTATTGGTAACTTTACATTATATGACCTATATGGTTTGTGAACACCTGACCATCACGCCCATATGTGCTTTTTAAATCCCATTCCATATTTACTGCCATCTATGCTCTTGTAATAACATCTATAAAACCACTCCATTAGATTTTGGAGTGTTGTGGTGGGGACAAGAGCATTAGTCAGGTCACTGATGCAAGGTGGACAACTTACTTTAAAAGTCCACAGCTAAATATGGTTAAACTGATGATAAAAAAGCTTCTTGACTTGACTTGACTTGGGGTGTGATCTACTTTTCAGCTCAACCCAAAAGTTCATTTTGGTTGTGGTCAGTGCTCTGTGCAGAACCCTTGAGTTCTTCCACTTGTTTATGGAGTTTACATTGTGTACAGGGACAATGTCATTCTGTAAGAGGTTCACGCCTCTACCTCCCAGTGAAGGAAAATTGTAACGACACAAACTACAACATTTTGAAGAAGACCCACATATACAGTAGGTGTGATGTTCAGCTGTCCGAAAACCTTTGCCCATATAGAGTGTCTAATAAAGTGCAGCGTTAAAACAGCTTGAAAATCATCATTTGATTTGACTGGGAATTGAGAAACAGCCTTACTGTAAGAAGGTAGTTAAAGTAAAATATAGATATCTAAAACGTAAAGCAGTCTGCATGATTCACACAAGCCATTTTCCGATGTATATGCTTTAACCAACACAACATGTAATGCAACACAGGAGAGTTTGTGTTATGTCTTCTCAGCAGACATACAGTAACAAAATAATATCACATCACTAAAGACATTTAGCAGTTGACACGAGGCAGATACAAATGCAGGGTGTAATACAAATACCAGAAACAAAAATAGAAACAAGAACCCTGTAATGGGAACGAACAAAAGCAAAAACGAGGCCGAGAGCAACGTGATACAAAACACACAAGATATTTAGCACAATAAAGGTGATGCACCATAAAAGCTTGACAACTAAACACAGAAACAGGAACTTAAACAGTGTTACTAATTTTGAGAGTAATCAGTGAGGCATGTGAGCAGGTCATATCATTTCTCATGTCAAGATGTTTGCATGATTGCATGTTATAAAAGACATGTCTGTTGTTAATCAATTTGTAATATATAGTCTCTAACCCAATATGAGTTATGCTTGAAGTCTAAAAAATGTGATTCCATTTTTTCCCTCTCTGGTTGCTAGGTACCTCGCTGACTGAAATGACATTCACGCTGCGTTATAAAAGAATATATTTATGATTCCGTGGTTTATATTAAGCTCATATGAAAGTCACCTTTTGTCTGGTTATGTGCCCTTTTCTTAACTTGCTTTCTGCATCAAAGTCTGTATACTCTGTCAGGTTGGAGGCATCTAAGAGAGAGAGAAAGAAAAAAAAAAAAAGCATTGTCACAAGAAAATAAAAAAAATCAAAAAATTAACAAATGATGCACTGGTGCCCTCTGGAGGACACACTGTTCTACAAAAAGAAGCTGTGTTGAGTCACAGAAATTATAAATAAGGTAACACGAAGTACAAATATTAGCTGTAATAGGGCAAACCTTGCCAGTGACAAACCATTACTTGTGTTCAGAGTTTCTCTTTTGGTCTTTTTGGGACAAGACGACCCCATTTTAAAGTTCGAATCAGACACAGAGCACAGCAGAAAGAACTGTTTCCAGACACAGGAGGTAGTTTAATTTCCCCAGTGAACATGTTTATAGACATTTGTCACATACATTTTTACCTGAACACAATGAAATAAATGATTAAAAATAACAGATTTTTGTAATTTTTGTGAATTTAGAATTTGTGATTCTAATTCCATTCTTTACATTTGTGTGTTTACTTAAAAATAAATCAAGATTAGACTTCCAGGAAAACAAAGATAAGCTGTTAAACCGATAAAGTTCATTGCTAATCAGAGAAGCCCCTGTTTCCCATGAGCACTGAACAGTATTGATCCAGTATCGAACAGAACAAGAGGAATAAGCATACTGTTGTTGGCGCGTGGGATGATGGTGAGGCGGAGTGTGTTGCCTGCTCGCCGCAGGATCTGCGCCAGATCTCTGTGAGGCAGTGTGAGCACAGAGCGGCCCTCAACTGCCTCCAAATGATCACCCTGCTGGATCTGACCGCTGCGTGCTGCTGGACTGCCCCTTCGCACGGTCACAAACCTGTGAGAGAACAGCGACGATGCTGGAGAGAGAGGGAAAGAGGGAACGAGAGAAAGAGAAAAAGAGAGAGAGAGACAAAATCCCCAATTATTGTTGATGTACCAAAGTGCGCAGTGTGTACTGTGACATAGTCTTTCATTTAACATGCTTTTAAAGGACACACATATCAGTCTGAATTCTGAAAACCCTTTAAATAGGAGACAAAAATGACAAGACTGTTAGATTGTATTCTTTTTAGAGCAAATATCGTATTTTTTTTCAGTTTGGCTGTTATACAGAGTACAGAGCATTAGTAATGTATTATTGCAGTACAGTGCAGCACAAAGAAGTTTATATAGCAAACTAATTTTTGCAATAGAAAACCTTACCTATAATATGCATATAAAACTCCTAAAATTAGTACAAGTGTTCAGTTTTTTTAACCTGAGAGTAATAATCTTCAGAAAAAGAGCTGACGTTAGTGCCAGTCACATCCCGTCCATCTTTTCTTTTGCACTCTTGACATGCACCGCTAAGCAGAGACTAGAACATAAGGGGGTTAAAGGATCTGTTGCAGTCTCCATCTTTCATTCTGTGAGGACATGCATACATAATCGATATTAAGCAAAGGTGGTCCAAAATAGTTCCATCAACCACCAAAGAGGCCACACAAAGTGACAGCGCTGCTAATAATTGATGAAAGATTTAATAATCGAACACAGGCTGCGTCTGATTTTGTCATGAACTGACCCTTGAATTCACAGCAACTGGATCACAACACAACTCATACTCACTGCTGGATATTTAGCCTCTTCACACACAAATTTACTATTGTGGTGTGCAAGCAGAGTCTTGTGTGCTGTAGGTTGCATTTTTGCCATATTTATAAGTTAGTGCCAATGCAGCGAGAGTGTGAGGCTGGTGAGAACTTGATCCGAATTATCCATTCAGTTCTCCTTTTGAGAGGGAACAAGTGAGAGGTGTGATCGTGTAACACTACGTCTCAGACAGGTGTTGGTAGTGTAGTGTTTAATCAGTTCTCATGTTCCTGCATCAGGCCAACTAATTTAACCTGCCGGTGAAAAGCTGTATGAAAAGAAAATAGAAACTCAAGCATTCCCACAAGTATTAACAACTTTATTTAGTCTGAGGACGAGGAGCTCAATTCAGAAGGAGAAGATGTAGAGAAGGATCCAAAAACCTCCAGTCAAATACAATATCCCAGAACCCCAACAGAAAACACAATTTAGTTATTCATCAACATTTAGGAATGTTAACATTAAGGAATGAAAATTAACTCTTAAATAATTAATAGCACCCAAATTTGTACGTTTAATAAGTTAGTCACCACTGAAATGTTAATAAGTTAGTGATTTAGATTAGTTTTTGATACATTTATCAGTTCTTATTTATGGGTTGAGACTTTCAGACCCCAGTATGTCAATGTATCATGATATCCAGAAAACATTTTTAACTAGATCCTAAATAGCACATAACAATCCAGCATCATATGACCAGACTCCCAAAACATCTCCTGAAGATAGGATGAACGCTTTCCTGTTCTGCCACTCAAAAGGCTTAATGGCAGCTATGTGACTGAGGTTGACTTCTAAAATACCAACTCCTGTGCTCCAGAGCCTGCATCGTCTAAATATTACCTCTAGTTAAGCTCCTCTCACATTGTAAAGTCACCCGATTACTAATAAAACTTAACTACTCGCAGTCACACTACTCACTTTAAATAACCAGGACTTTCATCGCTCCAGAATTGGGAATGTAACCATAAACTGATTCCAGACTGCTGATTTGGTCACGTTTAGTTTACGCCTGCCTGCTGTTCACCTGGTTTACATTTTTGAGTAAGGTTTAGCAAGGACATCCCTACTATCTAAAAAATATCCTGCCTAATGCTCTCCAACCAAGAGCTTTGCACCATCTAATATGTGTGTTGACCTGGTAACCTGGAATCATACAGTACCACCATTGCCCTGATCACTCAAAGGTTACAAAGAACCAGCGACACACTTTGATAGATAAAACTGACCCTTAGGTTACCAGAAGCACAAAGTTGCAAGGTTCCAAATAACAAGCAAGCAGAACGTTAAGAAGATCAATCTTACACTGCTGCCACCTGCAAAAAACGACATTTTTCCCCTGTACTCTATTGTAGCATATGCTATATCCCATAACCAGCACTCGACTGCAAAGCTGAATGATTACTTGATTTGTTGTGATTGATCTGCTTGCACATAGACAATACCTGACTGCAGCAAAGTGAGCCGATGAGAGACAACAACCTACAACCGATTTAATTTAATTATGAATCTGTGCTATTTGAAATTTATCAAATACTGTAGAAGTTTGATTAGCAATAAAGTTTGGTAATTTTTTTTACACTAATACAGTGGTGTGTTCCCCTTCCACAGTGGTCAGTAGATAGAACTAAAAGAGTTGAAGATAGTACAATCATATTCCTATGTTTAAATTAGGACTCGATCACTACAACCCAGTAAAATATAGATATCTAAAACGTAAAGCAGTCTGCATGATTCACACAAGCCATTTGCCGATGTATATGCTTTAACCAACACAACACAACATGTAATGCAACACAGGAGAGTTTGTGTTATGTCTTCTCAGCAGACATACAGTAACAAAATAATATCACATCACTAAAGACATTTAGTTTAAGCCGTATAATTCCTGTACCATTCACAAGGGAATGATTTGTGTATACCATCATACACTATGTTTCATCGTCTGTAAAATCAGTGATATTGTCTACAACAAAATTGCCTTCATAGTGTGATTTCTATTAAAACAGGGTTTTTTTGGGAATTGGAATATTCAAATGTTTTTATTTTGTTAGAAGACATATTATTTGTGCCCTATTCTATAATGTAACTTATTGCTTACATCAAGCTAGATCACAAGACAAGAGCAATACAAGAGCAGATGGGGCATTACTATATTATAGCTATAGAGCGCTATGTTAACCAAAAAAAAAATCCCTTGTCAGATTTAACTATCTATTTTGAGAAGTAATAAATTGAAGATCATTAAATGTAAGCACTTGGATGCTAGGGCTGGACACTAGGTATAAAATCCCACGTATAAAAAAGCCACCTGTCTTCATTCTATTACATATCGCAACCTAATGAAACTACCAGATGGTGATCATTTTGTGGATTAAAACATGGAAATAAGTTACAACTACAAACTCCTGCTGGAGAAACAGCTTCATCTTTTTTGTACTGACGATCAGGGGCTTATCATGACATTAGGAAGTGTTTGCTCAGTAGGGAAAGTTAGGAAAGTTGTCTGCTTCTCTCTACACTCTGACCAAAATCTACGTTATTCAACACTGTCTATTATTGATAATATTCATATATTATTCATGTCAAATACCTATGTTAAGTTCATTATTCATTAAGGGCTGTACAGTATCACTCACAAGTTTGGCATACTTTTTATGGGGTTTACAGATTTTTATTCAATATCATAAAATAATATTTTAATAGTGAAATAGTCATTTATTATCATTTTGTAAAAAGTGATTGTGGTGATGCACATCTGAAAGCCTCTAGGGACACAGTGTTCAGCAAACTAGTTATCTACTGTAGCAATATGTACACAACTTAACACTTAATGCTTTGTGCTCAAGTGTTTTCCAGAGATGTGTGAAATGCCAGCAGCCTGTTAGCTACTTCAAAAAGTACTTAAAAACCATATAACTGGTCATTATTGTAACAGTAGCTAATTTACCTAAAAGTAAACTAAAGCACTGAACTGAAGCACAGCAGTTATTCAGTTTTATACTTTCTTTACTTATATACATTATTCTTTATATACATTATTCTTTACCATACTTTATATTGTCCATCTCTAGCTCTATCAGGCACAAAGAGTAATAAGAGTATCAATAGGAACCCATTGTCTAAAATTAGCATTAGCCCAGCTTGTACAGAGCTACATAGCTTTATAAATGGCGTGAGTAGTGGTGACTCAAGTGGTTAAGGCTCTGGGTTATTGATTGGAGGATCAGGGTTCAAGCCCTAGCACTGCCAAGCTGCCACTGTTGGGCTCTTGAGCAAGGTCCTCAACCCTCCCTGATCCAGGGGCACTGTATCATAGCTGCCCCAGCACACCGACCCGAACTCTCAGTTGGGATATGTGAAGAAAAGAATTCCACTGTGCTGTAATGTATATGTGGCGATAATAAAGGCTTCTATGCCCCCTTATTCCTAAAGCACTGCCCCATTACCCCAAGAGACATCTACCGAGATATTACAGTTACAAGTCTGAGTTTTAGCTCAGAGAACTTGCTATGATGTAAGGTTAAAGGAGTATTTGTACATAAGTGGAGGTGTGTTTTAGTCTACTTTTTACAAGCTGGGTAGTGCTGGTGCATGGTACAAGAAAAACATCTATACTTTTGGGTAGGGAGTGTGCAAAATCTACTTTATTTTACTTTACACCAATCTAATCAGCATACCACAAGAAGCAAAATACTTTTCCTAAAATTTTCATAAACACTACGATCTTTTAGGACTTGTAATAAGCATACCCACATGTTCCGGATCAAAGAAAAGTTCAAACACTTGCAAACTCCAAAAATATCAGAAAAACTAAACAATCAGAAACTCCTGCAGATCTGAGAAACAATAGAGTGAAATTTCAAAGCTCTTCAGCAACAATGTTCTGATGTTTTTCCTGGCATTTAATCAAACAACCTTAAAATTTGTGACCTGTTTCTTGTTTACAGTGAAGCCATTTATGTTTATTATTCAGGGCATTCAACCTGTTTATATGCCATTGGCTTGGCTAGGTTTCCTCCAGCTGACAGAGTCTTACCATTAAAATAAAATATTTTAAATACATGTTAAAATATTTTGTTGATTTTTTCTCATGGTGGCGTTTAAAGCAGAATGAAGATTATAATGTCTGATATGGATAAGGAACGGTGATTACAGTAGAAATACATACACAAGTACAAAATGCAGAACTTGTGAATGTGAAGGTGGATGTAGAGCATCATTCATGTTCATGTGCCTTTCAAGTGATGACATGTACGCATATGTTCCTTGTTGTGAAACAAGTAAGATGAGACTTACATTAAATGCTTTTCAGTGTGCACTGAAAGTGAGGTTGTATGTAAATGTGGATGATTGAGTGTTCTCCAGTACTGTTTGAGTTGCATTATATCTGATCTGTACTATACAGTGCATTATTGGGTCTTTACTGATGCTGCAAAATCTAGTCACAATAAATCCCCACTAAGTTCATCCTCTGTTCTGAAATCATGTCTGTGTAATGTGGATCAGGTGGTCACATGGTCACATGCTCAAACTGTTCTGAGCTACTACAGGCCACTTATCTGTCTCGCTGGATAGTCTTTGTGTTTATATGTACATTGTGTTTCAAAGTGTAGTCAGTGATTTAATGAGAAGGTAAACTCAGAATATCACAACTGTCTGAATGCTCATTTAAGAGGAGTAACTGGCTGAATTGACAGGCTACAACAGATGGCTTCATGTGTAGGTTCGTTGGTGGGCCACCGAGACCAGCTATTTCCAAACACATAGTTAAATATAGTTAAAAATATTTTTTCAACTGAATAACTGATACAATTATTAGACAATATAACAAAATAAGGCTACAAAATATAACAGAAGCAAAAGTATATCACAATCATTCAAACGGATAACTGTCTGTGTAATCTAATTATTGTCCCCATAGTGTTGTCACACACACACTCTCTCTCTCTCTCTCTCTCTCTCTCTCTCTCTCTCTCTCTCTCTCTCTCCCCCCCCCCCCTGGGGAAACAGAGGCAGAAAATGTAACCATCTGAATAATATTTCACCAAATGCAACTATTCTTCTTTCAAGTACAGAGCCTAAGACATGAGAAATACAGGGACGATCTAGTGATACTACACATCTGTGATACTACACATCTGTTATGTCCATTACTCTAAGGCGAACAGAGACCTCTCCTGCTTCTGCAATGCCAGGTACAGCCAAACAAGATGTTCTGTGGGGACTGTTTATAGGAACATTCTCTTTAAACAAGACCATGTGCACATGAACACACACTTGATAAGCTGTTCAAACTTGTCTTTTATGTATTACATTTAACTGCCAGCTCTTGAAAGGATAGACGATGTGTGAATACTGTAATCTAAGCCATGAAAAGGAGCTGGGGATTTGTTCTTTTCTTTGCGAACCATTTGTGGTGAACCCATTCTTAAACATAATAAATCAATCCATTTAAAGTTAACGTGACTGCTAAAATGCCTAATGGATCATAAGACTCTTGCCTTTTTCTGTTAATGATTTACCTTTCAAAACACACACGAGACATACAAGCATGTACGCTGCCAAGTTTTACATGAAGCCTGGTCAAGAGGTAACTATTAAAGAGGCATTTTAGATTTTTAGAGTCCAGTGTTTCTTTATTTCCACTCTTTTAATAATTGTTTATGTTTTTTATTGCTGTGGTTTTGCCAAACAAATAATCTCTTCATCTCCTCAGGGTTATTGTATATAACTAATTGTCTTCATTAACCTAAACACTAAATGCTTAGCTAATGCTAAAGTGTGAGAAACTCTGACCGCCTGTTTATGAGAAATTCTGAAATCAGCATGGTTTAATAAAAGAGCTTAAATCCCTCTCTGATGCAGGGGCAAAGAATTAGGCCATTCATGACTATAAGAGGCAGCTGGAAATATTTCAGGTATTCAGTTCGGGTTCAGCATCGCTGCACAATTAGAGCTGGGCTGAAATCAAAGGGACACGGATCATTGTAACAATGGTGGTGCCTTGTACAGCACAACGCTTCTCTACACACAGACAACAAGCAAATCTATGGTTTGTACACATCCCAAAAGTTCTCATGCTAACGTGTGCACACACCATACACACAGGAAAATGCTAAGCAAAAATCTTTAATAAGAGTCTTTAATAAAAAAAATATCTAATAAGAGGGGAAAAAAAAACCTTGCATCTATTAAAAACCTTGTCAGAAAATGAACATTAGTGGGGTATTTACGTTTAGAGTCCTTGACGGATTTCATGGCAGACTGCAGTCGCTCCAACATGGTGTTTTGATGAGATGTTCGAAGAGTTCAATTCTGAAGAGCGCTAACCACCGAGGATTAACGGTACATAAAGTTCCAGAAGGAGAGAGAACGAAATGTCTATTGCTATTTCTCTTCGAGCAGAGAGAGAGAGGCAGTACAGACTGTTACACTGTGCAAGTGCAACTGAGAGATGGGGAATGGGTAAAAGTGTGCAAACTGAGTGGAGGGGGGAGAAATGAGGGAGGGAGTGAGAGTGAGAGCGAGAGAGAGAGAGAGAGAGAGAGGGAGAGAGAGAGAGAGAGAGAGACGTGGGGTGGGAGGAACAGAGGTACTGTAGATAGCAGGGAGAGGCATAGTTGAGGATATTTATGTGTTTGGTTTAAAAAGGAGAGTGAGATTTAACATTAAGCAGGTATGTCCAGAAAAGATCGACCTAAAGAGAAAAGCAATGATACAGTCAAGTCAAGCGTTTGTTTATATACCTGTATGTATGAGTGTATGGTGAGGGGAGAGAAATCGAGCATGACAGAAGGCAGAAAACAGATACAGTAATGTGACAGCGTGCTAAGTAAAATAACATGATATATGAGGATATAAGAGTGATACAGTAAAGCAACCTTGCCTCTTACTGCATATCTGCTTTCACATCAGTCATAATATCGGAGCGTAATGTCCAACTTGCACAAAAATAATGACCTAATCAAGATAAATTGCTATTTTCTATAATGTGGCTAAATTCCTATAGGAGATTTCAATCTAGCTATGGTAATTTTAGAACTGCTTATTCATTCGACAGATGCTTTTATCTACATTTATCGACAGAATCTAATCTTATATATAATGTGGTAACAGAACGACGCATAAAATCTTGCAGATACAGGACAAGAGCTTCAGTTAATGCTCACATCAAACATCACCGACGTGGCATGGTTGTTAGTACCTGATGTGCTGGTTAGAGAAATTTAGAATCTGTTAATGTCCTGGGGTTTTAACACACAACAGTCTCTAGAGTTGATAGACAGTTGTGAGGATGGAAACAACGTCTTGATAAGAGAGGTCAAAGGAAAATGACCAGATTGGTTCAAACTGGCAGGAAGGATACAGCAAAACAAAAAAGAAAGCAAAGAACCTTGAGATGAGTTACAACAGCAAAAGTCTGCACACTGGGTTCCACCCAAGGATTTTCACAAACAACATTTAATAAAGTTCTAGGCTGAAAGGAAGCCTGTAGTAACTCAATGAATCACACATTACAACCTTGTTGGTCAAAAGAGTAACTCAAGAACAAAGAATGCACCCAAAGAAGGAGGTGGATGGATTACAACAGCACAAAGCAACACAACTCTCCACTCCTGTCAGCCAAGAACAAGAATCTGAAGCTGATGATCTGATCCTCTGATCTCTCTCATCAACAAGGTGTTTCAGCATGCAGACTCTCTGAACACAGGATGTTGTTTACACACCATTGTGTGTGTAGCTACTGGGTCAGCTTTATGCTCTGGTCTTCACCAGCAAACATTTAGAGATTTCGGCAGGAAGGAATTAGTGTCGGGTTTGTGGTGAAGAGGGTAACTGTGCTGACCTGTTAGTTCCTCTTGGTTGCTTACTTCCACTCAACTACAAACTGTTGTAGAAAAGACATTATTTACATTTACATTATTCATATCCATGTCTAATATCAGCCAAATGAGGATGAAGTTCCCCTCAAGGTTTCGTCCTCTTATGATCTCAGGGTATTTCCTTGCCACCTTCATCTCCGGCTTGCTCGTTAACTTTTTAATATTTTTATAGTGCATTTTTTAGATAAATTGTATGGAGTTGAATTGTAAACTTTACTGATTGTTGTTCAGCAGTTTCTGAAATAAACTCAATATGCTCAAACCAGCCTACCTGGTACCATGGCAACCACCATGCCAGAGATCACACCTTTTCCCATTCTGATGTGAACAGGAGACACACACATGCACACACACACACACACACACACACACACACACACACACACACACACACACACACGCACGCACACATACACAGATCAGCAGGTGATAATTAAATGCCTCTCTTATGGACCCCACAGATCTGAACCCACAACCTTCTGTACAGCAAAGTAAAACATGGACCTACTGTATGATTCCTTGGCTACAGACACATACACACCACATATCTAGGAGCACCACACTGGATAATCTGCATAACAACTTAACCTTTGCAGGAATGAGGTCAAACCAGATAATGTCAAAACACCCAGAGATATGCTTATGCCTCTTCATGATGGTGCACTTTATTAAAGCATTGCGAAACATGACCTCAGCTTGCACAACATGGTGAAACGAATTAATCCACATCCTCCCTTCACATGCATAAGCTTCGAATCTTAATGAAATCATGATTAGTTTGCTAATTAAGTTATTCTGCTCCATGCATGTCACACTATTTTATGATTCATAACACTTGAATGGTTTGTAAAAAATAAATAAATAAATAAATAAACAAACAAACACCATGCTGTGTTTTATGAAAAACAAAAGAATGTGAAAGGAGTGGATTTAGGAGTGGTTTGCTTGGTTTGTTGGTTTTTCCTGTTCTGAGTGAGTGAAATAAAGCAGGAATATTTTCACTTGGGAGCCTTAGTTTCTATACAGATTTAGTCAGTCTAATCTATCTAGCAAATTCCTTTGTGATTTCTATTAGGTATATGATTTCTATAAGATTATAATTAAGAACCTCGTTGAAATGTGTCGTAATCATTTGAAATCATTTGGAAGGAGACGTCAATTCCAAATCAGGCGTCTATCCATTTTCACACTACCACTTATATGTTACAGGGTTGTGCAGTATAGTCCTTGGGGCACAACTTGGGGGACATCCTGTACGTGGTACACACATTTTAGAGATGACAACCAGTTATAAAATACACAACACACTCATGGATGGGGTGCCAACGCATTAAAGATTTTTTAATTTTTTTTTAAATACAAACACTTATGCACATTCTCACTTTCACTGTATGTGAATTCTTGTGCTTTTTTTTTGCCATAGGCTTTTGTATTTTGTAATCACTGTTATTCTGGCCCTATTATATTGCCACTCCCAGCAAGCACTGTAAAACGGAAACATAATCCCTGAAGCTGGAATAGAATCTGAGTCAGTAATAAAAGCCGGTAGTACTTACAGCCATTTGTCATGTCCTGTGTGGCGATGACAAAGCCAAAGCCCTCTCCAGTCCTTCTCCTCAGCTCCACTTCCAAAGATTTGCTAGGCACTGCTCCTCTCCCTTCTGGCTGCGTTTTGGACACGGCTCCTAGGGCGTTAGAGGAGGGCAGACGGGGACCCTGCATGGCCACATCCTCAACCCCCATCCAGTCCCGTGGTTCCATGGTCAGCGTAACAGGCACAGAGTCCAGAAAGCTGGTGCTCTGGACCAAAGGAGGGAGCTCGTTTGAGGGCGACTGTGGGGAAAGAGTGCTTTGGCTGTTTGTGGGGCCATCCGAGGAGGGAGACATCAAATCTGGAGGGCCCTGTGGTGGGGGAACACTGTTGTACGAGTTTGGGGTGACAGGAGAAGGGATGTTTCCTATAGAGGGGTATAGATGAGAACATGCATGCTAATTAGCGATTTGATTATGCAAGCAGCAGTTCATTTTGTTCAAATCGTGCCTCCATCCACCTACATTCTGTATTTAGCTTGTTTACATATGCGAAATTATGTTAAGTGTATGGATTGCTTTATGCCATGATTTAAGCAAGCAGTTCCCCAGCAGTCAAATGCATAATGTGCAAGCAACACATTACACTTCACCCCAACTTCCTGTAGTTGTCAGTTGTTGTGAAAAAAAAAAAAAAGTTTCGGACAATAAGACTAAAATTATATTTGAATGCCTTTCAGGCCGATTCATACCTGCATTTTCATTTGAATAATTTCTATCTGGATATAATCCTGATACACAAAAACTGTATTCACGTTTAGATTACATCGCTAATGTTTTGTAGATACCTGCACATCGCACTTATGTGTTCTCCTTTATATTCTGTAGCATTAAATTTTCCCTTCACTTCGCTCCTAGGATTCTAGCTCAAACACGTTCCAGCATCACAGTACTCCTGTGCACAAACTGAGCTGCATGAAGACATGGTTTGTCAAGGTTAGCGTGGCAGAACCTGAGTGTCCTGCATGCAACCCCACTGAACACCTTTAGTATAAACTGGAAAGCTGACTGCACTCCACATCTCTTCACCCAACATTTCTGCCTGACTTCACTAATGCTCTTGTGGCTGAATAAACAAATCCTCAAGGCCGCACTAGTGAAAAATCTTCCAAGAAGTGTGGAGGTTATTATAACAGTAAATGATGGATTAAATCTGGACTGTGATGTTCAAAAAGATCCTATTAGTATGCCACACACACACTAGGCCATAAAGTGCATAACATACACAATGTATCAATAGTAAACTGATTATTTAACAGCATGTTAATTGAAAAAGAGCATTAAATGTGTGCTGTTATTATATGGTGCCACACTATAACAACCGCTTACATTTGTTCCTGTCCCTTCTAAAGACTTTATTTATATTGTTAATGTATTCTATTATTAAATTATGAACAATACATTGTTTATAAGTTACTTTTAAAGATAGCAGTAAAAAAGGAACAAGTGAAGAAATTTAACATATGTGTTGAATCTGTGCAGTATATAGCAGGATATATTATACTATAAGGCATACTTAATGCTTACCTCCTCTGTAAACCAGTAAGACCACCTCACCCTGTCTTGTATGCTCCTGCAGCACTCTCTGTACCTGTACATGATGGAAAAACAAAAAAAATGTTTGCCAAATCAATTCTGAAAGTATATGAACCGGTTATGGCATTTTGTGTTAACAACCATATTAAATGAAGTCAGTAGATTTTTTTTTTCTGCAGAGTTTTTTTGTCCGGCTGTTGGGTGTGTTATACAAACAAATAAAATATATAAAATAAATTTGTCTACCTCTGTATTATATATGAAGGCATATGTATGTTGATGAACAGTTTTATTGAACATATGATTTATTGAACAGATGGATCAAGTTACCTGTGCGAAGCTGAGGCTCTGTACATCAGCGCCGTTGATCTTGATGATGGCATCGCCCGGCTGCAGGGACGGGCACTGGCGCCGGTCCCACACCCGTTTGATCAGCGCCAACTGCCCGCCCTGCCCACCTGCTGTCACGCTGAAGCCCATGCCCCCTCCCTCGCTTCTCCCCAGGGCAACAGGCACAAGCTCACCTCCTGTGCCAGCCCCAGGCGATCCCAGGTTGCCTGGGGCAGGCCGAGGGGGGTTGCTGGCCGGGCAGCCATTGAAGCCACAGGGTGGTAGCTCAGTTGGGGGCACAAGTGGGCGTTGGGCACTGGGGGCACTAGGGGCACCCGGTGGTGCTGGTGCACTGCCTACCTCAGGCTGCGGCAGAAGGCGGGCACCACCTGACAGATCACTCTCGGAAGACTTAGAGTTCTGGTGAGCCAGAGATGGGGCAGGAAGGGTATTGTTGTTGTAGCTGCGGATGAGTGAAGCTCTGGTCAAGTGAGGGAAGAGAGGAGACACAAAGAGAAAGAATAAAGATACACAACCTTTACAAATGAACAATAGCAAACAGCAATATATAAATCCTGGTTTTACTGCCATTTGGGTAGGTTAGTTCCTGTGACATTGGGATTGGGAACTATAGTAGACAGAGACTCCAAAAACAATTGAAATCCAAATAAATTTCAAGCGACCACTAATTACTGCTATAAACCTGCTCGTTCATGCAGTTATCCAACCAGCCAACCAAGTAGCAGCAGCTTAATAAATAAATTCATGCCGACTCAAGCAAGAACATTAACTGAAGCAAGAGCTTCAGTTAAACTTCACATCAAACATCACAATGGTTGGAAAAGATGTTCTTAGTTACTCTGACCGAGACACAGTGTTTTGTGTCTGCCAGGTTGAACTGAGTATTTCAGAAAACTTCTGGTAGCACACAGAGCAGCCTTCAAAAATATTCAGCTCATTCAACATGCTTTGTTGATGAGAGAGGTCGGTGAAGAATGCCCAGACTTGTTTGAGCTGACAGGAACTCTATAGTAACTCAAATAACCATGCTTTACAATTATGGTGAGAAAAAAAAAAGCATTTTAGAACACGCGTCAAACCGTGTGCCTGATGGGTTACAGCAAAAGACAAGACCACATAAGGAATCTGAGGGCACATGCTCACTGAATCTAGTCAGTTAAAAAATGAGTTGCATTGTGTCAAGTTACTGTTTTTGACAGTATTGGAAGCTGATGTGGTCTTCTGCAGTTGTAGGAGTTCTGCCTCAATGTGGTATATACTGAGAATCAATTATTACTTGAGCTAGCATGCATTACAACAGCATTGTGTCGAAATTCTACACAACGTTGTATGCGTACTGTTGACACGAGTAGCAGAAGTTTTACAACCACAAGTGATGAACTACGGTATGAACACCATTATCAAATTGTACTGCATATAATGTCTAGAAGGTATATAATATACTGTATGTATGGGCCTCCTACTCAGGGCCTGGAAGACCTCAGTGAGCGGTACAAGAGTTTTGCTTTCTCTAGATCTGCGTTCTCAACTGATTGGTGGGAATGATATTTTTATTCCTGGAAAATGTCAGAAAGAGTCTTCCTACTTAGGTTTTAGAGCCCAAGCAATGTTTGCTCCCATGTACTCATATGATACATGGTCATGTTGCTTCTCCTGACTTAATGGATTCAATTGTTTCTACTTTGGGAAACTTGGACTCCCTGCAGAAAACTGATATTTGATAGTATATTGTGGAATCAAGTCGTATAGGAAAATGACCATCATTTATAATCCATAGTTCTGTATGGAGTGAAAATGAATGAAGAGAGTAATGTTCTGTACTTTTAGAGACTAAGACAATTAGTTTGTATTTGTTTGAACTATTTTAGGGATATCAGTAATTTTGGAGGGAAAACCTTGTATTGATAATCATTTTAGTAATTTAAAAGGAAAATAATGTAACATTCGATATTCATCATGCAAAATATAAATTACATGCGATTTAACCTATTGAATATTTCATTAAAACAAATTGCCAATGAAAGATGGCAATAATTTTGCAGGTAACTATATACTGTTACAAACTACCATATACTACATATACAGTAATGTGGCATTAGGGTATATTTTATGTCTCTTATATCTCTGAATTTGTTTTCCCTTATAGTTAACCACCAATTTCCAAGGTAAAGACTTGAAAACTCACTGAAAACTCCATGGTGTGTTTGTGTGTATATTACCTGCGTGTGACGACAGTGCTGACCTCTGTATCACTGTGGCTTGAGCTCAGTCTCGCTGACCTTGGCCCTGGCATATTTGAGGGTAGGCCTGCCATCCCTACAGTTCTGTCTATTGAGTTTCCATTGGGCATGTGGTAGCAAGGCGGAGGTGCCACATTACCATTGGTGTCTAAAGGTTCTTTTTGCATCCGGGGGTAGAAACCGTTGTGGTGAGAGGTGGAACGGTTCAGATTGTGAGGCGGGGCCTTGGCGGACCCCGGGCTGGGGTCAGAGGGTGAAGACAGGCTGGTCTTGGGGCAGCCGTCAGGATTGTAAAGCATGGGATAGCCCCTACGCAGCACCACATCCACACTGTGGCCCATAGGCACGGCTTTCAGCATCTCCACCACCTCCTTGTGCGACATACCCAGCACACACGTGTCGTTAATGTAGACCAGGATGTCCGCTGAAGTCAGGAACAGACAGAAATAGACAAAGAGTAAGAAAGACAAAGATTTTATAATATAAAATAAAAAAACAAACAAGCAAAAAAAACTTAATTAAAATCCAAACACAACCCTCTACATTCAGGATACTTGGTAACTTAAAATAAAATATAAATAAAAAGGAAGAAATTTAAGTGCGTTAAATGCATTAGGACAGAAGAAAAGACAGTGGATTTAGAATCTTAAACCACAATCTTAACATCATAAACCACTCTCATACTATTCTGTCTGGAAAAAGTCTTTATTGTCTTTCAATGTCCACACCTACACAAGAACCGTGTAAAGGATACAGTCACAAAAAAAGCTATCGAAAATTGAACAGAATCAAACAGGCTTCCATCAAGAGCAGCTGCTTCATCAAAACTGTCATTCTGAACTACCGCATTCTTCTGTAAACTGTCTCTAAACTGATAACTTTAGTACGGAATGGAGTGATTTGTATATTTCTCACCTGTTCTTTGTTTAGCCTTTGACAGCAACACACTTGACAGCACTTTCTGTACATTCCTGTACAAATATTCTGGTTTTTAATCATTTCCTTTTCTTTTTAAATTCATTACTTATTTATACAGTCTTAAAAAGAATAGGCCAGGTTGCATCTTGATTAGTTTTACTATTTAAGCCTGCTTGAGTCTTTGTCTAATCCTCTGTTCTCTGTTTCATGTTACTGAGCCTCACTGTTGTTCTCTTGATTTTGATTACAAATATACAGTACAATACAATCCTCACCACATCGAATCTATGGCCTTTATTAAATCCCTGCATGCTACAATAAAGCTACTATTATCAAGTTCTGCCAGGAAGTGTGGTCTACTCATCATCTGATGATCAGCTGTCTTTCATCTGTCACATTTCAGTCAGCAGTGTCTGGAGATTTACTGATGCTGACAGGAAACTGTGCTAAAAAGGGCCTGTTTAAGATGCTATATAAAAAAAAGAAAAAAAAAAAGACGGCGACAACAAAACTCAAACCCTTTCCTCTTGTGTCCTTGTTCCTTACTGAGACCATCATCGAGCATGTTAGCAAGCAGTGACAGTGGTGAGAGATAGAAGGATTAAAAGTCCATCCCTGATCAGGATTAAGAGCAGATCAGCAGATTCATACCCAACAACACCCTATCACATCACTGTAATCCTACACAGGCAGTGAGAGAG
Source organism: Tachysurus fulvidraco (assembly GCF_022655615.1). Lineage (NCBI taxonomy): Eukaryota > Metazoa > Chordata > Actinopteri > Siluriformes > Bagridae > Tachysurus > Tachysurus fulvidraco. Next base: position 12,399,845 of record NC_062531.1, on the reverse strand, counting down.
AGATAAAATACTAAAAGGAGACAAGACAGAAAGTCAGGATAAATCAGCCGGAAAGAGGAAAAGATACAAACATGTGAGACGTTAATGAGAGAAAGAAAAGGAATCTGAGGCGAGGAATCTGAGGCGAGAGATAAACAGAGAGCTGGAATTATTTTATCTGTCCCTATGTTCTGTTCATCGTTTTCTTTGTCGTTTCTCATCTTCTTTTATTTTACCTTGTAACTCTGTCTCTTACACTGAGCAAAGATACTGATTGCCAGTCACTTCTAGAATAAATATTTCACTTGGTAAGCACTAATACTATCAGCATGGCCCCAAACAGTTATGGCTTTATTTAAGAGCTACAACTCAACTTCCGCTGTCATTGTATTCATACTATAATAAATATAATATAATATAATATAATATAAATAATATAATCAGTTTACCCCCATAATACAAACCATATTATAAATATATTCAGCTTTATTTTATAAGCTTGTCTGGAAAGTGCAATTTACAAACCTGGAAGACAAACAAAGACTTACTTTTCATTTCTGGTTCTATTATATGGTTTTATTAAAACCTATGAAGATTAAAAAATACACTAGAGGGAAACTGCTGTTGTTCATTCCACAATTAAAGTAATATCTCTGATTGGAGCTGTGCTGTGCAGTCTAATATGGAAAGGGCTAACATGGGTGCAGGTTTTCATATCAACAAAGAGGAAGCCACACCTGAACAACTGAAAGCCAAGAACTACAGATAAAAACAGAAATCGGGTGTGGCTCCTAGTCTGGAATCAGAATGAAAACCTGCACTCATATCGACCCTTTGTACATGAGATTGGACACCTCTGGGTAGCAGAGTGTCACCTTAGCAATGTGGGTTAATCAGTAGATCAGCAACTATATTAATCCTCTTTAAAAAACTAACAAAGCAAAAAAGCAAGTAACAACTGATTAAATTGCAGCTTCTTTTTAAAAAAAAATAAAAGTAAAATTCACAAAAAAAAGTAAAAAATCACCTCTGGAACCTCACTGTCCAGCCAGAGGTACTCAAAATGTTATCATGTACTGTGACTGCCCCCTAGTGGCCATTTCTAATTTTCATCATTCAACACTTTTAAGTAATGGAAAACTGAAGGTCTTTAATGTAGACATTTCCTTGAATGAAGGAGATCTTTGATTGTTCTAGCACAGTGAAAGCTTTATACATCATGCAGATGTACCTGTGTTGAGGGCAGGTGGACCTCCAGGTGTGACACTGTACACCTGCAGGAATTCTCTGGGTCTGCTGCCCCCTACGATGTTAAAGCCAAAACCCCGTGGCCCTTTTGAAAGACGTGTGTGGATGGAATAGCCCTTCAGTTCAGATGGCTGGTCTGTAAACGGAGGTACTGAACACACACACACACACACACACACACACACACACACACACACACACACACACACACACACACACACACACAAACACACAAACACACACAATAAAGATGATGTGCTTAATTCACCTATTGAAAATAATGCATTTCACAGAATAAGTAGAAATTTATTGCCCTCTGCTGGATAATAAAGTATTTCAGCATGAAAATATTTCAAAGAAACACTACACATTATACTACTACACACAATACATTTTGCCAGAACCTGACAAATATTTTTGAAACAAAACATGAAAAAATCCATTCTGACTATGTCCTGGTCTTGAGTGACAGCTAGACAATCACTTGGGGTTGGGACAACAGAGGAGGTACGGGATTAAAAGGAGCTCTCAGGTCTCATTAATGTCAGAGATGCAGAGAAGAGAAAAAGGGAAGCACACACAGTCATCGCGTAACACACAGTACAGGCTGGAGTAAGATGCAGTGCACACACTTACACTCCGTCTTGCTGACCACCTCTTTGCTGTGAGTCCGTGGGTCCAGCCAGCTCGTGGTCTTTGAGTTATGACTAAAAATGCACATTAAATAAGTTATTCCTCCACTTACAACCATCTTATCATGTATGTAATCTTCTTAATGTATTAAATGACAACTTCCTCCGTAAGCATTTACATAAATGGATGTGATAAATCTGTCAGGGTCAGTGTTATATAAAGATTAATTAGACTAGCTATTCTTGTGGTTCCCATGACAGTGCTTCCTGAATGTTCAATATTATGATCTACACTATGGTACATATAATTACTGCTATAAAAAACAAAGTCCTTCCTTCTGCTCCCTCTGACTCACTCGATGTAGTACGGTTCTCCTGAGTCACTGAATGCCATCTCCCAGTTTTCAGGCAGCGCCCCTCCACGGGCACCATTCTCCACTGGGACACCACCGTCCCGAGGTCCACCTGAGTCCCACGTCTGATTGGGTGAAACAATGGTTGTAGTAGGGGCACTGCTCGCCCCTGCAGAACCCGCTAGGCAGAGAAAACATTGTTTATGGAACAGGTTTCAAATATCTACTCTTATACAGCAATGTGGATTTCATTTCAGAGCAAAATGTAAGAAGATCAGAGTATCACAGTGTAGAATATTTGTCTGTCATTTGGGACAAACCCTAAATCAAACTTCCACATTAGGGACATTTTCATGCAACCAAATAATTTGTTGTTTGGTTGCATGAAAATGTCCATAATGTGGACTTGTAATGCTCATGTAAACAAACCTCTGAAGGATTGTAGTACTGATTAATCTGGGAAAAACAGACCTCAGCAAACTAAACCCAACCTAGTGAGAGGCTCATCAATGCTCATACACTGGTCTTTTTGCTGATGGTACCTGAGAGACCAGAGTCTTCCTCACTGTTGTCCCCTTCTTCCACAGCCTTCTCCAGGTTACTGAGGGACTTGCTGCGTGTGCGGAAGTTCCTTAGCAGGTTGCGGTGCTCCTGGTAGGTGATAGGTGGACTGTCTGGCCCAATGTGGACCGGCCGTGGCGTACCATAGTAGTTCCCTACAAATAGAAATGCTACATTTATGCTTCTTTCTTTGCATATAAATAAGAAGAGATATACATTTCTCATCGTTTCTCCAAATGATGAGATTTAGATAATTTTCTGGTACCCATAATGTTTACATAGTTACGTGACATACATATGTTTGTTGTGGTCTTATGTTTGTATATTACAAATTCCAGCCTTACTGTACATTACAATGTCATGCATTTGAAACTCAGTAAATAAGCAAAATCCACAAATAAAAAAAAAAAGAATGCAAAGGTTAGCAGTGTGCATGAATAACATAGATGATTGCTGTAAAACTACATGGGAAATTGGCTACCCCTAAAATCTAATTAAAAAAGAAAATGTTTATCAAAATGCCATATTTTTCATCCTTCTTGGTAGAAATCAATATTGTAGTGAATCAAATGATTAAATATCTCACTGCAATATCATGCAGTTTGTTTATTAAACTCAAATTCTTTCCACTATATGTTTTACACAGCACAGTCTGTGTAAAACATAAAAAATACATAAATGTACTTGAAATAAATTAATGCTCAACAGTCAACAGGCTTTTATTATTTGAGTCCCTTTATCTAAGTGAATCTGAATGAACATGAATGTTTAGGCAGATGAGTTTTGCACAAACAAAAAAAATATATTCTCAATATTTATTGGACAGTGCGCTAGTTTTTTAGTTTTTTTTGTCCAGCCTGGAAGCACGGCTTCTCCCCAAGGATGACTGGTAGAGCATTAAAAGCAACAGAACCTCATAACCAGCTCAGATGGCAATTATTAGATCGGGGATGAGCGTGATCGATGTCTCAGACTTAAACAGATCTCTGCCAGTTAGAGTCGCTTGGAGCCTGTTGTTATTCGAACTAAATTGGAATTATAAAGTTCTGATTGCGGTTTACACAATGATTGTGTAAACTGCATAATACCATCTGCATTCATATCTAAAATATGCTGTTCCACTTAGCTTTAGCTTCCTTATCCCTTTTTGTTCCAAAACGGCAGGGAGGAAAATTAGAGTTATGGACAGTTCTGGAATGCCATTGTTACAGGCAACCATGTCCAGTTCCATGCCCAGTGATTTTAGTCTATATTTCAGGTGAGCTGATTGTGACTTTGTGCTAGTGATTTTTATAATTCTGTAAGCAGATAATATATTTTTGACGAACATGTTAGTTAGCTAGCAATAATAATAATAAAAATAATAATAGTAAAACATAATAATAATAATAATAATAATAATAATAGTAAAACATAATAATAATAATAATAATAATAATAATAATAATAATAATAATAATAATAATAATAATAATAATAATAATAATAATAATAATATCTAAGTATGGGGTAAATGGTTTTTTAAGATGCAAGTGAGTAGCTTGGTAATGCCACCATGGGTTTGTGCAACTTCTGTCTTTATGCTGGGGTCTTAAGTGTGCTATTCAGCAATGGTTTAAAAACAAAATTATAATAAAACAACATAGGATTTAAAAGAAGAGAAGATTGTTATATTGTATCAGCAGAGAGAATACCTGTATGATGCCTCAAACAGTTCAATCATAATTTATCACACAAAATGGGACATGATATGAAAAGAAATGAAAGATTAATTAAAACCTCAAAGTATTGTAGCTAGCTAATTACCATTCAAACATTCTCATCGAAGTTGAAACTATTTCATGTAGTGTAGGTAAGTGTGTTTTAAGTGAGTTCTATTGCTGTTTATTGGATAGGTATTGGTAAATACCTGGGTCTGTACTCATGAAGAAAAATGTTATTCATAAAGCACCTTAACCCTTAAAAGAGCTCATGAGGTCAACAAGTGTTAGGAGTATAGACAAGGACTTTTAAGAGGTTTAAGAGTTCCTATAGCAGGGAAGAAAATGGCTGAAAGGAGAAGAGGGAGAAGAAATGTGTTGCATACAATATTTAATATAATGATAGTGAGTTAATAAGATGCTACTGATTAGATTGTGTGTGAATTATTTTTGTGACCAATTATATTAGAGACAACGTCTCAGACACAGTGCAGAAATGCACAGTGTGTTATTGCATTTAGAGATAAGCTAACAGAGATCTTTACATTTACATTTATTACATTTGTAACATACAGACTTTAGTGCTTCTCTAATATGATTGGTCACGACCGTAATCCACCTCAGGATACAGCCTCAAATATCTGAACATAGAGACAAAGTGAAGGCTTATAATAGACCAGATTTTAAAAGTGCTCGTATTGCTCTGAAATCGGTCCTGAATCACTCTTAACAAAAATTATAAGCTAAATTAGGAGCTCTCTGAGATCAACCTTAGAATCTTTATGAATACAGGACCTGGTGTTTAATATCTTTATGTATGTGTATTTGTGTGTTAAATGCAGGTTGGAGCAAGGACGTGCGTTGTGCAGTAAAGTAAGTATCTGGTGTTTATTGGGTAGGTATGAGTAAATATCTGGTGGTTGATATCTTTGTTTGTCTGTGTGTATAATTTGACTGCAGGTAGAAGCAGGAAATCATGTGGTAAGTAAGCTGTGTGTTTAATGGATAGTTATAGGTCATTATATCTGCATGTACTTGTGTTTAATCCACAAAGAGATGCAGAGATGTATGTGTTAGGAAGTAGGTAGTTTAGTTGAAGTTCACATGTTAAGTCCAGGGAAATGTATGCAAAAACGTGTGCGGTAAGTAGATGGTGATTATTGAGTATTGAGGTGTTGGTAAGGTTTGTGGTGTAATGGGCAAGTCTGGGTAAATATTTTCTGTGCAACATCTTTACTGATTATTGTGAAGGTATTGCTAAGTGCTATTACCAGTAAGTGGTAAGCTGATGTTTGCTGGGTAAGTAATGATAAATATGTACCATTTCATTGCTAAATACTTGCCGCGTAATACCTTTGTTTGAGTGTGTGTTGACTGCAGGTAGTATGTGTTATAAGTATCTGGCATCTGTAAGTATGTGGTGTTTACTGTGTAATCATGGGCAAATATCTGAATTCGACATCTGTGTGTGCGTGTGCGTGTGTCTGTGTGTGTGTGTGTGTGTGCATGCACATGTGTTGTCTGCAATCTGCAGGTATTAGCAAGGATGTGAGTGGTATGTAGCTGGTGTTTATTGGGTAGTTATTGATAAGTTTGTGGTGTTTAATAAGTAGAAATAGATAAATAACGGGTGTTTGACATGGGTGGTGTGTGTGTGTGTGTGTGTGTGTGTGTGTGTGTGTGTGTGTGTGTGTGTTGACTGCAGGCAGTAGCAGGAAAGCTTTTGCTAAGTAATTGTGTTTAAAGATAACTACAGGGTTTATTATCTTATGTAATGTAAACCACAAATAATGCAGGGATGTTTGGTATGTACCTCTATTTATTGGGTAGGAATTGGTAAATATATGTTGTTTGATGGATAACTGCCTTATAATATCTTTGTATGCGTGCCTGTGTGTGTGTGTTTACTGGTGTTTTATAAAGTATCTTAATGTCTGTTTTCATTGTAAACTGCATGTACATGCATGTTTAATGTATAGGCATGTGTAAATATTTGGTGTTTAATATCTGCATGTTTTTCTAGTAATAGTAGAGAAGCCTGTGATAAGTAGCTGCTGTTTATGTCTGAGTAAATATGTCAAATTAAAGAAAAATGATCGTGTATAGGTTACATCGAAATATTGCGTTTCTCAAACAAAAGTGACTTCATTTCTTACACTAAATGATTTAAAGAAGTTTCTAATTACTGGATTGAATTATGTCAGAGTGAGTTATATCAGATCACATTATTATTACTATTATTATCATTATTATTATTATTATTATAAACCAACAGTGTGAAAAGATTTTGGCATCAGAACTACACTATATAGGAAATATAACTATAGTATTACATTGAAGTGATGTACTGTATGGTTGGTAGAACAGCACAGCAGTAATGTGGCGGCTGTCCACACACACACCCTACACACACCTCTTGCACGACAATAGAAACGATCAAGGCTGACAGCCAATCAGAGTAGCAGGAAAGACTCCTCCTGACCTTCAGTGACAGTCAGGGAGAGAATCATAAGGCATAGCACAAGCAAAGAAAGTTCATTTCAACAGTAAACTGACGAATGCTTCTCTCTGCTTTCCAGAACCTACAGAAGACAATGCTTCCTAAACCTGCTGCTCTCTGGGTCCTGCCTTATCTCTGTCCAGTTCTTTCTGGAAGCCACCATCACCAAGCACGCCGACGACGACAGCACAGCCCTCCTGCACCCTTCCACTTTTCCCATCACTCCTCCTTAAAGCCTTTATATAAAATATTTTTTTTTTCACCAACCTGTTGCGGTTGCTACAGTAGTTATGGTATCTCCGACACTAGAAGCCGAGATGCATGTAGTAGGTAACTGGTTTTTAATTGTTAAATATTGATATGCATCTGGTATTATCCAACTAGGAGGCCAAGCAGTGGGGTGTTTTCACTTCTTCTCCTCCAATCTGCATCAAATTTGCAATGCATCATCATGAGACCAACCCAAACAAAACATGTCTCTCAAATCTTTGATATAAAGTATGAGAAGTTATTAATGTGCAAACAGTGAAGTCACCAAACAGGCAGAATTAGCAACAGTATGATTACTTACATTAGATTACCATAGCATCTCATCCTAAGGGACTCATTTTGTTCAAAATATTTGGTGAATCACATCCACCATTTAATTGAATTTACTTATTAATGATTAGTCCATATCTCCAGAATACATTGCTTTGTTGTTGGCAACTGCACCATGGTTTGATTAAACATAGACTAAACACTGTATATAAAAGAAACCAAGCCCCGTATTGAATGCATGTAAGAATTTTGAGAAGAAGAATATCTTTCAACAATGATGAAAATAAATCAGTTCCTGGGAAAAATCAGTTCCCCTGACAGTGCTAAAGGAACACAAATGTATTTTGCATTGCTGGGATAATAGAATCATTTTCAGTCTTCCTATTTAATCAATGTTATCATCTAAGTTCTTACCTGCCACAATATCTTTAGTCTGGATCATAAAGTACTTTGAGTTTACCTTTATATATATATATATATATATATATATATATATATATATCTCCATCTGGACGCACAAATCCATTTAAATTCAACATTCAAGACAACGCATGGGAGTCAAATTAATCATGCTATATAAAACAAAAGCAAAAAGCTCCAGCTGCATTTACCTCATTGGTAAACCAGGACACACAAAATTTTCATTTTCCTAAGATTTTCCTAAGAATGCTCATAATAATCTAGGAGAAAAAAAAGTTACTTCTGACATTAAAACTGGTTGCTTTGATTACAGCTTAGAGTTAAAGCCTGCAGAAGACAAGCTTTCTCTCTCTGAAAGCTTTTGATTTCATGAAAGCACTGTAAAAATAGTAGCATGAGAAGGAGAGAGCGAGAGAGAGAGAACGAGCAAACAGAAGAGCAGAGGAAAAGGAAACAGGGATTACACAGAAAAGCATCTGTGCATTGTGATGAATAGTAGTAGCAGTTTAGCTTTTAAGTGCAAATGTCTCTTAAAGGGGAACCGATTTACTGCCTTCATATTGGACCACAGACACAGTTTTAACAAACGATACTGGATTGTGAATAAGTGATAATATTGTTACATTCATTTACCTTAAAAAAACCTTACACACTGTACTAAGGCTACATGATACTAAAGCTAAAATTAAAAGTGTGCATTCCGTTGCTTTGTATCGTTACTATCCAATGACAAATATCTATCTGTCGGTCTAAAATAATAATAATAATAATAATAATAATAATATCTATCTGTCTGTCTAAAATAAATATCTGTCTGTCTGTCTTTTGAGCAATGCTGAAATAAATTATTTATCACAGTTATTTCACCAGGTTGAAGCCATTTCTTGCTCATTGTACTTCATATCCTTTCAAATGGACAATGAAATTAAATCTGCTGTGCTGTTAAAAAAAAAAGGGGGGAGAGTCTCGGTAGAAAAAAAACACCCCTATGAAGTCCACTGCATAGTCCAGACAGTGGTCGCTAGCTAGACATGCGTTGTTAGATAAGTAACAAAAAACCAAAACAGAAAAAACAAATTGGGTCAGATAACAAAATGCAGTAAAGTACCCAAGCATGAGAGTTTTGTTCTTCAGTAATAGAGTTTCAGCACTTTTCACTGCATGTAGTACATGGAGCCCTGTGAGAACAGATAATAAAAGCCCAGCTCTGGTGCTAGCTAGCTAATAATAAGCAAGCTTCTTGTTCCTGTCACCACAGCTAGTGTGAAACATTACCAAATTTATTAAAACTTGGGCAAGTCACTATGGGCAGAACCAGCTTCTGCTAAAGATGCTTGGATTGTGAACTGCAGCTTTAGGCTGAACAATTAATTGCATTTGCAATAATATCGCGAGATGATAAAATTTTCTAACCGCAAAGGCTGCGGTTAAACTCAGGTAACGTGACACATAAACAAGAGTAGAGCAATCAGCAAAGCAAGCATCAACTTAGCATGCTACACTATACCGTGACATGTTATACAGTACAATGGCCTCGGGCTTGACAGAAACAGACACCATGGAAACTTTAGTGTCAACGAAGAACAGAATGTCGGTGTGTGGAACAACTTTGGCTTAAAAAAAACCCCAAAAAAACAAACAAACGCGTATTATCTATATGAACGTAATTCAAAACAGCATGTGGAATTTACTCATGCAATAACATGAGCTCATAGCGAAAGGTATGATGCCCCTCAGTGTCATGACCATGCCTGGGGTTATGGCTTTGATAAATACATGAGATAAGAGGTACAGCATGCCCTCCTGCACATATTTTAGCCAGGTTGCCATAATGGAGCTACACAAGAAAATGCAGGCAGAGTCGCAGCAGAGCTGAAAACAACTTTCAACTTTTTATATAATTTCAGAGGTCCAGGCGGATTTATAAATTTCGTGCCGTTTTGAATTACCTTCATATAGATTATACACGTTTGTTCGTTTTTTTTTTTTAAGCCAAAGTTGTTCCGCACACCGACATTCTGTTTGTGTGTTATGTTACCAACTGGAGATTGGTAGGATTTTATTTTGTGATCAACTATTTATTATTCAGTGTTAACACAAGATGTACACTTTACTTTGTTAATGTCTAGTAGTGTATGTCTATTCAAGTATATATACTTGATATATAATATAATCATGTTTAAACTATATGCAATTGCAAACACGTTGAAATAAAAATAATTAAATGAATATATATGGTAGATACAATGACAATGCTGTCGTTGCTAAGACCCTTTTTTTCTTATTATGCTCTTTCTCTGGAAAATAGGCCATGTCAAGTGCAGCAATTACTTTATCCCAAATGTCCAGAGTTGAGCTTCATGCTTTACGGATGAAAGCCAATGATCTCTCTAAAAGAAAAATATCTCTGAAATAATTATACCATTCTTTTTTGAAGGAGGTCCAGGTGGAAACCAAGAGGGTTTTTTTGCAGCAGAAAGTAGGATTTTTTGTTTATACTTTCATTTATTTTTTTGAAAACTGTCTGGTCTACATACATGCACATACGTACATATCACATTTATTACAACAAATCAATGAATTTTGAATGATCAAAATACTGAGTGGTAAAGCCACTGAATTGTTTAGATGTTTCTGCAATTTTATTTCTGCAAAAAAAGTAATTGCATAATAAATTAGATTAATACTGCATCTGCATCAGTAGTTCTCTTAAGGAAATTTTAAAACTGGGTTATCAGGCTGTGGCTAAATGCCAAATACCACAGACAGAGACAAGTCCTCATCTCTAGCACAAGCACTTGCTTGCTGGAGACGCACAGTTTTTCTCATGAATGGGGTTCGCCTGGGAGTGCTGCCCCACTAAAGTTAGCCTTTAAAGCTGTCTCTGTCACTGGATTAGGGACAATTTAGGTGCTACAAGACAACATAAACAAACACAAGAATGACTTCTGCACCCAAAAGTGATGTCCCAGATTTGGAAAAAGTTTGGCAGGCCACATGTGGACTTCTTTGCCAATGCCAGATTTACTTTTGTGTGCTGTAGTTATGGAGCTGGTGCAGTAGCCCTTGACTGCAGTACTATCGTTTGCATTTCCGTCTCTACCCTCATTTTTGGAAAGGGGGGCATCGAGCATTTTTGACCCCACAGAGTGACGTGCTGGTTGAGATCTGTAAGTAATGTACACGCCGTCATTTGGGTCCAGTTCTGTTTCTAGTTCCTAGGGTACTAACCTTCCGGCAGGGATTTCAAGTGAGAGTAAAGCACCATGGATGGCATCTCTAGGAGCTCATGAACTGTCACAGCCTTTCTGAACAGTGAAAGGTGCCTTAGAGGGATTTTACACAGAGTTTGCATGAAAAACTGGTACAGTGAAAGCTATAATGTGGACCAGGAAGTGTACTTTGGCACCAAACTTTGTGTTATGCACATTTGTGATGATGTACTGTAGGATGAACACAAATGCACCAGGGTTTGACAGAATCCAGAGTCAGAAACCAGACCGATACTACTGGGATGTGCAGGGAACAAGCACAGGCAGATTCAGACTGCAGTGTAAAAATTTATCTGCTCTTAGTCTGCTCTGCTATGGTCACTCAGAGCCACCAGCCTTGAATCTCACTTTTGCACTCTAGTTGCTTAAGACCTCCCCTTATGAGCTCACACAGGATGTCAATCTAAAACTGTTTCTAAGGGGCTTTTTACACCTGGTCACTTTGCGTTTTCTGTGATCCGATTGTAAAAAGACCAGGTCTAAATGTAAATCCGAAACGTTTTCAATATGGATATAAATCTGATCGTTCAAACCACTTCAGGAGGTTGTCTGGGACGCATTTCAGATGAATCTGAACAGGTGTAAATGAATGTGGTTGTTCAAGCCACATACGTCAGGGCTATACTGTACTCGGAAGTACGTCACTTGCAAGTGATCTTTCACCCAGGTGTCTCGTTGGGTCTTAAAATGCACTGCTGCCACCAGCAAAAATGCAGCAAACAGTAAATGTTGTTTTTTGTAGCATAGCCTTCGGAACAAGTTTTTTCGTCTTCTTTTTGATTGCATTCTGAAAACCGCATACACCAAAGCGTGTTCCATTTCAATTACCCCGGAAAAGAGGTAAAATATATTTGCATTTTGGGCGGGAGTAGAAAGATCGGATAGATATCCGATTCCCCAAGACGCATTCATGTGGCCTAATGTAAATGGAACAGTTTTAACAAATCAGATAGCTATCAGATCAGAGAAAACACATGAAGTGACCAGGTGTAAAAAGGCCCTTAAATAAGTAGGTATTAAATATGAATTATGTATTAATATGACCATACCATGTACGGGTTCGATTTCTGGGTTCTTCATTTACGCTTTGGATTAGGATTTGGATGCATACCGCAATACGTTTTGCCTGTTCTAATCGATGTGGATTGTATTTATATGTCCTGTCAGCTGCGGTTTTGTAAATAAACACCTCCTGCACACATTACCTCAATTAATAAAGAGTACACAAATATATACCTTAAGAGTATACAAAACTTTTCCTACTGTTAGTTATTAAATTCGATCCTGCACAGCATGTATCACTACAATGTTTAACCTTTATTTATTCAGCAGAGTGACACTAGGTAATGATTGATCAAGTGAATGACAAAACAAAAACAAATATAACCTGACATTGGGATTCAAATCAGTATGCAATCAGCTCCAATCATAATAACAACAACAACAATACTAATAATTAACAAATTAATAATGCAGACAACATCTCCAACTGTAATGTCTGTCTCGAGGTTTATACAAAGTAGAAGTATATTATTTTCTGACTTGTCAGAATTGGATACATCACAGGAACTGAACTACAAAGAATCCTCTCTGTATGCCTGTGAATATACTCGTGACTGACTTCAGCATATTTATTATCTGCCTTAACTGTCGGCTGATGTAAAAGAAATGAGGAAGACAGAAGTGGTAAAGATATCAGAATTTACTGCATCAGCAGAAATAAAATATATAAAAACACATCACAGTTTTGAGCTTTTGGCACAGGTTCTATGCCGGAAGCCCATCCTGATGCAACCCTCCCATCTTATCCGGGCTTGGGACTTACTGTAGAGTTAACCTCTCAGTGGCAGGGTTGGTCACCTGCCTGGAAATCGAACCCAGGCCGTGGCGGTGAGAGTGTGGGATCCTGCTGCTGAACCACCAGGCACCCTAATGCTCTGTGATATTACTACAAATGTTTGATTTCGCATTTCTGGAACTGGAACACTTAATAAACATAAATGAAAACTTCAAGCAGTGGTGGTTCAAGCGGTTAAGGCTCGGGGTTGTTGTTTGGAGGACCAAAGCTCAAGCCCCAGCACTGTCTAGCAGCATCTGTTGGGCCCTTGATCAATGCCCTTAACACTCACTGCTCCAGGGTTGCTGTATCATGGCTGACCCTGTGCTTTGACCCCAACCTCCAAAGTTGGTATATGTGAAGAAAGAATTTCACTGTGCTGTAATGTATATGTGACAAATCTATAAAAAGCTAGAACCTTTTAGAATTCAGTGTCAGAAGTAAGAGTCATTGTGGCATATTAGAAATACTGGCTCAAGCAAAATCTGCAAATAACACAAAACACAACAAATATCAATTCCTTCTGAACTCAGTAATGTACACAGATTATAGAGCATGTACATGTACTGCTTAATGAGATAAAAATAGTATTTTATCATGCCGTGTTTACACAAATACAAAATTACTCAAGCATGAAACATTTCTTTGCTCCACAAGTCATTCAGCCATCTACAGAAAACTCATCAGCAATGATAAACAGCCTTACAGGATGTTGTGATTCTCGCAGTGTACACGCATCCGTGACTGCTCGTGGCTTGTATGCTGATACGTACTAGTAATCCGAAAAAGTGTTTGTGTGCCTATCCTGACCTTTGAACTTGCCGCTTTCAAGCAGAGCTCCTGACTCCTCCAGAGAGAAGAACTCCTCGATTGAGACGAAGTTGTAGTCCACTCCGGAGATCTCCCCGTCCCGCGGCTGCCTGGTGGTACCTACATCACATACACGCCTTAATGAACATAAAGTTTTAATCTGAGGTAAACTGTACAACAAGCTCCTGACAAAAATAGTGTGAAATAGATTAAAGAAATATATTCCTCATTTAGGTGTATTACATATTACTGAGCATTACTGACCTCACAGAAAGGTAAGGGGCAAAATAACTTGAGAATGCGCTTGTATGCAGTCCACTGATAACTACAACTTCTCCAATTCAGACAGTTTAAACAGCTGCACAGATCACGCCTGGGGTTATAAACTGGATTACAATATATAAACTGCCCTCTCATTTAACACACAGTAGTGAGCTGCTGGTGTTTTGGCAGTAAAGCTTAGCGAGGTCAGATTAAATTGTCTCAGTTTCCTGTATTTTAATGTTGTGGGAGATTAGTACAGAAAAACATAAAATATTACTTTCAAACAAAGTAAAACCACTGTGAAGTGTCACATTTATCAGTCCACCATAACATCCATTTATTTTCTGTGCCTCTTTTCCCTCACAGGGCTGGAGAAAACCAAGAGCTTATACCAAAACAGGACACACACACACACACACACACACACACACACACAAAAAAACAAAAACAAAAACAAACACAAAATCAAACACACTCGCACAAACAATCATACACACAATCACAAACAAAATCACAAACAATCACACACACACATATACAAGCACATAAAAAAATCACACCCAATATCACATACACACACTCACACAAACACTCACACAAACCCTCTCTAACACTCACACAAACCCTCTCTAACACTCACACAAACCCTCTCTAACACTCACACAAACCCTCTCTAACACTCACACAAACCCTCACACAAACCCTCACACAAACCCTCACACAAACCCTCACACAAACCCTCACACAAACCCTCACACAAACCCTCACACAAACCCTCACACAAACCCTCACACAAACCCTCACACAAACCCTCACACTCACACACAGACTACAGAGACAATCAGCCTACTACAGTATGCATGTTTTTGGACTGGGAAAAGAAGCTGAAGCACCAGGGGGAAACCTCTTAAGCAGGGGGAGAACATACAAACTGCACACACAGGTCAGAAACCAAACACCCAATCTCAGCAGTGTGTGACAAACTAACCACAGTGTCCCCTATTGTAGAAAAACTAGAATAACTACAAGAACTAGAAAAAGATTTGCTCATGCTTAGACACAAAGAGGCAAAGCAGGAAAGGACTTCCTTGTTTTTGAGTAAGCGGGCTAATTCTGATTGGTACCTCGTCACCTCTAGCAAACTGTTCAAAATATATTATCTTACCCTAACACTTTACTACACCTTACCTCTCAAGCTTGTTATCTTACAGTAGGCAAAAGGAAACTGAAAAGCAGAGCAACAGTGAGGTATTGACTGAAATATGTTAAGTTTTCACAGTGCAGGGGACAGGGGCTGGTGTGGGAGAGTGTTGGAGGAAAAAGAAGGTGATTATGGGGAATTTTATAAACTTTTACATGATGTGAAGTATATCTGTTCAGATCCTGCTTCCTGTTTACAGTATATGAGAAAAAATGCCAAGGGGGTGTGTGTGTGTTAGTCTGCCAAGAGACTTGTTTTGTACTGTCATCACATAGCAGAGATATGAGCAATAGAATAATCTTAGTTAACCACACTTGAACTTTCGAACTCTCTGTTTTTCCTGGTAGATGGGTAAGAGAGAAACATCAATATCATGGAATGTGGAGGGAAGATGATGGAGATGAAGAACAACCTTGTTTCATGTAACAAGCTAGAAGAAGGATTTATGTTAATCTAGGCGATAATCTACACGTTATTCTCTTATGCCTCATGCAAAAGTGGAGAACCCTTCGTAGATCTCTGTAGTACTCTGAGAAAAACTTGGGTGAAGCAGGAGTGGCTGGCTGGGCTTGTGAATAAGTACTATGATGAATGTGAATGACTGAATAACATTTCAAGTGTTGGATCTGACTTCTTAAAGGGATGAATTTTTACTTCATTGTATATCAATCAATTCACACACACAGTCTCACTCACACACTTACTTAAACACTTACTCATTCACACAGAGTCACACAGTCACACGCATACACAAACAGTCACTCACACCCACTTATTCACACACCCACCTACACACCCACACCAAGGCTTCATTTTTATGACTATTTCATTTAAAAGTGATTTTGTTTAAGAGATGATTTGCATAGCTGCAGAAATCTTTGAGGAAGTGTGTTGCTGCTTTAAGTTTCAAAGTTTTAGTTTAGCGAAACATCTGAATAATGTAGAAGTGTGGTTTGCTCAGATTTTTTTTTTTAACCAAACTGGTTTAAGAAATCTCAGTTTAAGATAAAAAAGGTACAGAACCATGCTCAGTAGCTTATCATTGGGTATCTGTCTCACTGCTAACAAATCACTGTGCAGTGTTTTTATCTCAGTAAATGCTCAGTAAATGTGTGAACAGAGAGAACATTTCCTCTGTGCCTGTGTAAATTGAGATGTTTCTCGACACATCTGGTAGAAAAGTTTGGTTGAGTGGTGAATGTGGGCAAATTTGTACATGGTAAAAATCTGTATGCAGCCAGCAAACTGTGTGATGAAATAGTAAGGAGAAAGAGAAATTAGATCTTTAATAATCCCCTAAGTTACCCTATTAAGGTGTTTCATAAGTTAGTTGTCAAATGAAGCTGATGGCGTGCGTACAAGTGTCGATCTAGTATGGGAGGGCACTATGAAAAATAATTGTAATTACAATACTTGAAGACATTGATACATGACATGTATCATTATATACTCTATAGAAAAACAGTGATAATGCATTTTAAAAACTTGATATTCTTCCTAATACTTTAATGTAATGTCCTACTAGAACAATAACATTTGGACATTTTACATTTACAATGCAGCTGCATCTAATTTGAAGTTCTAACTGTTACACAAGTACAAGTACACATAGTTTATGTTTTTGGGGTCAACCATCCAGCATGACGTGGAGTGTGGGAAAGAGGTGAAGAGGCGAGTGCAGGTGGGGTGGAGTGGGTGGAGAAAAGTGTCAGGAGTGTTGTGTGTCAGAAGAGTGTCAGCAAGAATCAAAGGAAAGGTGTACAAGATAGTAGTGAGAGCAGCTCTGCTGTATGGGTTAGAGACTGTAGCAGTGAGGAAAAGACATGAGGCAGAGATGGAGGTAGCAGAGATGAGGATGTTGAGGTTCTCTTTAGGAGTAACAAGGATAGCCAGGATTAGGAACGAGCACATTAAAGGGACAGATCTGGTTGGCTGTTTTGGGGACAAGGTCAGAGAGGCAAGATTGAGAAGGTTTGGACATGTACAGAGGAGGGAGATGGTTATATTGGGTGAAGGATGTTGGAGATAGAGCTGCCAGGTAAGAGGTCAAGAAGGCGGCCAAAAAGGAGATATACAGTATGGATGAGGACATGAAGGTAATTGGTGTGAGAATAAAGGATGCATGACATTATTTATCTCAACTTTTATATTATATTATTGTAGCACCCTCTACCCTTAAACTTTAATTGGATGGAGGACCGGGTTCTCACTTTGTCTCTCGATGGGATATCACTTTCCTTCCTCTGCACTTTTATTGACTTATGAGCTTAGCTAGACGGTGTGCATACTAACTGCACCAAGTTATCAAAGATTAAATCAATTCACAAGATAAGTAAACTTAATGGCATTTATTTATGTACACATGGAAATAGTAAGTAATTGTTTTAAATATATATAACAACAAAATAAATAAAGATAAAGTTAAAGGTGCCTCGTTAAACTACATTCTTAGAACTTCACAGGGTAGTTTTCAGGACAACTCACAAAAGATGTGTGACCATATCACTAAATTAACTCAAATATAAATAGTATCAAACCCCAAATAAACACTGTGCAGAGATTCAGTGTGTCACATATGTGTCAGATCAATTTCTAGAACATCAACAAAAATATCAATAATCCCAAACTCCAGGAAACAAAACACACAATAATATAGTTCTCAGGCAAACACATGCATGGGCCCACACACACACGCCAGTCACCAACCTAACTTGTTGCAGGCCTGTAACGTTGCTGGGGAGCGTGGTGGCCTTTAAAACTGCAAATGGCCTCTTCGCTCTGACAAGCTAAAAGAAAATAATAAATAGATCACCTGAATGCCTTCCAAGGTGGTTAAATCGCGAACTTCCCTCAGATACAGCGGTAGATATTCCAGTAGTCTCATGGCCTCCTCTCCCGAGCAGCAGCCGCGCGATACTGTGTCTCCATAACATAGCAACATCCAATCCGCGTCCGATATAGAGTCACAACTGCTCCATGAACTTGTCTCCGTCACGAAAATTAAATAACCAAACACTGTTAGACGGTTGGAAAAACCGTCAGATAGAATCCTCTTTTAGCTTAGTCCTGATAGTTAGCTTAGCGACAGGCTGCGCTCTACAACAGACTCCGAAAACAAACATACCCGTTTACTCTCATACCGAGTATAAACACTAATCCACTTAATACAAGCATTAACACTTCTTTAGCGAAATACAGACAGTTTAACGCACTTTGCTAGTGGGTATTTTGTCTATATCCGACTTAACTCACTGGAGCAAAACAAACAAAACTCCATCGGCAGTTCTCCACTCCCTTTTTGTCCAACCCGAATTCACCCTCTACCCGCGGAGGCGGGAATAAGTGGAAAATGACCAATCACAAATAAATAAAAAACTTGCTAGATAAAGACACGTTGTGAGCCAGTGCATTACAAACAACCTTGTACTTGCAGTACAAAGAAATTATACCTAATGGAACCCTAACTGGGCTACACTCTCCCCCTTCTAAATGACTCATGTCCCCATGAGACTAACTCGTTACTATTCTATCTTGGCTCGTGACTTTGGTTTTGCAATTAAACTGGAACATGGAGAACACTGGGCCATTGGGTGGCACCACCATGTTTTGCAAATTTGTTTCACTTTTTGGGAATTTTCAACGTGTACTATCATACCCCTATATACAAGAGTTAAGGGCCTGTCTGAGGATTTACCCAGTTCATCATAACTCACTGTTTTTTTCCACTGGTCTCACTTCTCTTTTAGGACGAAGTTCAACTCTATCAGCCTCTGCTTCTAGTGGGACATTTATGCATTGACCCTCTCCCCCTTCTAATTCCTGATCCTCTGTTCGCTCAGGTGTTGGAGGATAGCAGTTTTCAGCCTCACATTCAGGGGTTTCTCTCATCACTTCACAAACGCAGGGCTGTTACTGACTCTTACATTCTCTTTAGTCAGTTCTGTGGTAAACACTGGCTTTAGTGGTCTCCTTGGTTCCACTATGAAATAATCACTCAGGCTACTTTCATCACTATCAGAGACCTGCTCTACAGACTGACACTGATCTAGTGCAGATTGTTCTCTTTGTGCTCTCTCCACAACTCGTGCCCTGGTTCTCACTGGAAGTGGCACATCTTTCCTTTCATCAGGTAAGTTTATCCTCACTCCATCTCCAATAGGTAACAAATGGTCTCGATGCAATGTCCTGACGCTTCCTGTACCAGGAAGGAAGGAAGGAATTCCAACGATCCAGTAACTTCTGCTTTCCTGTAATGCCAGGTTTCTAATAAGTACACGATCTCCTTTCTGGAGAGTTTGTTGTTTCACTTTGCAGTCATAAAGTCTCTTGTTCTTTTGTTGTAACCTTGAAGAACTCTCGGATGCAAGCTGGTAGGCATGCTGAAGCTCTCTTTTCAACCTTTCCACATACTGGTGATGTTTTATTTCACCCTCACCATTTACTGAAGATCCAAAACATATGTCCACTGGAAGACGAGCTTCTCTGCCAAACAATAGGTGATATGGCGAATAACCCGTAGCTTCATTCTTAGTACAGTTGTAGGCATGTACCAACTGACTGATGCTTTGGCTCTACTGGCTCTTCCGGGCAGGATCTAACGTACCTAGCATGGACAGAAGGGTCCGGTTAAAACGCTCTGGCTGGGAGTCTCCTTGAGGGTGGTAAGGCGATGTTCTAGACCAGTAATTCTTAAAGTGTGGTCTGCGGACCACTAGTGGTCTGCCATCGACCCCTAGTGGTCCGCGAAAAGATGACCTAAACTAGTCAAGTGTTTATAAAATCCGTCACTTATTTAAGTACATTTTTAATGTACTTGCAAAACAGTTCTTGCCATTCTGTTTTAATAACGTAAAAATGGCTAAACCAAAGAGGAGTCAAAAGAAAAGATCAAGCGTCCACTGAATGCAGCAAAACTACAGCACCACAAAGGCCCACTGAAGCCGGAACCGAAGATACCGAGTCACGGCCACTGGCCACAACACTCCCGCATACCACGGAGCTAGCGCATCGTGGAAAACCATGTGAGAAAGTTAAGCGAAAATATCACAATGAGTACATGAAGTTTAGATTTTTCTGGACTGGGGATCTTGAGGATCCTAGACCTCACTGTGTTCTGTGTTATGAAATATTGGCTAATGAAGCAATGAAACGATCGAAACTCAAGCGTCACTTTGAGTCTAAGCACAAAGATTGTACAGATAAACCAGTGTCATTTTTTGAGAGAAAACGCCGTGAATTTGACTGTTTCCCCACTCTAGCGGACTTTCTTCTCAAAACTGAAGAGACCCTGGGTGACGACACCGTCACAGCCATAAAGGAACATCTACAAGGCCTTCAAATGCAGCTGGGGAAATACTTTCCAGAGCTAGATGCGGACTTTGAGTGGATCAGAAATCCGTTTGGCAACATCATTGAGCAATGTACCAAGCTCTCAATACAGGAAGGCAATAGTCTTGTGGACACTGCATCAGATGGAGGTCTCAAAATGTCATTCAAACAACAGCCCTTAACAGACTTCTGGGCTCAGCTCCTTCCTGAACATCCAAAGCTTGCAGAATCTGCTCTTAAAGTGCTCATGCCCTTCCCAACTACATACAACTGTGAAGTTGGGTTTTCCACACTGGTTGGTTTGAAAACAAAACAGCGCAACAGACTAAACGTGGAGCCTAGTATGAGACTGAAACTCTCCTCTTTGGAGCCAGACATTCAGAAACTGATGTGTGATAAGCAGCACCACCCGTCTCATTGATATTCACGTTAAGTTTTAGATGGAAATCTAAAAATCTAAAATCCACAGATCTATTAGTTTTGTAATGTACTAGTTTTTGTTTCATGTGTAAAATCCCAGTAATTTCAGTGATATTGGACATTAAGGGGAACATTCTTTTCAGCATTTTATTGTTACCATAGTTACAACCATAGACTTCCTATACCCACCACCTCAGTTTTAAACTAATGGCTCTTTGGAATGGCATTAAGTGGGACCTAGGCTGTTACAGTATGTTTAAATGCATTTTTTTTCCCACATGTGCAGTTTGTTGTTCATATTAAGCTGCAACTCATTTCACATTTACTTTTTCAAATTAAATAAAAATGTATATAATAATTTCTGATCATATCATTGCATTTGTGTTTGAATAATTAGTTTTTGACTTGAAACAGTTGCATATTAAACTTAAATTTAGCTTATCCTTCCTATTTTGTTGGTTTTTGGGGGCGTGTTAGAGTGGGATTCTGTAGGTGGTCCTCAGAAAAAAATTGGAAGATAAAGTGGTCCTTGGGATGAAAAAGTTTGAGAAACACTGTTCTAGACTTACGAATTCCCAGGATTCCAAGAAGTTCTTTGATAAGCCTACTTTCAAAAGCCCCTTGCCAGCCCCTGGTCTGAATGGATGCGGGCTGGCAAGCCATAGTGTACAAAAAACTTTTCCACAAGAATCTTGGCTACTGTTACTGCTCGCTGATCTTTTGCAGTAAAAGCCTGAGCGTAGCAGGTAAAGTGATCAGTTACGACCAGTATGTTGGCAATTCCTTTAGAGTCAGGCTCAATAGACAGGAAATCAATACAAATCAGATCCAATGGGCCACTGCTGGTTATATGATTCAAGTAAGCTGAACGTTGTGGTAAACTCTTCCTAGCAATGCATCGTCCACATTCCTTCACATACTGTTCCACATCTTTGTTCATGTGTCGCCAGTAAAAGCGATCTTTACAAAGCTCTGTTGTCTTTTCTATTCCCAGGTGACCTGACTCGTCATGAAGAGAATGTAACACCTGTATCCGATATATTTCTGGTAGAACTAGTTGCTGTCTCTCCTTTCTGTTGGAAATTTTGGTAATTCTGAACAAGAGATTGTGTCGAATAACTAACTTTGCACCTTGTTGGCGTAAAAGAGTCTCCAGATGATTAGAACTCTTTGTTGCAGTAAGTGTATTTCCTTTTACCACTTCCTGTTTGACAGGTCCAATGATGGAGTCTTTCTCTTGTGCTAGCCTCAGTTCAGAGTTTGTCAACTGCTTCTTGCATCCGATTTCCAACTGCACAGGACAAGCGTATACGGGAGGAATGACATTTGGAGTAACCCCCAACTGATCCACCAGCCTGCCACCAGACTCTGAGTGGTAAGTATCACTAAGCTGACAGATGGCCCTCACCCTGGATCGTGGTAGGTCTACCCATTCTTGAGATGTTTCAATTGGATAGCGACACAAGGCATCCGCATCAATGTTGAGACGCCCGGGCTTGTACTGAAGGCTAAAATTATAAGTGGCTAAGGCAGCCAACCACCGATGTCCTGTAGCACTAAGCTTAGCGCTGGTCAAAACATATGTGAGAGGGTTGTTATCGGTCCGAACAGTGAACTTGGCTCCATACAAGTAATCATGGAACTTATCCACAATGGCCCACTTGAGAGCTAGAAATTCCAACTGATGTATTGGATAGTGACTTTCGGCCACACTCAATTTTCGGCTGGCATATGCGACAGGCCTCAGTCCTTCTGGGTGTTCCTGATTCAACACTGCCCCAAATCCACTCAGGCTCGTGTCAACATGTAAAACATAAGGTTTAGCTGGATCTGCATATGCCAGTACAGGGGCATGTGTAAGGCAATATATGATATTATGAAAGGCCTCTGTGCACCGTTGGTCCCAACGTTCACCAAATGGCTCTGACTCACTGTAGTACTTGCCTTTCGGTACGGCTTTATTTGCACTCTTGGCCGGGGAATAGTCTTTGGTCAAATCTGTGAGAGGTCTCACTATGGCGGAGTAGTTCTTAACAAAGCGTCTATAGAACCCACAAAATCCTAGGAAGGATCTTAACAACTTCAAATCATGTGGTACCTTCCAATCTGAAACGGCGTTCACTTTCTCTGGATCAGGAGCTATCCCTGCAGCAGATACAATGTGTCCCACATATTTAACTTGCGGCTGACAAAACTGGCACTTATCTATAGACACCTTGAGCCCGTATTCTTCGAGCCGATCCAACACTTTCAGCAGTCTCTCCTCATGCTCTCCTAAGTACACCCAAAGACAATGAGATCGTCAAGATAAACAATGACCTGAAGAAGATGCATATCTCCAACAACTCTCTCCATCAGCCGCTGAAATGTAGCTGGGGCCCCAGTGATCCCCTGTGGCATGCGCTCAAACTGATAAAAACCTAAAGGACAGATGAACGCTGTTTTTTCTTTGTCCTCATCGGCCATCTCAATTTGATAATAGCCGCTACGCAAATCCAATACAGAGAACCATCTGCTTCCAGAGAGAGAGTCCAACGCATCATCCATTCTAGGAGTGGTGTATTGATCAGGGATTGTTCTAGCATTCAATGTCCGATAATCTATGCACATACGAATGGCCCCGTTCTTCTTCCGTGCAATAACTATCGGGGAGGCATATGGACTCCTGGATTCTGTTATGATGCCTGCAGCCAACAGTTCCTTTATGTGACGCCTGACGTCATCAATATCTGCGGGGCAATCCGTCTAGATCGCTCCCTAAATGGACGGCAATCACTTAGTCTGATATTATGCTTCACACCTTTGGCACGTCCAACATACCACTCCTCAATGGAAAACACGTTTCTCGTTCTGCTAGTTTCGCTCCAAGTCTTTTTTCCCAATCATCAGGAATAGGCGAATCTCCAAAGTTGAATACTTTAGGATGTAACCCTTTTTGACAGCTGGAGCATCTGGTTTAACTGTAACAGTGTCAGTGGGATAGACTTTTGCAATAATGGTGTCTGGGGGAATACTAATGTCTTTGGAGGTCTCATTGCAGATCAGCACTCGGAAGCTGTTCACATTCATGGCAGAAGATGACAAAAGGAATAAACAGTCCAGCTGGAAGCGGACTCTCTACAGGAGTTTCCACAAGAAAAATTTCTTTTCTCAGTGGCTTCTCACTCTCCACTTTACACACTGCATACATTTCACTTCTTGAAGGGATAGTTAGGACTCCTGGTCCTCTCCACTTGACTTGTCCCTCAGCTGTCTCAAGAACTTCCTCTTTTAAGCCGGGCTGGAGAGTGGATGGCTGAATTCTCATTGACTTTACTTGCTTGACTGCATTAGCATCCTGGTTGAGCCAGGTCAAACGTTTAAAGAGGCTTGCATTTGTTCCAATTATTATGGGACATTGCTGAGGGCCTTGTGGTTTTGGGCAGACCAAAGCGAGAATGGAAACCTTCTTTTTTACTCCTGTGATTGAAGCAGGAAGCAAAACATCAACTATGATGTACCCCTTGTATGAATAACTCTAAGAACTCAGTCCCCAGATGGACAATCCAGTGAGTGAGTGAAGTGGTAGCTGTGACAAATGTTTAGAGTACCATTGGTCAAACACGATGGTTACTTGGGACCCACTATCTAATAAAGCTTGACAAGGACATCCATTCAACTCCACGAAAATGGTTGAGGCAGGGCCCACTAAACCTCTGGGAAATTGACTTATCTCACATACCTCAATTTGACTTCTTTTAGAGAAACAGTCTGAACTGTTGGGAGTAGTACTGGCTTCAGTCATCCAGTTCTTTTCATTCTTAGCTTTCCGAAGAGCCCGAACCAACTTTTGTATTACTTGGGATGTGTTCTCTGGTGCTTGACACTTAGTGGCGATGTGTCCATCCTCACTACATCGATAACAGAAGAAATCAGCTTTGTGCTTAACAGGCGTCTCTCTGTTGAACTTCAGAACTGACCTTGGATTTGTCAGAGCTTGTTGAGACTGATTAGAGGAGCTGATGCTCATAACTGTTAACTGTTGTTGCAGTTGCTGAACTTGCTTCTTTAACACTTGTACCTCTGATTCTTCTTGTGTTTCAGGTTTTTTCTTATCCTGCTTGTCTTTTTGATTAACTCTCATAGAAGAAACAGAAACTGATTCAGGATCGTCCACAAATCTTGATCTTAGCTCTTGAATCTCTGCTCGGAGTTGTCTGACCACAGCTGAGTCAAGTGTAGTTTCACTCTTTAGTTGTATATGGTTCACAGATGCCTTGATTTTATGGCGGGCAGCCTCATTCTCCTCCGCTTCTTTGATTTCATTTAGCAGTGCTAAGAAAGTGGGTGGCTGTTCTCTCCTCTCCCTAAGTCTTAACTGCACAAGCATCAGATCGGCCTCAACTGCACCTCGGATCAGCTGCTCAAGTCTTGTCTTGTCCATCATCTTTGGAGTCAATCCTCCTTTTCTTACAACTTTAGATAAGGATTTTTATATCCGACACAGAAAATCAGATACAGCTTCTGCAGGGAACTGGCGTAAGAGACGAAAGGCAAAGTAGAGGTCTTCCCCTGACTCAGAAGTTCCAAATGTGTTTTCTAATGTCTCCAAGTATTGAGAAGCACTTGCTGCAGGAGTTGAAAATCGAACAGCTTTGATGATGTCAAGGGCTGGTCCTTTCAAACTCTCCATAATCCTTCTACGTTTCTCTTTTTCTTAACACTCACACTCATCAGGCATTATCCTTGCTTGTTCTATCCAATTTTCTAGGCTTTCTTCTCCAGTTGGGATCGGAGTAGTGCCTGAAAAGGTTCGCAATCGTCTGTAAGCATTGGTTTCACCTGGAGGTTTTGAGGTCTTCTCCAGAAGCTCACCCACCGCACGTATAATTGACTAAGGGGCAAGTCAAGAGTCAAGAGTCAAGAAGCTTTTTATTGTCATTTCAACCATATATAGCTGTTGCAGTACACAGTGAAATGAGACAACGTTTCTCCAGGATCAAGGTGCTACATAAAACAAAGACAGGGCTAAGGACATATAAGTAGTCTTAGCCACATAAAGTGCAACTGTGCAACCTGGTGCAAACAGTGCAGGACAAGACAAGCAAGACAGTGCAGGACAAAAGACAGTGCAGGACAAAAAACAGTGCAGACATTAAGTTACAAGACAATACAAAAAGTACAAAAAATGCAATACACAAAAGACAATACACAGTAACAGAAACAGCGCCGACCGACCAGCAGCAGCATTAGCATGGGGTGGAGCAAATAATGCCTGTATATTAGTCATAGTCTTTCCTTCAACAGTTAGGAACATTTAAAATTTTTTGGAAAACTCAAAAGTGGAAATTCAACAGGTGCCACTATCACCTTCCATGACTCTTCTCCATCAGGTAGCAACAGTTCAGGTGGAACACGGGTGGGGTCAATGACCTCCTTACACTCACATGAAATCAAAAGGGTACCAGGACTCGACCCAATTTAGTGTCTCTAACTCGTACTCTTCCCAGAGCTTTTACAGTTTGCACCGTATCTTCGATATATGACACTTGAGTGGTTGGAAAGCTCAGCAAGTAAAAGAGGGTTACTTTCAAAGGCCATGCTTGAACCTGAGGCAAATGTTTATCAATCAACTTGTATAAGCTCAAAGGATAAATTAGCTCTTACTCTTACTGTGTAATTAGTCCTTTTACAGCAGTAATTCTTAAAGTGCCAACCGCCATCGACCCCTAGTGGTCCGCGAAAAGATGACCTAAACTAGTCAAGTGTTTATAAAATCCGTCACTTATTTAAGTACATTTTTAATGTACTTGCGAAACAGTTCTTGCCATTCTGTTTTAATAACGTAAAAATGGATCGGTGGCTAAACCAAAGAGGAGTCAAAAGAAAAGATCAAGCGTCCACTGAATGCAGCAAAACTACAGCACCACAAAGGCCCACTGAAGCCGGAACCGAAGATACCGAGTCACGGCCACTGGCCACAACACTCCCGCATACCACGGAGCTAGCGCATCGTGGAAAACCATGTGAGAAAGTTAAGCGAAAATATCACAATGAGTACATGAAGTTTAGATTTTTCTGGACTGGGGATCTTGAGGATCCTAGACCTCACTGTGTTCTGTGTTATGAAATATTGGCTAATGAAGCAATGAAACGATCGAAACTCAAGCGTCACTTTGAGTCTAAGCACAAAGATTGTACAGATAAACCAGTGTCATTTTTTGAGAGAAAACGCCGTGAATTTGACTGTTTCCCCACTCTAGCGGACTTTCTTCTCGAAACTGAAGAGACCCTGGGTGACGACACCGTCACAGCCATAAAGGAACATCTACAAGGCCTTCAAATGCAGCTGGGGAAATACTTTCCAGAGCTAGATGTGGACTTTGAGTGGATCAGAAATCCGTTTGGCAACATCATTGAGCAATGTACCAAGCTCTCAATACAGGAAGGCAATAGTCTTGTGGACACTGCATCAGATGGAGGTCTCAAAATGTCATTCAAACAACAGCCCTTAACAGACTTCTGGGCTCAGCTCCTTCCTGAACATCCAAAGCTTGCAGAATCTGCTCTTAAAGTGCTCATGCCCTTCCCAACTACATACAACTGTGAAGTTGGGTTTTCTACACTGGTTGGTTTGAAAACAAAACAGCGCAACAGACTAAACGTGGAGCCTAATATGAGACTGAAACTCTCCTCTTTGGAGCCAGACATTCAGAAACTGATGTGTGATAAGCAGCACCACCCATCTCATTGATATTCACGTTAAGTTTTAGATGGAAATCTAAAAATCTAAAATCCACAGATCTATTAGTTTTGTAATGTACTAGTTTTTGTTTCATGTGTAAAATCCCAGTAATTTCAGTGATATTGGACATTAAGGGGAACATTCTTTTCTGCATTTTATTGTTACCATAGTTACAACCATAGACTTCCTATACCCACCACCTCAGTTTTAAACTAATGGCTCTTTGGAATGGCATTAAGTGGGACCTAGGCTGTAAATTTTGTAAAGTTTTGCTGTTTAAATTTAGCTTATCCTTCCAATTTTTTTGTTTTTTGGGGGCGTGTTAGAGTGGGAATCTGTAGGTGTTCCTCAGAAAAAAATTGGAAGATAAAGTGGTCCTTGGGATGAAAAAGTTTGAGAAACACTGTTTTACAGGATTAAAGAAGGAAAATCCCTGTACGGGCCACCATTTTATGTAGCACCCTCTACCCTTAAACTTTAATTGGATGGAGGACCGGGTTCTCACTTTGTCTCTCGATGGGATATCACTTTCCTTCCTCTGCACTTTTATTGACTTATGAGCTTAGCTAGACGGTGTGCATACTAACTGCAGCAAGTTATCAAAGATTAAATCAATTCACAAGATAAGTAAACTTAATGGCATTTATTTATGTACACATGGAAATAGTAAGTAATTGTTTTAAATATATATAACAACAAAATAAATAAAGATAAAGTTAAAGGTGCCTCGTTAAACTACATTCTCAGAACTTCTCAGGGTAGTTTTCAGATGTGTGACCATATCACTAAATTAACTCAAACATAAGTAGTATCAAACCCCGAATAAACACTGTGCAGAGATTCAGTGTGTCACATATATGTCAGATCAATTTCTAGAACATCAACAAAAATATCAATAATCCCAAACTCCGGGAAACAAAACACACAATAATATAGTTCTCAGGCAAACACATGCATGGGCCCACACACACACGCCAGTCACCAACCTAACTTGTTGCAGGCCTGTAACGTTGCTGGGGAGCGTGGTGGCCTTTAAAACTACAAATGGCCTCTTCGCTCTGACAAGCTAAAAGAAAATAAATAGAACACCTGAATGCCTTCCCAGGTGGTTAAAACGCGAACTTCCCTCAGATACAGCGGTAGATATTCCAGTAGTCTCATGGCCTCCTCTCCCGAGCAGCAGCCGCGCGATACTGTGTCACCATAGCATAGCAACATCCAATCCACGTCCGATATAGAGTCATAACTGCTCCATGAACTTGTCTCCGTCACGAAAATTAAATAACCAAACACTGTTAGACGGTTGGAAAAACCGTCAGATAGAATCCTTTTTTAGCTTAGTCCTGATAGTTAGCTTAGCGACAGGCTACGCACTACAACAGACTCCGAAAACAAACATACCCGTTTACTCTCATACCAAGTATAAACACTAATCCACTTAATACACGCATTAACACTTCTTTAGCGAAATACAGACAGTTTAACGCACTTTGCTAGTGGGTATTTTGTCTATATCCTACTTAACTCGCTGGAGCAAAACAAACAAAACTCTCACTCCATCGGCAGTTCTCCACTCCTTTTCTGTCCAACCCGAATTCACCCTCTACCCGCGGAGGCGGGAATAAGTGGAAAATGACCAATCACAAATAAATAAAAAAACTTGCTAGATAAAGACACGTTGTGAGCCAGTGCATTACAAACAACCTTGTACTTGCAGTACAAAGAAATTATACCCAATAGAACCCTAACTGGGCTACATTATCATATTATCTAGCAAAATGGATAAGGGCTTAATGTGTCATGCTGTTTCAATACAAAACGCTTTCGGTAAATCTCCCTGCTGTCCCAACAGCTGTGATGAATACTTGGACAATTCCGACTGGTGTTCCAGCAGGGGTTTGTTTATGTCTTGTGCCATGTGCTTTGTTTATGTTCCTGCATTTGCACACCTGATCCTCATGTTTCAATAATTACCTCCACTATTTATACCTGATGTCCTGCCTGTTTTTCACCGAGTTCTTGTTGTTAAGCATCGTTTGTTACTTGGTGTTCTCCATTTTATGTTTTCTTGTATCTTGTTTTGTATTTTAGTTGCTCAGGTTTTCCCCTTAGTGTTTCTCTGTGTCTGTTGCCTTTACAAATTTATTAATAAAATCCCTGTCTTCCTTCTATCCCTGCATTTGGATCTGGATTTGGTTTCCACAGAGACACCTACTCCTGACAATAAGACATAGCTGTGTCAAATGTTCTAGTCAAGTCAAATTAAGTCAAGAAGCTTTTATTGTCAAGGCAATTAAGAAAATGTTTTAATGGATCTAAACATATATTTGAAAAGAAAAAAGATCTGAATTTAATGTGTATTTATTTATTTATTTCCATTTGCTAGGACATGTATCCATACGTATTATAGTATGGAGGCTTATTTTACACTCTGCCATACACCAAATGTTTCCAAACACTGCTAGAATACATACATATTTGTGTACATGTCAGCTTTAAAATAAATGTGTATGAATGCGTGAGCCTTACTCACAGGGCACAGCGCGCAGGTACAGGTTCTCCCGTATGACCTGCTGCAGTTGGCTGTCCATGGAACCGGGTGTGAAGCACTTGCTTAAATATAATCTCAGGTCTTTACACAGTGTTGAGCCTGGGGAAAAAAATGACAGCTGAAACTCAATTCAAATTCAATAGCTCACCTAATACTTATTCAGAGTAGAAATGCACCACAATAAAACGTCCTACCGACTTATAAAACAATAACTAAAACCCCCATTTTTAATTAGCATGCACACATTCTATTAATTTACTTTGCTTCTGGAAAGAAATAAAAAAATATATACATTTGTATATCAAGTAGCATTGCAAAGGTACAGCCAACATGAGATTAAGCATTTTATCATTGACAGTTCAGATAATGTTAAAACATTGTGATGAGTATGCAGAAGTTAAAATGGCGTATTACGTATACAGTATAATCAGAGCTGCTAGACTAAATCTGTGTCTTTTTAGTGCATGGAGTGGTTTATAGCTCTTATTAGTTTCCTGCAAACCTTCATCTGAAATGTAACAAACCACCAGGAATTGGCTCCCACCTGCACTTGTAGAATGTCTGGTACAGGAGAGCAAATAAGCAACCATTTCATCCAGTATTTTAAATTATTATTACTATTATGAAATAATCCCCTAGGTGGTCCAGAGACAGAATCCCATGCTCTCATTGCCACGGCCTGGGTTCAAATCCCAGTCACTGAAGAGTTAATTCTCAGTGCCGGTACCCGAGCCCAGATAAAAATTAAAGGGTTGTGTCAGGAAGGGCTTCAGGCATAAAAGGTGCCAAATCTAATATGCGGACTATGCGATCCGCTGTGGCGATCCTCAAAAGCGGTTTGAAAAGAACAAAAAAAATTACTATTATTGAAATTATTTGCAAAATGTTACCTGTATGTTAAGTATACTGTATTTTATCTTAAATACAGGAAACAGTATAATTTGAATTTATAATAAAAAACTTTTATTAATAATTAGGCTTACAACTGAATGTAATATATATATTTTAGATTATTTTCCATTCAGTAGACCACCGATCATCAATAGAAAGTCTCATTCACAGAGCCTGTATATATATACACAACAACACATTAACATCTATACACATAAAATAACACTGTACACAAACTCACAAAATCGGCAAAAGCAAGTGAAAGCTACAGTGAACCACTTAAAGACATAAGACAATGAGCAAACTAACAGTGTTGTCTGAATCTACACTTCAGTGGTTAAGAACTCAACATTCAGCTGCTTCCTAGTATCTCCCTTCATCGATTCCCTCCTCTCTCAAACTGTGCTAATTCACACAATACCACTCCTTATTCACAATAAAAATGAATCAAGAAGCCAGAAAAAGCCTCAAGGATTAGTGTGAATTGTTGGGAGAAGCAGTTTTGACCTTCTATCTGTTCATTTTTTAAAGTGCTTGGTGACCTTAAACAACAGCTCCTTCTATATAATGAGCAAAGGGATATAAACTATCCGGTACGAGCCGTATGTGCACCTGACTGCTATCTGACTGCTCTTGTCCACTGACGGTGATCAGTCCTGCCAGGGTGAGCGGTGAGCACAGGAAAGGTTAAGTAATGGACTGTGCTTATCACATCTACTTAACAGCAAACAGTCAAGTGTATCACCAGGGACAAGGAAGAAACACTTAAGCAAGTCTGAACTATTAACAAAATGTCTGGGAAAAAAAACTACTGTAGAGTTTCATTTTGTTTTAAATCCTTAAGTAGCACGTCTTAGGTCTGTTCCTCTACAATGATGCTCCTCTCAGTACAAAAGACAGCTCATACAGTTCACTTTAATTCAATTTTTTCAAAAATGTCTCAAAGCTACTTTACAGAACATAAGAAATAAAGTACAAAAAAAATCAAGATTTCTATTAGACTTATATTTAAATGTGTTTGTATTTGTCCCCAATGAACAAAGCCTGAGGTGACTGAGGCGACGGTGGTGACGAAAAACTCCTTGACATGGAAGAGGAGGAAACCTTGAGAGGAACCAGACTCAAAAGGTAACCTCATCCTCATTTGGGTGACAGTGGAGAGTGTGATTATAAACTGTTAAACACAGGGAAGTGTTATTATGAATATATCTATCCTCATAAAATCTGACAATTGAGTATTGGTACAGATTCAAGGACTTCAATTAATGATCACAACAAACATCAGAATGGGCAAAGATTTAGATCTCTGTGACTTTAACCTTGGCATGGTTGTTGGTGCCAGTAGGGCTTGTCTAAGTATTTCAGAAACTGCTTGGGAATCTCCTGGGAATTTCACACACAGTCTGTAAAATTTACACAGTATGGTACGAATAACACAAATCATTAAGTGAACAAAAGGTTCAGTGGGTGAAAAAGCCTCGTTGAACTGAGATGTCTAAGGTAAATTGCTAGATAGGCTTAAGCTGCCAAAAATGTTATAGTAACTCATATAATCACTCTTTACAACTGTGGTAAGCAGAAAAGCAACTCAGAACACACACCAAGCCTTGTGATGGATGAGCTACATGTCCAGAAGACCACATTAGGTTTCGCTCCTATCAGCCAAGAACAGGAATCTATAGCTGTCATGGGTACTGACTCACTGGCATCACTGCCAATGACACCATTTAACCTGACATTTGGCAGTGGCACCAAGTGACCCAAGGCTTGGCTAAAGCAGCTAGACTATGAATTTTGATCCTGTGGAGCTCCCAATGAACAGTTAGGGTGTAAACAGTATAGTCAAGGTACACATTTAATTCTCCAGTGAGTTGCACAGCTGTGGTTTTATGTTTTTTGGACAGAATTCGGATTAGTACACAGACACCCCTTTCAGACACCTTCTTCTTGTGTCGACAGTTACTCCTGCTGGATGTGCTCAGTCCTTTGTGGTGATATGCTGACATTTCCCTGGATACTGTGGCTCTCGATACATCACAAAAGACTTGCTGTCCTGGTCACAGATACACCAGCGAGACATGCACGACAAATGGTCCTCCTTCAAACTTTGCCTACCAATGTCTACCTTTATATTGTGCTAAAGTATATATGTTTACAAACAAGATGCGACTTTAAAACAATCAATTTTCCTTTGCTTACCTTTTTACTTACTGAATTCCAGATTCAGTTTAGGTCCAAGATGAATGATCTTGAAAGAACCATGCTGTGTTTCAGCAATTAACTTGTGGTAGCAAGAAGAGAGTAGATTGCAGATTGTCACTAATGTCTGATGTACTAATATGGATCACTACATGCTTTTTAAAAATAGGAAGAGGACGAGGAAAAAAGAGGACGACATGGCGTCTGGGGAAAATTAGAAGGATTTTCTGGATGCATTTTCAGAATACTTTGATCCCCAAATTATATCAAATCACACATGTATAAAGCTGCATTAAAATATGTCGCAGCAGCGAGCGGACATGCCAATATATTCCTCAGATACAGCAAGAATCTCCTACTCAGCAAATCAAAATTCCCTGGAATAATCAAATATGCTTTGCTGCTTTTACCTGGTAGAACTGTTTTGATGCGGATGGGATGAGGACACGAGTTCAGAACCCCTCTGACGTCTCCCAGGGTCATGCCCAGGACAGGAGTACCACCAATCTCCAGGATGATGTCACCCACCGTGGCGCCTCCTCCAGGTGCTGCTGTGACGAATGGGAACTCGCCATAGTCGGCACCACCCCCAATGGCTACACCCAGCTCCCCCGAGGCTCCACCTAAAGGAACAAAGCTCTCCTGAACTTTGGAACGCCAGTGCAGCTTCTTGACTGTAGCCTTAGACATGGCACCAACGCTGCAAGGAGAAACATTAAAACATGTTAGCAGTTTTGGCGGGGCCGCCACAAATTAGTTCTGTAAATAAAAGAGTTTGCAATAGTTAAAATCATTCTCTGTATCTTGTAAAACGCCATATTTCCGTAGCACAAATATTATGCATACGATTGTAGCCTTTTTTTTGTAGGCTTTAAAGATATTGTTGGTGTCTCTGAGACCGGGTGGAGGAAGCATTGACCTGGTACAGAGCTGCATAATAGTAAAAAGTAGGCTGGGGTGAACTGAAAGCATTATCAAGAGGTACAATTAGGTGATCTACAATCAGTTTGACTCTTCTCATTCCCTTTAAGAAACAATTGTCTGCCAGCAGTGCAGCAGAAATTCAGTTTAGATTATAAGCAACTAGTTTTCAGTTATCTCTACTATCAGTGTGAGTTATATCTCATACTGATAGTTTAATGGTGAAACGGTTGCTCTAGTGTCTGCACTAATAAGGTACCTCAGTATGTGATAATGCGGTTTGGACCACATTGAGCTACTCCACCTGTTTCCATTTCCACCCAAATAAATGCATGTAAATACCTGCTGGTTATGAATAGCAGTTAATTAGCATCTACGATATAATCTATCTTACTTAATTAGCAACAATCTGGTTTGATATCACCTAGTTATGCTTGTGCAGAGTCGCTAAACTTAATCCTGTGGCCAAGCAGTGTGTTCCGCTTCCTCGATGCCTTGTGGTGCAAAAATGTCTTAAATAGTCAACTCTGTCTACGATTTCCTATTATAACAGTTACAACAAACCAAATATATATTATCACTAAAATCTATTCCACACATTTTATTCATGTCAAGTTTCAAGAAAATGTGAAATAGTTCTATGCATCTAGAAAAAGGATTTTTAATAATCTCATAAATATAGGTTGTGGTAAGATATACGTTTTTGTGATACTCTATCTTAGTGTGACGAGTTGCTAAATGGAATAAACAGATGAGTTACTGTATAACAAAAGAAATCAGTGAAAAATGACAAGAACAACAGTCAATATCCGGTTATAATGTCTAACCTGTCAAGGGGATATAATAGGCAGCAAGTGAACAGTCAGCTCCTCAAGCTGATTTGTTGGACGCAGGAAAAATGGACAAGTGCAAGATCTGAGAGACTTTGACAAAGGCTAAATTGTGATGGTTAGATGACTGGGACAAAGCATCACCAAAACATCAGTTCTTGTGTAGTGTTCCTAGTATGCAGTTGTTATTACCTACAAATGTGGTCCAAAGAACAACAACCAGTGAATCAGTGACAGGGTCATGGGCACCCAAGGGGAGCATAAGTAGCAAAGAATAGCCTGACTGGTCCCATTCCACAGAAGAGCTACTGTAGCACAAATTGCTAAAAAAAGTTCATATTGGCTGTGTTGAAAAGCTGTCAGAACACACAGTGCATCACAGCTTCCAGGCCAGTAAGAGTGCCTATGCTAACTACCAAAAGCACCTACAATGGGCATGAGCATTAGAACTGAATAATGGAGAAACGGAAGATGGCATCCTGCTCTGACAAATCAAGCTTTGCTTTATATAACGTAGATGTCCGAGGGTGTGTGTGCCACTCATCTGAGGAAGACATGGTACCAGGATGCACTGTGGGAAGGAAAGCGGCAGTGTGATGCTCCGGGCAATGTTACTACTTGTAACATTGCGGATGTTACTTTGACACATACCACCTACCTAAACAGTGTTGCAGAATAAGTAGCCCCTTCAACAGTATTCCCTAATGGCGGTGACGTCTTTCAGCAGCATAATGCTTCCTGCCACACTGCAAAAATTGTTCAGGGATGGTTTGAGGTTTGACAAAGAGCTCAAGGTGTTCAAACGGCCTCCAAATTCTCCAAATCTAAATCTGATCAAGCGTCTTTGAACTGTGTAGGATAAACAAGTCTGTAGTCTTTAGTAAGTCTTTAGTACCTGGGAATTAACAGTATGTAAATCGTAATGAGTTTCTCAGTGTGAATGCGTTTCTCACACTAAAAATATACAAATGCACCATTTGAGACAGAGTTTATTTATAGGCAACTAGTAAAATCACTGAACAAAACAAAGACTTGGAAGATTGGAAGACCATATAAATGATCTAATTTGTTTTTTCCTGTAAAGTACTAAAGTATTAAATACTTTAGTGCTTTAAATACCTGAACACCAATGTCCATTCAGGCTTTCACTTACAGGTGCAGTTAAATATATCTTTTTTTCACCTTGACAGGAATAAAAGCCACAAGGCATCACAAAAATAGTGGATCGGTAATGCACAGTTCTTAATTCTTTCGAAGTTTACACGGGAAATAAGCTTTCCTCATGCATTCAATCATAAATCTTATTCAGCAGGGAGTTTTGCTTCCCTATGGCAATCTGCAGGCTGAATACATAAGGCTGAGTCTCGAAATTGAAACAAAAATAAGCAAACAGATGGTCAAAACAAGCGAGGGGGGGTGACGGAATCCACAAACACGGCTTCCCAGAGTTCATTAAAAATGCATAAGGCTATATCAGGTCTTAATAACACTATAGTGATACTAGGCCCATACAATTTTACACATGACTCAAGACTCATCGATGACAGCTTTAACACGTGACTTCTTTAAAAGTGATTATAAAGACAATCAGATTGTCTATCACCTAACTTTCATTACTAACGTGTACGGAAGTCCCTTCGGTGGAACTTTACAGCACTGGTACAATAGACAAAATAAATGAATTGGTTAGCAAATAAATGAATCGGAATGAACGCTCTTTGAGAAAAAACCTGGATGTAAAAGCATTTGAGGGTATTTGTGTACTGCATGTGATTCGTTCAAACATTTTATTATAGTGGCACTGCAGAGCAAAGGGCAAGTATTAAGTAAGAGGACTTTCGCTGATAAGCACTGTGGGGAATAGGGAATTGCGAAGTAGAGGCGTGTGTGTGTGTGCGTGTGTGTGTGTGTGTGTGTGTGTGTGCGCGCGTGTGTGTTGGGGGGACTACACACGATTAGCTCACTGAGACTAGAACACTGCTGCAGATCACCTGCAGCTTTCTCAATATTCATTTACTAAGAAAGAGAGAGACAGCAAGAGAGAGAGAGAGAGAGAGAGAGAGAGCGTAAGTGGGATTTAAAAAACGCTGGAGGCCACATAAACACAATAACAGGTTACCATTTTCATTCCATTGGTCAAACAGGTCACCTGAGGTATGCATGTCCTATTTAGGTTAATCAAAAAGCAAACAGAGGTGTGAACAATTCGGACAGAGTATCAAAGTCCACTTTGTCATTTTCTTTGTATTCACAGCTATGTAATACAGCCAAGGGCATTATAGACACATGTTCCTCAAGCAGGAAGACTGAAGAAGCTTTCTACATTTCATTTACTGCAAATCTAGCTCATAGGTGCAATACGTCACTAAAACGTAACTCTGTGTATCATAAGCTGTCTGCTTGTTCAGCACAGTGCTTACTGTCCTTTTGAGGTCCTTCTACTTGTACGCCCTTCTACCTTTTTCTGATATACAGCTAATTTGTGCTAAACCTACACCTCAACCTCAGTGGTGAAAGGAAACTATTTAGATGGTTTTCTTTTTTAAATAAAGCAGCATTTAAAAAAAAATAAAAATATGGGAGAAATTTGGTCTACACGTTGTCTAAAATGATGCCCACACACACAGGCACGCACACAAACACACATATACACACTGATCTCTTCATCTCATGGGATCTCAGGAATAGATCTTTCACATGATTCGCAAATGTATCCTGCCAGTGGGCTACATAAAATCTGAAATCTTCCTTCTGGAAAATAATCTGTGCTATATCTGTATATGCGAGATCAAACCATGTCCTCAGTTTCACCCTGTTTTCTCCTAGGCATGCTGAGATCTTGAGAATAAAATCATTCTGGGTATTTTTTTGGGACAAATACTGAAATGTCTGAAAGAACTAAAAAATAGAAAGGCAAACTCTATCATGTTTAACCATTTCTGAAAATATTTGAAGGTGTGGACGTTAATGATAGCATGGAGCAGCCTAATTGAGACACCGTCAAGTTCTATCCTAATCACCAGGGTGGTCTGCACGGACACTTTCGACAGCTTGATACCGATATCAGTGTTCAAACTCACGATGTGTCATTTGTGAAGGTAAACATTGAGGGCTGACTCACTGTTGGGCTTTTTTTTTTTCTACCTGTTTAGACACCGTCAAACTTGTGGTATAATTTACTCAAAATGCTTCCATGGATACGTCTGTTCATCCTTTGAGCTCTTCGGTTGTGTGAATAGTGAGACGTACATTTGACTCCCAGGTGTGTGACAGGAAGATCCACTGCACTACTGCTTACTAAAGACATACTACATGTGACTGAGAGGATTAAGAGGGCTGAGAAAATGAAGCTCAGACCACAATGACATCAAATCAGAGATGTCAATTAGTAAAAATTAAACAAGATTTTTGACTGATATTTCATGAAACACTTTCAGACATCCATCTGTTTTTTTGTACCGCTTATCCTACACAGGGTCAAGGAGAACCTGAAGCCTGTCCAAGGGGGCTCAGGGCACGAGGAGGAGACACATAAGACAGGGTGTCAACCAATCACAGGACGCAATCACACACACACACACACACACACACACACACACACACACACACACACACACACACACACACACACACACACACACACACACACACACACACACACACACACACACACACACACACACACACACACACACACACACACGGCAATTTAGCACCCATAGGAAAGTGAAGCCCAGGAATAACATGCAAACTCTAGGCACAAAGAGCAGAAGGTGCAAGGCAAATATGTTAACCATTAAGCCATCTTTCCCCAGTTTCAGTGACAGTTAAAAAAAATAATAAAAAAAGAACAATCACTGCTCAAAAGATTACAAAATCTGATTTAAAAAGAAAAATGGCTACAAGGTGTTAGGAAGCTGAAAGAGTCAGCTCTAACTGGCAAGATGATCTGACTCAAAAATATGAATTTCTTTCATTAATTCAAAACCCCTGGACTAAATCTGCTGCATGGGACTTTTTCTTTTTTTTAATCCCACTCACACACATTTCTGTAATTATTACCTTTATTTGTATTTGCCTATGATATTTATATTGGTTCTATTTCACAAAATCTCATCTTTTATATACAGCACAGTGCCCCTGACCCAGGATAAAGACTTTACTGATGACCAATGGATGAAAAAAATGCAACATCCGGGTCACGTATCTGTTTAACACACCTGTGTAATTAAATGTGTCCTCTTTGGCCTTTCAAAAACTTTCTGGCTACATGAATATCCTGCTGAGGTGAAGGTCTCCTTACACACCTCTCTCTGGACCAATCGAACACCTAGATAGACAGACCTTCGCTTCTTATTTTACTAAGTGATGATGTAATTAGGAAATATAGTTATATTAATAAGAGCTAGATGAATGACACAGAAACACTCTGTGGTCAGTGGTGTGTGTGTGTGTGTACACCTGACCTTCACAGCCATATGTGCATATTTCTCAAACAGTTGCAACAAACTTGAAGGACACTTTGTACGCTGTACGCTGTCTTTGTATGCTGTAGCATTACAATTTGCCTTCACTCTGGAACTAAGAGCCATAAACTTGTTCTAGCATGACACAAATGTAGCTTCATAAAGACAAAGTTTTGCCAAAGTTTGAGTGGAAGAACTCGAGACCACTGACCAACTGAACACATTTTGGGTTGAACTGAAACACTGACTGAACCCCAGACCTCCTAACATGACATCGGTGCCTGATCTCACTTATGTGCTTGTAGCTGAATGAACCCAAATCCCCAAAGCCACACTTCAAAGTCCAGACAAACGCGTTCACAGAAGTGTGGAGGTTATTAACATCAAAAGGGAAACTTTTGAATCCTGAATGAACAACAAATATAGTTGTGATGGTCAGGTGTCCATAAACTTTTGGCCATATAGTGAAGATAGTTCAATGATTAAATATATGCTGAGGCAGATAAAATGTTAAAATAAAAAAGACTGAAAACAAAAATAGGATAGATAATAAATGATAAATGAGGGAGTAATATAAATGTGATATTTCTATTGGTTACCACTCTATACCATATTAGCATATTAAAGATATACCCTATTAAAGGTAACGGTATAAGAAGAAGAAAATGACTTTGCAAGCGTTTGCCTGAGTACTTTGGATAGCACAGATTTATACGGTATAGTACACTTTGACGTTGCTGCTTTCATCGATATCCTGTTCAGCTGTAGAGTTCCTGCACCAGTCCTAATTAGCCTGAAGCTGAGAGGTCTGCAGGAGATAAAATGCAAGAGGGAGATCAATTCTGCAGGGGCCCTCCAATGAGGTGATAGATGAGCTCCAATTGAGCATGGCTTTAATTGAAAACTTAAGGTTCCGGAGGCACCCGGCCAACAGGAAGAAGGAACATCAGGATGTAATGAGGAATGGTTTCCCAAAACACGCTGGATTCATAAACATGTCAATAGAAAATTTATAATAAACTCTGTGAAGAACAGGTAGGTTTTCTTGACGGTTCAATCTGCAAAAAGATATACATATTGCTTGTACTGAAACAAACACACTTTTCACATTCTTTCTTAGATATTTATGCCATTATGTGAGAATGGTTTGATTCCTCCTGTTTTGACACAGCAAAGTATTACGAGACAAAACGTCACAGACTCTATCTTCAGAAAGTTGCGTCTGCCCTCATCAATATTATACATTGCTTAAAGACACATTTTAAAAACACTCTGCAGCAACGCACTGCGGCTTACTAGTGTGTGAAGCGGTTGAGCTAGCACAGCTTGGCATTCTACACAGAATCATTAAAGCTTTCTGAGGGCTGGAGAGCCAGAAGCTATTTTGACTTTTCCCCCACATCAGCACCAAAAGATCCTAATAAAGGAGGAAAAGCGCTTTCAAGTTATATGTTACTGTAAAATACTTGCTAATACACTACCTCGAATGGGGGACAACACTTTTCTGTCAGGCTTTCCCCGAACACCTTGGTATGAAGCTCTTTTCCACTTATACATCCCCTCAGCTCAAGTTATTAATGTTATTTGGTGCTCTTATTACAAACTGCTCCACACATCCACTTGGATAAATTGAAGCAGTTTTGTAGAAACGCATCTTCAATGTACCTGAACACATTTTCATATGAATACCCCCCAACCGGCACCTGCAGTTTGCATAATGCATCGTGTCTTTTAACCTTCATGCTATTGAGCTTTATGGCTGGTAGGGCTGAATGGAGCATACAGTACAAGGAGAGAAGAAGAGAGGAGTGTAAGGAAGAGAAGCGAAAAGAAAAAAAAGAAGGGAGATTAGAGGGAAGAAAATAAAATGAAAGGTGACAAGTGTCAATGTGAGGAAATGAGTGATAAAGAGAAGAGTGAAGGAAAGGAAAGGATTAGAGATTAGACAAAAAAACTGAGAAGACATGAAAGGAAAGTAAAAAATGAAGAACAGTACACAAAGAAGAACAAGAAGAAGGAGAGAGAGAGAGAGAGAGAGAGAGAGAGAGAGAGAGCGCAAGAGCACGAGAGAGAGAGAGCGCAAGAGCACGAGAGAGAGAGAGAGAAAGACATGCGGCATCCAGCTGGCATGTGTCTGGTGTAAACATCTGAATGTGTAAGCATGTATAACAGGTCCTTCAGTGCATGCTGACTCCACAGTTAAAAATGACCCCTCCTGAAATATTGTCTGTTCTGTTTACTGAAGCCATTCTGTACTGCCAGAAATCTGCTTAGCCATCCAAAGAATATTCACCTCGCCAACATTCCCTGTATTCAGCATGAATATTTACTAGAGCTGCATTGATCTCATGTTTTTTCATCTCTCATACAGCTGTGAAATCAAAACTGTCAATATGAAACCTTTAACCCATACTGACACCTTCACAATAAACAACCCAACTATCTGTAAGCTTCCTTTGCCAGGCTATGAAAAAAGTGGTTTAATAAAGTGTAATAACGGCTTACAGTATTGTATAAGACAGTTTGTAGCTTATGTTCACATGCGTGATTGGTCAGTGGATGGAATCAGAAAAATACAAGAGATCAGATGTATTGTTCCAGGTCAGGATCAAATGCATTAGTGATAGTTATTACTATGAATGCTTAGTCTTCCAGGTCACAGTGTGAACTTACACAAAACTACACTGACACATGGGTAAGTACACTGTGGGCTTTTATACTGAACTCAATTGAACGCCTGGTGCTAGTCAATGACTACAATTAGGATTATTTACACCATGAACAGAACTACAGGAGACTCCAGAGGTTGGTGTACATAGAGTCCTGCATCTGGTAATAAATATGAACCTAATCATGCACCTAATTAGCTTAGCCTAGTCAATTAAATCCTTGGGAAATGTGAAAAGAAAAATAAATCTGAGTGCTACATGAGTACACTGAAATGCTCCAGGTCTCTCTCTCTCTCTCTCTCTCACACACACACACACACACACACACACACACACACACCTTTTGGAAACTGTCAGGACAGGTTTGGACAAAACTCTGTCCACTGCCACATCATGTAAAGCTCCAGCACCCACTTACTGTTGAGTAAACAGTAGAAAGGAAACAAGCTTGTCCACGAAGCGACATTGTTGCCTCAGGAGACACCGCGTCATGTGTTATACGTTTAAACACAAAACAAACGTCGTGTTTGATTTAAACTGCGAGCAAGGAAAGCTTTTAAAACCGTGTAACGACGGACACCACTGAAATAAAACACAGCTACCGTCAGCAAACAAGACAAACACGCTAATGCTAGCGTAATATTTCGCATAA
This sequence comes from Tachysurus fulvidraco, assembly GCF_022655615.1. Classification (NCBI taxonomy): domain Eukaryota; kingdom Metazoa; phylum Chordata; class Actinopteri; order Siluriformes; family Bagridae; genus Tachysurus; species Tachysurus fulvidraco. Next base: position 12,356,877 of record NC_062531.1, on the reverse strand, counting down.
TGGAAGTTGTACCGTAGCGGTAGTGGGCATGACGTGTCGCGCGCAAAAGGGGTGGAAATGAAAAAGGCAGCAAGTGTAATAAAGCATATGGATAAATAAATACAACATACCTTCATAATTCCAGCTTCCTCCGTCGACGCGTTGCCTTGCGGCTCTAATGTGGTTATTAAAAGCGCACTAAAATCACTACCGGAGAAGGAGCCTGGAGCTGGAGCCTGCGGAATCCTGCTGTCTGTAGTATGTATATGAGGACGCGGCTTAGCTTACGGATCCATAGCACTGCACTGCTGCTGATGTTGATGTTGAGGATGGATGGGCTTGTAACAGAAGGAGAGAGCAGCGCAGCATTACAGCGCAGTAGCCATGCCTTTTAGAGCTCCTTTGGATAAAACTGTACCGGTCCAAATGATGACACCGCGATCAGAGCCGCTCTGTGAGTCCCGGGTTCGGCGATAAGGAAGCGGTGATAAGAAGCCACAGAGGCGAGCGGAGCCCCGGATGGGGAGAGATTAGGACCCGCCTATTGGGGGACTCGATTGGATAAGAAGCCTGCATTTGTGTCTGAACACCAGCGCTCACCTAAATACTTCAGTCACACAGCAGTTACATTGTGCACAGTCTGGGATTTAATGTAACCTACAACACTGATTGTTGTTCGTGTTTACTTTTGGACGTGTGTTTTAGTCATACTGGTTTAATCGAATATGAATGTACAAATGTGAACAAAATTTGTGTTTAAATTGTGTTACAGACTACAGGAATGTAAAGTAAATCCGGCTTATCTTACTTTGTGTAAAACTAATTGTTATTAGACTAATCGCCATTTAAACGCCATTATCTAATAAAATAAAACAATGAATATAACCTATTAAATATAATTATCCTAAATATGACACCTGATACATGATTAAGTGAGATTTGCACTTTTCTAAACAGCCCTATTAAGGCCTTAAATTGTTTAACATTAAGCTCTTAAGTGATTTTTATTTGTTTAAATGTATTTTTATTATTATTTTGATAGTGTTTAGTGCGGTATGCGGTTTTGGGCCGTAGCCATGGTGACAGGTAGGCATGGTAACCTGTTCTCTCTACTGCAATGCTCTGCTGCCCCTGTAGCTCAGTGCTGACATCAGCAAATGCGCTCACTGTTTACGCTCTTCCATGACGTACTGCCGCTAAAGCTACTCGCAGCATCGCCCCCACTTCCGGTTCAAACCAACGGTCATTTAACGGTCTCCCGAGAAAGCGCTAGGCCACTGCGGAAGGATGCAGTGTGTGGAACACCGAAAAGCTTATGGCTAGTGCGCGAGCGCGTTCTCCGCGTACACTATCGCCTTGCCATGGAAACAGAAGTATCCTGGATACCGTGGCTAAGCAGCGTGTTACCCGGAAACGTCATTTTTGGGACACGCTGATCATCGTAACATGATTCACCTTTGTGTGTTTTGTTTGTTTGCTGATGATGATGATGATGATGATGATTATTATTATTATTATCATTTATTCTGATGAAGATGCTGCTGCCTATGATGATGATGATTAATAATAATGCTACTACTACTGATAATAAATGTTTAATGGTTAATTTAGTAAGTTTTCATATATTGAGTGTGAATAAAATAAGGCCATATAGGTTTTACTGTGAACATATCACAAGATACACAGATGTTTGTGTTGCAGCCAGATACATTTGATTACTCAAACTAGCATTACTCAAACTTTGATTACTATCTAATCAAATGTAGAATTGTAATTTGCATGGAATTGTTTAATAAAAGAAACAAACTACATACTTCATACAAATAAGCATACTACATACAAAAAACAGTTGCACATAGTATGTAACATTCATTGTTTTTCACCTTTTATCTGAATCCACTGTGTTCTCACCTGTCACATATACTTAAAAACACTTAACACTGCATGTTACCAGAGAAGGGAGAGAGAGAGAGAGAGAGAGAGAGAGAGAGAGAGAGAGAGAGAGAGAGAGAGATGACAGCAGAAAGAATGTGTAAACAATAGGAGATTAAGGGTGAATCTAACTTGCAATATTTTGTGATGTCATATAATAAAAAATGCCATAATGTACAGCTAGAGGGCAGTATATATTCACCAGTCTCAAAACACAAATCAGCGACAAAAATATTAAAATAAAATTATTGTTTCAGTATTTTTGTACATAATAAATAATCAAAAGTAAATAAAAAATGAAAGTGGCAAATAAAGGCTGTCCTTAAACTAATCATTGTCACTGTCATATAATTAGGACGGGATACAGTTCCAGCACACAGCTAAATGCTCAATGGCTCATTAGCTGTTCTCTGGTAGTCCTGGTACTGACACACACACACACACACACACTCACACACTGTTGTCTCATGTTTAGCTGATGGTTGAGTAGACACATCAACAAAAAAATCGTCAAGGGTTAAGTAGGATTACACTGAAACAATATGCATGCTGAAATCCATTAACCAAGTTAGATAATGTACTATGGTGCAATATTTGATTATTTGCAATAAATATTGCTTTTAGAAGAAAATCATTTCATTAAAACCTCTTTCCATCCATTTTCTTTAACTGTTTATTGTACACAGGGCTTTAGGGAACCTGGAGCCTGGATGAGGTGCCTACCATCACAGGGCACAATCCCTGCACATGCTCACTCACATACTCCAGACAATTTAGAGATGTCAGTAAGCCTACAATGCGTGTCTTTGACTGGGGAGGAAGTCAGAGTACTGGAAGCATTGAGGTGGTTTAGAGTTGTACCAGTTGTACACACCCCCAACCCTGGAGGCGTGAGGCGAACGTGCTAACCACTAAGCCACCGTGCCAAAGAGGGACATAATTCTGTGTATTTTAAAACCTATTTTTCAAAACATTATTGTGACATACCACTTTGAAGATCGCAGAAATTTTGAGGCAAAGTTTTAAATGACGTTCAATTTACTGAGAGCTTTAATATTTATATGGATAAAGTCCAGATTCTTTAGCAGATGTGGTCCACATTGACACTTTTGATTTCTGTGACCTGCTTTAACTATCCATATCAAATGAAACTCATCTGGTAAAATTGTATTTGAATTGGTTTAGAACCCCCCTTTTTTCGGCTACAAAATGTGCTTTTAACTATTTTTGTATACAGTTATATTAAGCAAATTAATAGCTTTTCATGGTTTGGGGATTCAATCACAATTTCCTTTTTTTCTGAAAATCTGAAGATATTTCCCCCAAAGCATGTAAAAAAATACTGTAGATCTATACAGTAAACAAAAAAGTACTGCAATAAATCTTGTGGTATAAATACATCGTAAAAAATAAAATAAAATTAACATGTACTCCAATACTGTACATTTGTTTACAGACAACCTTCTAGCTTGTACCACAAATCCTTTCCCAATGAGTCACCACAACAAGTGGTGTTTTTATGCTGTTAATTCATTTTCTACTATACATAGATTCTACTATAAGTAGATCATCTTTAAGGCTTTGTTTGACAGAGCAGTAGGTCAAGTGTTCAAATCCACCACCATCAAACATCCATTGTTGGTCTTCAACTAAGTAGCATATGTTGCATTGATGAAAAAGTAATTTATAATAAATTATTTGATGCTTTGTAAGCTATTACAGTATTGCGTGTTACAGTTGTTTACTGTTCATCTTACAGCACTTTATTTTTCTTTCAATATAGTACCTCCTTAACAGTGTTTTTAGTCTTAAAATATTCCGCAGAAGTTCATCGCCTAGTGGACAAATATCATGGTGTATTCATGAAAACTTCACTAAGTCACTTTAGTGAATAGAATCTGCCAGAAGCCATAAATATAAATGTAAATCCAGTTTGTAAATGTAAATGGAACATATTTTTTACACTGAACACTCAGCCTTCCTCATAACCTACTCACAAACAATAAAAACTATTCAAATAGTTAAAATATTCTGACTTATTAACATACCTGTCTTCCTTGTAACGTTATTTAAACATGTACTTTTGGAGACAGCGCATCAGTGATTTGTATTTATAGGTGCGTTCTGGGCTGGTTTACAGTGAACTGGGAGGGTTTAAAGATTGAGAATCATTCAATCTGGCAACCCTCCTGTCGACGCTCCATATATTTATCTGTTCCGAATCCCTCCCTGTTCTTTTTAATAAGTTTCCAAGCTACGGTTTGCTCTAAACCACCTGTTTTGCTTTAATCCCGAACCGGCGGCTCAGATGCGGAGATAATCAGAGAAAGACGGCTGATATCCTGCTTTGTCAAACAGCTGCGGGTTCCTTCCTCATTATCTACAAACTTGCGCGTTTTTTCTGCCTGTGATCAGGGACGCGTTTGAATCTCTGGGATTTGCGCGTGAATTTATTCGACTTTAATCAATGGGTTACGCAAAGCCGCATAGCAGGATTCGACCTATATGAACGAAGTGCTGTGTGTGATTCGGTTTGAGTAAATAAATGGGACTTAGTGGAGACTGATGCTGAACATCATGCACAGCGTAATGATGAGGTGAAAGGCAGCAAAGCAAATCCGACATGAATGAGGAGAACCGGAAAAGTAAGTCTTCAACATTCCCTTAAATCTCAGATTTCCACTCATTTGAAGGCATATGGAATGGAGTCCCAGTTACACTCGTGTTTTTGAGGAAATCTATGCGTAAATGTGGCTTTGCGCCGCTTGGAGAACAACTGAGAAGAAAAACTCGACTAATTCCAGAAGCAGAAATATTCAACAGAAGCTTTAATGAGAAATGAAGGTTATGCGCCTCCAGCTGTGCCGATTATCAACCCATTTCCTGCATTGCTTTGGCCAGATGTTGCTGCTCCACATTTAATCTGACACATTTCAAGAATGTATTTTAAAGTCTCCAGATTGTTTACATGCAATCTAATAAATAAATAAATAAATAAATAAAAACAAATAAAGCTAAATAAGTGAGCTGCATTAATGATCCTAAGCTGCCTGTTACATTATACCATATATTATAAGATTCAGTGATGTAATAAGATTGATATCCACATGCAAATGCATTGTAAGTCATAAATTATACATATCACAAAATATACATATAAGTTTTAAACAATTGATACATATTATAAAAAATAAAAGATTTATGTAAATGACTGTAGACAAAGTAGCATTTCAGTAGTACAAACCAATTCAATTTTAAATACAGAAAAGCCTAAATTTATACCAATATCCTCTTAGTGCAATGTTGATGATGACACTCTGTGGGTTTGTGAGGTGAGTCTTGTCTACATGCAAGATTTTTATCATGTCAATCTGCATAATTTATAGCATAAAAGAAATCTGCGAATCAAATATTTTGATTGGAGTGTGACTAAAAATTAATATTGTTTAAAATAAAACATTATTTTATTTTTTTCTGCTTCGTCTTTTAAGGAATGATCGGGTTCACCGTTAGACAGAACTGTTCTGTCTGTTTTGATATACGATGAAAACAAAAATTAAAGATGGTTATAGACTTCACTTTATTCTTAATGGAAATAAGGAAATTAAACTTAGTAAACAGTCCAGTTCTCTCTCATTCCTGTTATGTGGTAGCTGGGCTGTTATTTAGCCAGCAGATAGTCAAATGAGTCCACAGGTACAATAGCACTGAGAAACCTCTGTTCCAGAATCCTTTTCGTTCACACTGACTCTGTCCTTGCATGGAAGTAGGTCACATCTGTCACAGTGTGGCTCAGCTCACCTATTGTAGAAATCTCATCTCCTCACACCACAGGCAGGGGCTGATTAGCACAGCTTTGCTTTCAGGCTCCTTATAATCAAAGGTTTTCACTGCTGATTTTTTGATATGAAAAAAAGAAATCACCACCGACTGTCTTAAGAACACAGTACAGGTTTAAATGAGTAAATTTATATGTATTAAACTATTTCAATATTACACATATTAAACAATTATGCATTTAAATACTGGAAATGTTTATTCCCAAACTTTCCCCAAATTGCCGAACCCAAACATTACATTATGTGAAAATTTTGGTTACAAACACTTAGGATCATATTTCTCTATTTCCTTACCATCACTTTTTAATTAATATTAAAATATGTTTAAATATATATTTGTAGTTGTTGATTTTTAAATTAGGAAAATAAATCATTATATAATTAATTTCAAACATTGTTGTTCATTAATAATAGTATTTATTTTTTTAAAAATTGTGTAAAAAAAAAGGTAATAATCCTTAAAGTGCAGTGCACTGATTGTGTAAGAGTTATACCTGCCGGGTGAGCAAAACTTAGCTGTGTCTCAGTCATGTGTAATTCTGACCATGAATTTACGTATATTTTTTTAAATGATAGAAGCATTACATCCAGCACCACACTCTAACTATTTAAAACTGATGTTTAATACATTTTACATTATTAATACATTATTATTATTATTATTATTATTATTATTATTATTATTATTATTATTAGTAGTAGTAGTAGTAGTAGTAGTAGTAGTAGTAGTAGTAGTAGTATTAATAATACTGGGAAATGTCATCTGAGGACAAAATTATTCACACACACCCTCACACATACAAAAGTAACTTTCTGAGAAAAATTAACAATGTAAAATTGTTTTATAAAGAAATTGTCTATTGCATACAATATTGGACAGAATAAAAGGTATTTCTGTTCTCAGTCCTTCTCAGTCCTAAGTGAGTGTGTTAAAAGGCAGTGATCTAGACACTGTTGCAAAAACTGTTTTAGAAGAAAACTTTTCTGTTTTGAATATTGTATAATGATTTTTATAAGCTTGGTTTGCTTATATTTATGATGTCAGGTAATTGATTAATTTAATTTAATTGGACTGATTATGTGTCAATTGTGGGGCACGGTGGCTTAGTGGTTAGCACGTTCTCCTCACACCTCCAGGGTTGGGGGTTCGATTCCCGCCTCCGCTTTTTGTGTGTGGAGTTTGCATGTTCTCCCCGTGCCTCGGGGGTTTCCTCCGGGTACTCCGGTTTCCTCCCCCGGTCCAAAGACATGCATGGTAGGTTGATTGGCATCTCTGGAAAAATGTCCGTAGTGTGTGAGTGTGTGAGTGAATGAGAGTGTGTGTGTGTGTGCCCTGCGATGGATTGGCACTCTGTCCAGGGTGTATCCTGCCTTGATGCCCGATGACGCCTGAGATAGGCACAGGCTCCCCGTGACCCGAGAATAGTTCGGATAAGCGGTAGAAAATGAATGAATGTGTCAGTTGTGAATTTGTTAGATTCATAGAAGACTAAGTAGCTGGTCATGACAGAGTTAAACCTCTCCACTCTGCCCTGTGCTCTTTTCAGGTAATGGGTACTCCAAGGAGTCTGAGGAAGGTGGTGGAGAAGGGGAGGAGGAGGAAGAGGGTGGAGGAGAGGGGGCTGAGAGAGAAGAGGATGAGGAGGATGACTGGGAAGATAGTGGGAAGCCGAGGATAAATCGCACAGACACACTCAACTCCAACACCAGCTCAACAGGGACACAAAGGAAGAAGAGCCAGCATGGCAAGAAGCAGGTGCAAGGCTCCAACCAGGTTCAGCGAGCGCCAAGAGCTCTTTTTTGTCTTAAGCTGAACAACCCCATCCGCAGGGCTGCACTGTCAATAGTCGAGTGGAAGTATCCTTCAGCATGAGTGCAATTAAAATGGAAAGTGCTTTTTATTTCTGCACATATTTGTTATACAGTGTATTTAAAACAAATATGTTTATGTTTGCCATGTGCACAATTTTTAATGGGTCATTTTCACCTGAAGTACAAGTCAAACAAAAAATTATAAACATATAATTAATATAATCTACTTGTGACTAAAGTGAAGATAAAAGAAAGGTAGATCTACATTTGTTCAACTATGTTGAAGCACCAGAAGATGGGTAAAATATGACTATGAAAGGATGCACATGGTCAGGTTGTGGCATACGAAATAGACATACTCAAACCAGCCTGTCTGCCAATCATGCCGTGGTTCAAATCACTGAGGTCATAGATTTTTCCAGTCTGATGTTTAATGTGAACATTAACATTGCTGCCACACTACAGATAATACTGTATAAATGAGGTGTACAAGTATTCCTAACAAGGTGCACTGTGACAGTATACCTGGACCCTCTAACAGGTTTTCGGGACTTCACGGTTCTATACTCTACCTAAACCTGGTTTTGACTTTATTGTGATTAGTGATTCTACACATAAAATGTTCTTGAGCTCAAGAAACAAGGTTTATTTTTTCCGAATCTCTTTTAATAAGAATTTATAAACAGTTTGAAATTTAAGGCCAATATTCTGTGTGAATGCTGTTATAGAACCTAGAAACTATTCAGAAACTGACCTGTGCCGGGTGGCGCATGTTTAATTTACTAGAGTGTGGACCACATCGTATATGAATGCACTCACGGGGATGGGATTTGAATAGTGTGATTGGTTGAAGCTCACACACAAGTTCCTGGATAAAATGGCAGACACAGAAATGACTGAATTCCTTCTTGAGATGTGAAATGAAGAAAGTTTCAAAATATTAACAAACCCTTTGACTAAATTTCTTCACCAAACCATTCAGTAACAGGCTAAAAACACTTTAAATACAAAAAAAATTAACAGGAAAAATAGTGATCAAACAGAAGTAGTAACTGCATAATCAGATTTGGATTAGAAAGGAATTTGTCAATGTGAGGTTCTTGGGAATCAATTCAATCATTCAAGACTATTGGGAAACCCTAAAGCTGTGCTGGTGTCTCTTATCTCTTAACATCTCTCATGTTTCTTATTAAAACTAGAAATTAAATAGGTGTCTGCTTTTATTTTTTAATGTTTTGTTTTTGTTTTTTTAATAATAAGAATTTAAGATGTGTCCATCACAATAACTAATCTACTGCTTCCTTGACTCAGGTCTTCAGACCTTTTGATATTTTTATTCTCCTAGCCATTTTTGCTAACTGTGTGGCTCTGGGAGTATCCAAGCCTTTTCCGGAGGATGATTCCAATGCTACAAACCATGATCTGGTGAGTAGTAATGATCCCAGAGAAATAAAATGAATCTGAAATTTTAAGATCAAGGTCTGCCTTGGTGTCTGAAAGACTGACGATTCATTCTAATTAATATATTAAAAGGCACACTTTGTACTTTAGTTGTAAAACTAAAACACCTTAGCACTACAGTACAAGCATTTCCACTGGCCATTTGTTGGGAGAAGAAAAAAGAAAACCAGACAGACAGACAAACGGACAGACAGACAGACAGACAGATAGATTAGATAGATAGATAGATAGATAGATAGATAGATAGATAGATAGATAGATAGATAGATAGATAGATAGATAGATAGATAGATAGATAGATAGATAGATAGATAGATAGCAACTCATTTGATGTTTCTGATCTACTGATTTGTTCACCTGTGTTCAATAAAGTAGTTGTTTTCTTTGTCCATTGTTATAGTGTGTAACATACACATAGGTTGTCCTAAAACCAGCCAGTAGATTTCGGGATTGGGAAAAGGCATATTTATCTCATTTTTTTCTAAGCCATTGCATAGGAAGCACGGTCCTAAATGTGGTACACATTTCTAATGTACATACATTATCCACTCCACGATCCCTTTTCCTTTTTCTAATGTTTGCAACATACCTTGTAGTAGAACTGGTTCTGTATATCATAGACACACTGTTTGCACTTACTACAGTATAAATACTTGTTTGTGGGAAGTTCTAAATTTGAATCAGATTATTTTCTGTGAAAGGTCCTGGCAGCAACGTAGTATTTATATTTAACTAGTCAAATTTAATTTAAAAAAATGTTACACTCTTGTCCATTGAACCTCCTCTACTGAAAATGTTCATGAAGAGTAGGCATGGTGCAGTGTGATGGCTAACTCAGTCAGCTGCTATTAGAACTCCTTACAATGTTTGACCACTCTGTAGAGCTAAACAATGCAGTGCATGCTGTCCACAACATCTAGAAAGGTGGTGAAATTAATGGTACATTGAATTATATCTTTTAAATAACAAGATATTTTACATAACTGGTTATTCATTTATTCATTTCCATTTCCTTTACATACTCAAAAAAGGTCATTAGAATTAATTAGTATGAGGACTTTGTGAAGGATAGATGCTGATATATCTGTATAAGGTTCATACATTGCATTATATGGCAAAATTCTGGTGGACAACTGACC